>NW_028270151.1:74609820-74916658 GCF_037043375.1 Chiloscyllium plagiosum
TTACCTGAGAGCCCCAAAATATATTGATCTCAGTCTTGAATATGCTTAATGATTGACCTGCACAACTCTCTAAAATAGGTTTAAAGATTTACAATCATCTATGTTGTATTTCGGTACCCACTTCAGAACAGAAGGCCGATACCTTAGATATAGGAACAAGATCATCATAATGTGTGATATTCATTTCAGTTTAATGGAGTCAGCATAATGAATCAGCTATGTCTGTAATGTACAGTAATATCGATAAACCCTGAATCCATATGAATTACAAAAACCGCATCTCTATGTTCAGTAGGGTAATAAGGGGGCAACTGGAATGTTGGCCTTCATTTCAAAGAAAGTGGAGTTTAAAATAGGCAGGTTTCGCTAAATCTATACAAAACATTAGGTCACCGAGAATACTGTGAACGGTTTTGGTCCCTTTAACCAAGGAAAGACATATAGGGATTAGAGTTGAAACTTTATTGCTGGAACAGCACAGCAGGTCAGGCAGCATCCAGGGAACAGGAGATTCGACGTTTCGGGCACAGGCCCTTCTTCAGGAAAGGGCCTGTGCCCGAAACGTCGAATCTCCTGTTCCCTGGATGCTGCCTGACCTGCTGTGCTGTTCCAGCAATAAAGTTTCAACTTTGATCTCCAGCATCTGCAGACCTCACTTTCTCCTCCATATAGGGATTAGAAGCAGTCCAAGTAGGTCCACAGGATTTTTTTCTTAAAAAGAGTTTGAGTGGGTTGGACCTGCAATCTTGGGGTGAGAAGGAGTCCCTATGAAGGCACCTTACTAAAACGCATAAGATTCTATGGTGGCTTGACAGGGCAGGTACAGAGAGGTTATTTCCTGTTCTGGAAGGCTCTCGGACCAGAAGGCATTAAGGGGTCATCCAATTAAAACAGAGATGAGGAGGACTTTTTCTCTCAAAGGGTAGTGGAATAATTGACTAGAGACGGCTATTTAGGCTGTAACATTATGTATGTTCGCATCTGAGATAGATTTTTAATCAAGGGTTATGGGGATAAGGCAAAAAGTGGAGTTAAGATTTCTAAAATCTCATTGAATGATGGAGCAGACTTGATAGACAAATGGCCTAAGTCTGTTCCTATGTCTTACTATCTTATTAAATGTGTAAGACTCTAATATCATAGCCCTATCAGTAGTTAGTGTCATAAATAAAGTCCTGATACCCAATGCAAGAAGAACCAGATTATATGTAGAGAACTGAAAATGTCTTACCATAAGCGTATGGTGGCACTATGTGAGTACTAGAAGACAATGATAGCAAGCGTGGACTAAAAGCTGGTGAGAGCACAGGGGACTAAGAACTGGTCATAACAGATAGTTAACAGTAGTGCGTGGGCTGCAAAAGGGAGAGCATAGTGAAAAATATTTTCCCAAATAGTTATCCATTAATCTGTTTGAGTTCAAAGCTACCAATACAACCAAAGATTAAAGACTGCAACCTACAAAGAATGCTACACGTCTCTCTCTTTAAGGACAAAAACAAACTTAAGATGCTGCTGATCCAATAAAAGAAAGGACTTTAAAGTGGTCCTGAACTAACAGCTCTAAAGAATTCCTGCAGAAAGTACAGCTTAAAAAACATGAGAAACATGGTTTTCAGAAGGTTTTATCTCCATCCAAATGATATACCTCAAAAGGAATGGTCAACATGTACTACATGCAACTATTATCCCTTTATGTGAGACAGGATGTATTCAGGAAACTGGCTCAGTGTAGTGCAGTCCACAGTAGATTAGGTAACTGGCTATAACAGGTCTGACATCCCAGGCATTGGCATTATCTGTCTGAAATATCATTACAGATCCTCAAGGTGGTCACCTGAAACCAATTACATTATTGATCAGATGGACGCTCTATCATTGGCCTATCTGCAGTCTTGGATCTCCACATTATGACAATCAATGAGGTGATGGATCAGTCTGTTGCAGTAACAAGATTCCAGAGCACATCATCGAGCTGAAATGTTTTGATCAGAATTGGGCAGAGTTGGGTGTCAAGTGCAGTCATGCGCATTTCAATGCCAGAAGCAACTCGCACCTTCTTTAATGCTTTGCATCAGCAGATAGTACTTTTCTCTCTAGGCAGAATGAGTTGCCAGTTCCTATTAATGCTTGTTAAATGCCTTGCTAACAGATCAACTTGCCTCATTAATAATCAGTGCCCCATCTTATCAAACTTGCCAAACAAGCTCAATGTTAGGAAAATTTGGCAAGAAAATCAGAGCGAGCACCTGCTGGATTCAGCTCGTCGCTTCCACTCAACAACATTGATGTTGGAAACAAGGCTTCAACATCACAGGGCGCACTCCATGGACACTGGACACAGGCAGCCCATATCCACAGACATTGGCTAATGATGTGTGCCAGTCTCAAAAGATCCTTGTGGCATTGCTCAAGTCCACTTGCAGAATGCTTCTGCACTTCTATGCTGCATTATCAATTACCATTGTAATGCTGCAGCAAGGACACTGTACAGTGAGGCACATGCACCCAGTTCATGGAATAGACCAGACTGCATCTCCAGGATCTTTGTTTGCTCCCATAGTGCTCTGAACCCTGTCTTGCAATGCATTGCCTTGCTTTTTGCTGTTTGCCCTCTCAGCCAGAGATATCGTGCTCATATCGGCAAGAAGACACAATGACTTTTGGTGTTGCAGCCAATGATGCTGACATCTCATGAATGAATGATAAATATAAATACTGGAAGATACCAGTTGGTCTACAAGACCTGTTCCTGAGCTGCATATCTTCTGTAACCTTCTGTAATTCTTTATTATTTCTTAGCTCCACATGTATTGAGTCTGACTTTCTAAGCGAATATTGTTTTTAATTGCTGCATTTACAATATTCTTAATCTGGACTAGCCCACCTCCTTTTCCATTGACCTATTTTTTTCTGAAAGTGTATATGAATATATAATTTCGAGTCTTGGTAATACAGTTCATTTCCACTTGTTCCATTAATTTGTGTATCTTGTTAGAGATGTTGCATGTAACCATTTATAGCACCTTTCATTTTAATTTTCAACAGTGTTCCTTGCTTTGACCTTATTTGCCAGTATCTAATTACCATTGTTAAAATCACTGTTCTTTCTTGTCACCATCTCCTTGACTATCGAACTCACTTCTCTGCTCCTCAGACATGTCATTTCTCTTCAGACGTATAGCTTTTAGTTACCCGAACTCTGCATTTCGCTTAATAATTTATTTGTGGGTCTGTGAGCCAAACAAATAATTTGTCAAGATTCAAAAGGGGCAATTTTGAGTTGAGACTGACTTTGGTTGGGTAGTGCACAGAGTAATTGTGTATCCTGCCCAAGGCCCTTAACAAGAGGTCTGAGTCACCCTGAGTCATTTGCTTCATTCCAGTGAGTTGTGTATGAGGAACCATGATGCATTTACTGATGGACAGGGGAAGACATTGCTGCAGTGCTAACACACGCTTTCTTGATAATCCCACAAACTGGAGTGTCAACTCAGTGATAACAACTACAGCATGTTTCCAGGGCAACAATGACACATTCTTGAAGGGAACAGACTTGCAATTCTGGACCCAATGTTTCCTGTACTTTGCACTCAATCATATCTTAATGCTATTTTCAAATGTGATTCATTGGGACACCTGCATTTGGCTGGATTGTTTAGTTTGCAGTCATAAACATTGAAGTATGAGCATATCATGTACTGAGCAAATAATCTAATGTGTACATCAAATCTAAATGATGAAATGTACATTCACATGCTGATATCAGTGGTTTGCTAATCCTTTCTATGATCCCACTGCATGCACCAAGTTCCCATCAGAATTGGCCTCTATCTGACTAGCCATACATTATTGCATTGTAAAAGGGGAATATTGCATATGTAGCAGTTTTCATCTGATAACACAGAATACTACAATCATCTTCAACACCATAAAAATATCTCGAGAGTCACATCCAGACCATCTTAATTCACACAGGGCTGCTGAGTACTAATAGTTCCATCACTTAAGAAAAACATTTCCGCATTTCAGCATCACTGGTTAGATATTATCCATACAATCCTGCTAGGATGTTGTTTTAATTATTATTTCTGTTGGAACAATTACAATAGATTCACAGAGTCATACAGGAGAGAAACAGGCCCTCCTGTCCAACTCATCCATGCTGAGCATGTTCTCAAACCAAATTAGTCCCACTTCCCTACAAATCTTTCCTATTCATGTACTTATCCAAACATCTTTAAATGTTGTAACTGTACCTGTGTCCATCACTTCCTCTGACAGTTCATTCTACACACAACCCACTCTCAGTATAAAATTATTTCCCTTCATGAACTCCTCCACCCTAGGGAAATGACCCTTGCTATTCAGCTTGCTCCTCATGATTTTATAAACTTTTATATGGTCACCCCTCAACCTCCTATGGTCCAGTAAATACAATTCTAGCTTATCCAGCCCAACTTTATAATTCAAATGTTCCATTCCTGGTAGCATTTTGGTAAATCTTTTCTGAACCATCTCCAATTTAATAATATCCTTCCTATAACAGGGTGACCAAAACTGTACACAGTACTCCAGAAGAGGCCTCACCAATGTCCTGTATAACCTCAAATGACATCCCAACTCCTATACTCAAAGGTCTGAGCAATGAATGTAAGCATGCTAAATGCCTTCTTAACCACCCTGTGATCCAAATTTCAAAGAATTATGTAAGCCCTTAGGTCTTTCTGTTCTACAACACTACCCAGGGCCCTACCATTAACTGCCCTTGTTTATTTTACCAAAATGCAATGCCTCACATTCATCCAAATTAAACTCTAACTTCCACTCCTCGGCCCATTCATCCAATTGATCAAGATCTCTCTGTAATCTTAGATAAACCTTCTTTACTGCCCAGTATACCATCAATTTTGGTGTAATCTACAACCTTATCAAATTCTCATCCAAATCATTGACATAAATGACAAACAAAAGTGGACCCAGTACCAATCCTTGCGGAACACTACTAGTCACAGGCCTGCAGTGTGAAAACAGCCCTCCACCACCACCGTCTGCCTCTAACCATCAAACCAAATTTGTATCCAATTGGCAAACTCTACCCAAATTCCAGATGATTTAACTTTAGTAATTAGTTTACCATGCAGAACCTTTTTCAAAGTCCTTTACTAAAGTCCATGCAAACGCCATTTACTGCTCAATCATTTTGGTTACTTACTCAATAAGTCATGGTGACTGTCCTCAATCAACCTTGCCTCTCTAAATGCATGTAAATCCGATCACTCAGAGTCACCTCCAACAACTTGCCCACCACTGATGTCAAACTCACAGGTCTATAGTCCCCAATTTTTTCCTTACTGCATTTCTTAAATAAAGGCATAACATTAGCCACCATCCAGTCCTCCGGCACTTCACCCATGTTAATAGATGATACAAATATCTTTGTTAAGCACTCCTCACTTTCTTCCCTAACTTCCCGCAACATCTTGGGATACCATCAGACCATAAGACATAGGAGCACAAATTAGGCCATTCAGCCCATTGAGTCTGTTCTACTATTCAATCATGGCTGATAAGTTTCTCAACCCTATTCTCCCACTTTCTCCCTGTAATCCTTGATTCCCTTGATACTCAAGAACCTAAATATCTCAGTCTTAAATATACTCAATGATGTGGCCTCCACAATCTTCTATGGCAATGATTTTCATAGATTCATCACTTTCTGGCTGAAGACGTTTCGCCTTATCTCTGTTCTGAAAGGTCTTCCCTTTACTCTAAAGCTGTGCCTTCGGGTCATAGTTTCTCCTACCAATGGAAACATCTTCCCAATATTCCCTGTCCAGGCCATTCAGTATTCTGTATGTTTCAATTAGAAACCCCATACTTCTAAACTCCATCGAGTATAAACCCAGAGTCCTCAAATGGTCCTCGTTTGTTAAGTTTTTCATTCCAGGGACTATTCCTGTGAACCTCTTCTGAACACACTCTAAGGCTAGGACATCTTTCCTGAGATAGGGGGCCCAAAATTGCACACAATATTTCAATTAGAGCCTCAGAAGTATATCCCTGCTTTCATATTCAAGTCCTCTCAAAAGAAATGCCATCCTAACTACTTCCTACCTCCTAACTACTGACTCAACCTGTAAGTTTACTTTGAGAGAATCCAGGACTAAAACTGCCAAGTCTCTTTGCACTTCAGACTTCTGAGCTTTCTCCCCATTTAGGAAATAGCCCATGCCTCTGTTCTACCTCCCCCACACTTTCCCACATTGTACTCCATCTATCACTTTTTTGCCCACTCTCCTAACCTGTGCAAATCCTTGTGCAACCTTCCCACCTATTCAATGCTACCTATCCTTCTCCCTACCTTTGTATCATCTGCATACCTAGCCAGAATGCCTTCAGTTCCTTCATCTGGATTGTTATTGTATAATGTGAAAAGTTGTGTTCCCAACACTGAGCCTTACGGGACACCACTTGTCACCGGCTATCATCCTGAGAAGGACCCTTTTATCCCCATTCTCTGCTTTCTGCCAGATAGTCAAGCTTCTAGCCATGCTAGCACCTTGCCTCGAACACCATGGGCCCTTATCTTACTCAGTAGTCTCCAGCACCTTATCAAAGGCCTTCTTGAAGTCCAGGTAGATAACATCCATTGGCTCTCCTTGATCTAACCTGCTCATTATCTCCTCAAAGAATTCTAGCAGATTTGTCAGGCATGACCTCCTCTTTGATAAAACCATGCTGACTTTGCCCTATTTTACTATACATTTCCAAGTATTCAGAAATCTCATCCTTCTAGGATCTTATCCATAACTGAGGTTAGGCTAATCAGTCTGTAATTTTCCATTTTTTGCCCTTCTCCCTTTATAAACAAGGGTGTCACATTAATGATTTTCCCATTCTCTTGAACCCTCCCTGGTTCTAGTGATTCCTGAAAAACCACCACTAACCCCTCCACTATCTCTTCAGCTATCTCCCTTAGAACTCTGGGGTGTAGCCCATCTGGTCCTGGTGATTTATCCATCTTCAGACCATTCAGTTTTTCTAGCACCTTCTCCTTGGTAATGGCCACCATTCTCAGCTCTACCCCCTCACAGGGTGGCACGGTGGCTCAGTGGTCAGCACTGCTGCCTCACAGTGCCAGGGACCAGCATTCGATTCCAGCCTCAGGTGACTGTCAGTGTGGAGTTTGCACGTTTTCCCCGTGTCTGTGTGGGTTTCCTTTGGGTGCTCCAGTTTCCCACCACAATCCAACAGATGTGTGGGTCAGGGGAATTGGCCATGCTAAATTGCCCATAGTGTTAGGTGCATTCGTCAGGGGTAAATGTGGGGAATGGGTCTGGGTGGGTTACTCTTCGGAGTGTTGGTGTGAACTTGTTGGGCCAAAGGGCTTGTTTACGTAGGTAATTTAATCTAATCACTTTCTTGAAGTTTTGGGATATTACTTTTGTCTTCCATCGTGAAGACTGATGTGAAGTAATTATTCAGTTCCTGAGCCATGTCCTTGTTCCTCACTAATATATCGCTAGCATCATCTTTCAGTGGCCCAATATCCACTTTTGCCTCTCTTTTGCCCTTTATATATCTAATGAAACTCCTACAGCCTTCCTTTATATTATCAGCTAGCTTACCCTCTTATTTAATCTTTTCCCTCCTTATTTATTTTTTGTTGCCCTTTGTTGGTTTTTGTAAGCTTCCCAATCCTTTGTTTTTCTTTCATGCCCTTCACCACATTATCTGCTTTCTCTTTTGCTTTTATGCTATCCCTGACTTTCCTAGTCAGCCATTGTTGCCTCATCCTCCCTGTACCATGCTTCTTTGTCCTCAGGATGAATCTCTACTGCATCTCCTGAATTACTCCGAGAAACTCCTGCCATTGCTGTCCCACTGCCTTTCCTGTGGGGCTCCACTTCCAGTCAGTTCTACCCAGCTCCTCCCTCGTGCCTCTGTAGTTGCCTTTATTCACCTATAATACCATTTCCTCTGATTCTATCTTCTCCCTCTCAAATTGCAGAGTAAATTCAATCATATTATGATCACTGCCTCCTAAGGGTTCCTTCACCTTAAGCTCCCTTATCAAGCCTGCCTCATTGCACAACACTATATCCAGTATTGCCCGCTCCCTCGTAGGCTCCACCACAAGCTGCTCCAAAAAGCCATCTTGTAGACAATCCGCAAGTTCCTTTTCTTGCAATCCACTACAAACCTGATTTTCCCAGTCCACATGCATACTGAAATGCTGCATCATTACTGTAATTTTGCCTTTCCTACACATCTTTTCTATCTCCTCGACACACTTGAACAGATCCCGGAGATTTATCCACCTTTATGTTTTTTATTAAGACCTCCAGCACTTATTCTTCTGTAATATGTTTTCAAAACATCAATATTTATTTCCCCAAGTTCTTTTGCCTCTACCTCCTTCTCCATGGTAAAAACTGACGCAAAATATTAAGTTAATATTTCATCTCCTGAGGTTCAACACATAGACAACATCATTGATCTTTAAGGGACCCTATTCTCTCCCTGGTTGCTCCTTTGCTCTTAACGTACTTGTCGAATCTCTTTGAATTATTCTTAACCTTATCTGCCAAGGCTGTAAGAAATTATTTTAAATAACAATATTTATTTACATTGAAGTTTGCTCTGTCAAAATCAATCCCTTATTCTGTTTTATCAGTTCAGCAAAACTATGAGAGCTGCAACTATAGCCACAGTTTAGCAATCACTATAGTTTTGTTTGAATGCATTATAGGTTATGATATGGAAAAAAAATTACATTTGTGCTAATTTGATTTTAGCAATCAAGTTCAACTTAAAGAGCTTGAAATTGCCCATAATCAAAGCAAAAAAAAAATCTGTCAAGCAACTAGTTTGTGCGATCTCCTTGTCAGTCTAAGGTTGGGCCGTAACATAACATGGATCCCATTTGAAATCATCCATGCAAACTGCAGATGCCCCTCTATCAGCTCACTAAAGGCTATAGGTTGCTTGTCGGCTCAAATACTCAGCAGACCAAAAGAATTTGCTGGAGGGAAGAAATGCATTGGCAAGGTGGAAGAAGTGAGACCTCCAATGACAATGGCCTGCAATATTTCTGCCCAGCAGGCCAGTCTCACTTGGCCCAATCCACCTTTGGGGAGATGCAATGTGAGCATCGTGCCCCAAATTCCCTCCAAGCCTTCAGTTTGCACTATAAAGCAACAGGTGAAACAAGGTTGAAATTCTCAATCTTCCAAAGTTTGAACATGTTGCTGATGAATACTCTCCCTACAAAAGCTACAAAAAGAAGGGTTACTTAGTATTTACATAATTTCTTTTATTTTAGAGTCTTCTTTGAAAAGAAAACTGCATCAAATCTACACCAAAGTCCAAATAATTCACAACATATTGTTGCCATGGCGGGACCCGTGGCCTCCTTCTGTGCAGTTTGATGCTAAGCTATGTCTCATCTCTGCAAATGTTAAGGGAATCAAATGTTTCAAACTTGTCTGAAGACAAAGATGAAAGGATGGACCAGTTCCTGGAAGATCTGGGATTCATGCACCAAACATAACTTGTGGCACTTTTTGCAGTAAAACCAAGTCTTCACAATAAAAGCTGACAAGAAGTTGCTGCAAATTAGGGCCCAGGATGAAAATGAGGAGAAAACATTCAATGTTTTGGCCTCAACCACTTTCCCTGGCAGAGAGTTCCACAGGCACACTACTCACTGTCTGAAGAAATGTTTCCTCATCTCAATCCTAAGTGGCCATATCCTTAAATTGTGACCTGTGGTTCTGAACTCCTGGTCACTGGGAACATCCTACCTGTGTTTATTCTGTCTAGTCTGGTTTGAACTTCATAGATTTCTATGAGATTACATTACATTTTTACATTACATTACATTACAGTGTGGAAACAGGCCCTTCGGCCCAACAAGTCCACACCGACCCGCCAAAGCATAACACACCCATACCCCTACATTTACCCCTTACCTAACACTACGGGCAATTTATCATGGCCAATTCACCTGACCTGCACATCTTTGGACTGTGGGAGGAAACCGGAGCACCCGGAGGAAACCCACGCAGACACGGGGAGAACATGCAAACTCCACACAGACAGTCACCTGAGGCGGGAATTGAACCCGGGTCTCTGGCGCTGTGAGGCAGCAGTGCTAACCACTGTGCCACCGTGCCGCCCCTCATGAGATCCCACCTCATTCTTTTGAACTCCAGTGGATAAAGCCCTTACTGACCATGTCTTTATACATCAGTTTTACCATTCAAGGAATCAGTCTGGAAAACTTTCATTCCATAACAAGAGCATTCCTACTCAAATAAGGAAACTATAACTGCTCACTTTACTCCAAGTGGAGCCTCATCAAGGCCCTTTTTGACTGCAGCAAGCCATTCTCTGTTCCTGGACTCAAATCCTCTCACTATGAGGGTCAATATACTATTTACCTCCTTCACTGCCTGCTGCACCTCTGTACATTTACAAGAAAAATACAATGAAATGTGTTATAAGTTGCCCTACGATTATACCGAAATTAGTTTTTACTAACAAAGTGGATGATTAAAATGTACTTCATCTGCCATACATTGACTTTGTCTAAGTCTGAGTTATGTTGTGTTTTCTGCATAGTTTTTCACCATGAGGCCGAGAGGGATTTCTTGTCCTATCATACCAAACTCACCTCGTTAACTGCTGACCACGCCGCACGTTTGTTTTCTCTCATGCCTTAGTTCCACCCCATCTTCCCAAGTGCCGTTCACATCTCTCAGCAGTTATCAACCAAAACCTTGTGCCCGCATCATCTTTAAAAGCCATTGCGTATCCAGAGGAGCACTGGTGCTCTGAGGCTGCCCTGCTCAGTCAAGGATTGTGTCCATACAAGCCAGATGGTATAGGAAAAAATGATATAGCGATCCTCCGATAGGGACCTAGAATGCCTGGTGGATGGGATGGTCAGAAGAAGAGGTAGCAGTTCAGCAGAAAATGCCACGTCACCAGACCTTACCAGCATGATCTGAAGTCAATACCCTCTCCAGCAGAATAGCCAGCAGCTGTAGAAACAAGGTAAATTCCCTCCTCTGATGTGTCAGGGTAATTGCCCCAGTCTTCCCTCTGCCACCTCACACTCTCTCCAGTTACTGCACACATCTCTCAGACTCAACAGTCCTGCCACTCTCAATATTGCATGTAATGCCTTCTGTCACTCACACTCCCAGCCCCACTCAACTTCCTACACTACTAAACCTGCAACAGCACCTCAGTCCTTTAGTACACTTCACCGCATGCACCAGGAATGCCAGCTGTGTGTCCCCCCACCTCCCCCAAGTGCAATCTCACTTATTCCCCCACCCTTATTCTCACTGTGGGAGAAAACAACAATAACTGGGCAGAGGGAGAGAGAGCCTGGATGGATGGAGGGGTGACCTCAGTCCCTCTGAAGAAAGAATACTGGCCTTTGCAGGAGAAGACCAGAAGCCACCTCTAACACCTCTGAGGGTGTGAGTACCTGCGTCTTAGAGGGAGCATCAGCAAGGCTGCTCCTGTAACTCCATCAGCCCAGATATGACAGCTGAGGGGGAAACATAGGTATAGAGAGTGTGGGTGCACAGTCTAAAGCATAACTCATTGCACAGCCCCACAGGTGGCTGGAAAATATGCCCCAAAACGTTGGCACTCAGAGTACTATCGGAGACTAGACATTTGCTTAGCCCCAGGCAGAAGTGGTTTGTGTCGGGTTTATTGACATGCACAGAGAGAAACAGCAGCAGTCGCAGAAAAGTATGTGGGATGTACTGGCCCTCAATGCCCTGAAGCTGCTGAACTGAATCCTGTGACTGTCTGCCCGTTTCCATGGACAGGTTGGCAGTTGTCATGGACCGCAAGGCCCAGCATTCTGAGGGGCTGCTGGAGAAATGGATACACCTGCAGTCCGTGATCCCATCCATTAGTCTTCAGGACTGAAGACATGGCAACAGTGGGGCGGGGGATATTGAACCCAGTCTAGGTGCCCTCTCTTCACAAAAAAAGACAGTGCAGTGCCAGGGGATGCCCAGCTGGAAGTGGAATCATACCCAGGACCCTCTGCCCTTTCCACTTAAGACACTGCAGAGATGGTCAGACCGTGTAGTCCCAACCTGCCGAGCCCCCTCTAACCCTTGCACTTTCAATCTGAGAGCAAGCAATTTGTCTGTGGACTCTGTTATTGATGGGTGTATCCATTAACTTGATTGAGGGCTATTCCCAACTCTGATACATGGCTGTTGGCATGGGATGCAAGGGAAATTAATGTTACACCAAGCTGTTCCGTTCTCTCTTACTTTTTTATCTGGGGTGGTGGCACAGTGGCTCAGTGGTTAGCACTGCTGCCTCACAGCACCAGGGACTCAGGTTCGATACTAGCCTTGGGCAACGGTGTGGAGTCTGCACATTCTCCCCACGTCTGTGTGGGTTTCCTCCAAGTGCTCCGGCTTCCTTCCGCATTCCAAAGATGTGCAGGTCAGGTGAATTGGCCATGCTAAATTGTCCATAGTGTTCAGGGATGTGTAGGCTAAGTACATTCGTCAGGGGTAAATGTAGAGTAATAGGGTAGGGGTACGGTTCTGGGTGGATTACTCTTCGAAAATTGGTATGGACTTGTTGGGCTGAAGGTCCTGTTGCCACACTGTCGGGATTCTATGATTCTATGACCCCTTGTCTGAGGACTGCTAAACAACAAAGTAAACTGCGTGTTTTTTGTGACTTGGTTAACTGGCACAGCAGGGCAAGGCAAGGATGCTGTGAGCAAGCAGTGCTAAGCATGCAAGTATTAAGGGAGCAATTGAGCACCCCTGAAATACAGCCTAGTTGAGTGATTGAGCTGGGTGCCTAACTCAGTCTGGAAAATGTCCCTGCTGCATCATTGCAATGCAAGATGCCGTGCAATGCCAGTCTATGCTTCAACAGCATATTGCTAGTGCATCGTACAAATGCAAGTACGATCACAATGGGTTAGTGGATGGCAGAAGTCAGTGTCCATGCATGAGGGGTGTTTGTATCTGGTGTCCATGGGTCGTGCTCTGGGCCGAAGATTGGTTGCAGTCAGCATGGATGTTTCTCACGTCATGGACGTTGAGTTCATCAGGCTCTCACTCCAGTTTCCTTGTTATAGTTTTCACAATATTGAACTTGTTTGGTGAGCTTTGTAAGATGGGAGGCTGAATATAAATGAGGTGAGATGTGGCACTAACCAGGCGTACACCAAGGGTCAATCAGAATCTCAATGCTGCCCAGTGAGAATCTCAACATGCACTTGAGAGAAGATGGAAGAAGATGATCTTTACTTTAAGATGAACCCTGCTGTACTTGTCACCAATTCTGCCACATACATCACCACAGCCCACATCACTCAGACCCCTATAGGTTTCCACCGTAGCGATAAATATAATCAGTCCAAAAGATCAACAGCACGTGATCCCAGGAATTGTGCTTTCCAGGCGTTGTGGAGTCAGATGGAAGGCATTTCATTTCACACAGGGTAAACGGGCATAGGCACCATGATAACACCATCTGTGACAATCTATCACATGTCTCCAACTTTAGGCAAAAGGAACTTGACTTGGCAGTTCTATTCTTTTGGACAAAGAAATATGACACATGTTTAATAAAAATTGACAAAAGCTTTATGATTTAGTTTCCTAATTTTGTCAAAATGAGTTAACACATCATTAACATCCGCACAGTTGTGTGTCTATTCTACAAAGGACATCATTTTAGTGCTAATTGGTATGAGCTCTGCTTTATTGCACAAGCTTTCACTGTCATAATATTTCTACTATGCAAACTCTGAGCCAATTTACCTCTGTCAAGCAAACAGATATGTTGACTTTCAAAGGTACACTTCAACACATCCATGTGTTTTCTATTGCTCACATATTCCTTTGAACCTCTTGGATATTTTCTCTTCATTATCCATTCAAGTGAGGTTTAATCCAATTGAATTCACAAACAATTCTTAATGACTCATCCAATAACTTGCATCCATATTGCATAGTTAACATAATAAAACAAGCTAAGACAAAGCAAAAATTGACAATGAGCCAAAGAAGGAGATTTTACGACAGCAAAGTGTAGGGTGGAATTTTACACGGGTCTTTGATGAGATATGGTCATCATGGACAAGTTGGATCGAAGGGTCTGTTTCATAGAACATAGAACATAGAACATAGAAGAATACAGCGCAGTACAGGCCCTTGGGCCCTCGATGTTGCACCGATCCAAGCCCACCTAAACTACACTAACCCACTATCCTCCATATACCTATCCAATGCCCTCTTAAATGCCCATAAAGAGGGAGAGTCCACCACTGTTACTGGCAGGGCATTCCATGAACTAACGACTCGCTGAGTGAAGAACCTACCCCTAACATCAGTCCTATATCTACCCCCCCTTAATTTAAAGCTATGCCCCCTTGTAATACCCGACTCAATACGCGGGAAAAGGTTCATACTGTCGACCCTATCTAACCCCCTAATCATCTTGTACACCTCAATCAAGTCACCCCTAAACCTTCTTTTCTCTAGTGAAAACAGCCCCAAGTGCCTCAGTCTTTCCTCATACGATTTTCCTTCCATACCAGGCAACATCCTGGTAAACCTCCTCTGCACCCGTTCCAATGCCTCCACATCCTTCCTATAGTATGGCGACCAAAACTGCACACAATATTCCAGATGCGGCCGTACCAGAGTCTTATACAACTGCATCATGACCTCAGGACTCCGGAACTCAATTCCTCTACCAATAAAAGCCATGCTATACAACTCTATAACTATATATATATTGCAGAATCGGGTGATACCTGTGGGCAAGGCAACAAGTTAAGGTCATCTCGCTCCATTTTTTTGTTTCTTTTAACAAATAGTGTGGTGAGATTCTCAATAGCCATCCTCTCTTTGAAATATATCCTCGTTCCTCCAATTGCAAAACCTGCGCCCACACCTCCTCCCTCACCTCCATCCAAGACCCTAAAGGAGCCTTCAAAGTTTTACCTGCACATCCACCAATATCATTTATTGTATCCGTTGCTCACGATGCGGTCTCCTCTACATTGGGCAGACTGCACACCTCCTAGCAGAGCGCTTTAGGGAACATCTCTGGGACACCCGCACCAATCAACCACACCGCCCCGTGGCCCAACATTTCAACTCCCCCTCCCACTCTGCCGAGGACATAGAGGTCCTGGGCCTCCTTCGCTGCCGCTCCCTCACCTCCAGATGCCTGGAGGAAGAATGCCTCATCTTCTGCCTCGGAACACTTCAACCCCAGGGCATCAATGTGGACTTCAACAGTTTCCTCATTTCCCCTTCCCCCACCTCACCCCAGTTCCAAACTTCCAGCTCAGCACTGTCCCCATGACTTGTCCTACCTGCCTATCTTCTTTTCCACCTATCCACTCCACCCTCCCCCCTATCACCTTCATCCCCTCCCCCACTCACCTATTGTACTCTATGCTACTTCCTCCCCACCCCCACCCTCATCTCACTTATCTCTCCACCGTTCAGGCTCTCTGCCTATACTCCTGATGAAGGGCTTTTGCCCGAAACATCGATTTTGCTGCTCCTCGGATGCTGCCTGACGTGCTGTGCTTTTCCAGCACCACTCTAATCTAGAAAAAGGTCTTTTGACCTCTTATGTGTCCATTAGTCATTAAGCTCTATCTACTCAAGTTGCACTTTCCTGTATTTGCTGGTAATTTCATACGTTATAGTGCTTCAAGCGTACATCTAAATGTTTTCTAAATGCTGTGATGGTTCTTAAGTGCCTATGTTCTAATTTGTTTAATATTCCATAATTTTGATTGCAAAGATTTAAGAGGGCAGCGTTTTAAGTGCCTTGATTATTCTGCCGTAGAGATCTTAGCAGTTAATGAATTTATGGCCTTTGTTTGCATATTCATGTTTACTTTTAGCATTCCTAAGCATCACTTTAATTCTTCAGAAAGGTGCTCCTAAAGTGCCACATATTTCCCTATCGTGTAGTTTACCTCAGGAGTATATCCAAAAGATGTAGCTTACATACCCAAAAGGGTTCTGGCTTACTAAAGGCCTCCATGAAATTCGTACCTGTTCCCATCAAGTCTAACTTGCAAACATTATGTTACAATAAACAAAATCAGATGTGAGTGGGGATAACTGTTGCATTACATTGGCAGCTACCTCCTGGAATTGTGTGCATGTGAAATGTGACTGACTTCCATTCCCCCCCTCCCATGAAAATGGTAGGTTCCTTTTTTTTTGTCATGACAAGGAAACTCTCCTTCATTGTGATGTATCTGGCCTAAGTGTCTACTGCAGATTGCTTTTAAAAGACCCTCTTACTCATAAACAAATTACATCTGATTTCTGTCAACCCTACATAATCATTTACAATAACAAACATTTCATTCAAAAGCATAAAGATTTAAAAGACATACATTCAAAATCATTTTGCCATCTAAAGGAGTCTAATAATGCTTGGAGTTGTCAAACTATGAACTGGCAGGGATCCTGGTGCAATAAGAGAAGGTTGTGAAATGTCTCATACTAATCAAATGGTGGCAACCCTCAGGCCAAAGTGTAACAACAGGCAATGTTTATTTTAAACACGACAGATATTTATTTTTAAAAGATTTTAAGGATAGTTTTAAGTTCCTTGACACAGTCTGCCAGTTTGTTTGGAAAAGTCCTTTTGACATTTGTTTATGTTAATGAGTATTAATTTTAATGTAAACTCCTGCTTTTAAACAATTCCCAAGTGCAAATTATCTCTTTGCAAACTGTTCCAGGGCCACAATTAAATGTGTGTTTTGCCCTTCCAAACTAAATGTTTCCACAATGCTCAAATTTGCTCCTGCTACTTCTAATCTATGCGCATTGCATCATCAAAATCAGACAAGAGACCGATGCAGATTTGTATGGATAGCTGGCTCCACAACACATGCCTGCTCATAAAACTACCTGTCCCTGTTCCTGTCCAATTTTCAGTTTCCTCCACCATCTTCAGAGAGGGTCCTCATCAGTGCCTTAGTGTTGGGATAAATTTGGCACAGAAGATCACCCAGAGTGAACCTGGCTGAATTGTCTCCTCAAATCCCATCTCTATTAAGGTTCTTGATGTCAGCATTTTGAAACTTTTCTAGTAGAAATCTTGCTCTAACATAAGCACAGCTGTTTACCAATCATCCAGTCAATTTGAATACAGACACAAATCTGGCGCATTGATTGCCTATAGATCAAGACATGTGTATTTTCTTTCTGCATACACTCTTATGTCCCAAGATTATTTGAATCCAGTTGGTTTCAAACAGAAAGCTCTGTATCCAAAGATCTCAAATGGAATCCATTTATTCAGTAATTTTAAGTTATCAGGGTCATATCCCTAAATGTAATAAATGGGATGTTTTACAAACAAGTTATGCATCTGAAAATCTAGGCCAGTTGCACAGTTGAGAGCTTTCAAGACAGATTCATAGATTTTTCAGAGGTAAGAGTGTGGAGGGCTTTAAAGCAAAGATAGAAGCATAGAGTTAAGTAGCAGACCGTAAGGGGCTGAATGGCCTAATTCCAATTCCTAAAGATCTTCGGTACACGATTGAAAAAAAATCTGCATTTCACATGTCATCTGAACCCAAATTCATCCAAATCTGTCAGCACCTTCTTACTTTGATTATTTTCACCTTCTAGGCTTGGGTTCGCACCCAGCTATGCACCCTCTGGGAATGCAGACTGTCCCATGACTTGAACATCCAAACTAGTCAGACAGAAGAAGTGAACTGAACCAAATCATTTTTACATGCGCTGTTCAAGTGGCAAACAGATAAGCCATACCCATCACAAACAGCCGCTTGTGCAAAAACAAAACATTCAATGATCCTTTCTGCAGTTTCTTCCCTCTCTCAGTCTCAACCCAAATGTCACAGTCTGCCTATGAAGCAGTTACTCAGATGTCGGTAGATGTTGTCGTCCTCACTATTTTTTTCAGTCTTGTTGATTTATTATAATCTGCAGCTGTTCCTCTGTTGCCCTGCTATACCTCAATTAATCGGAGGTGGTTTCTGACATCCACAAGCATTACAGGTCCTCTACCTCATGCGTGAAATTGCTTTTCTAACAGTGCTGTTATGAGTTAATAAAAATTGATTCTTCCTCTTCCCCCTGCTTTGCAGACTGTGTGATGAAAACAGCAAGGCTTTGGTCGGTTGCTGTAATGCTGAATCCAACTGTGGCTTCCTTATGTGCTGGGCTCGCCTGAGCTGGTTCAGTGATTCAAGATGTAGCACCAGTCACAGTTCAGGTAAACACAAATACAATCCAGGGTTAGTGAGCAGTGTAAATGGCATGTTACGCGCTTTTTAACGATTGCAATCCGACGGGTTCGAGCCCCTTTAGGTTGCCCATCATTCAAACTTGCTCTCTGCAGTCCGCTGTGCTTAAAGGATTGCCAGTCAGGATGTTCTTTCTGAACTGTGTGGAGCTAATCCATTCCACAGTGGAGGAGATGATATTTTATCACACGAATTGCAAGGGTTGATTATAATGTGCCACTCATGATGGCTAAGATATAATAGTATACAACACCCACACCTCAAATTTTCATGGCACGCTGCACTGTTTATCAACATCAGTCTCCTTCATGATCAGATTTTAGTATTAATTACTAGTGTCTGGTAAATTAACACATAAACTGATTATCAGGTGAGCTGTTTGACTACTACAAATAATAAGGCAGCTGAAAATTATCCTCTTTGCACTATGGCTTTCCTCATGAAAAACATCAACAAAACACTTTCAGAAACTAAATAATCTTCTTCACTCATTGGGTACATTTTCTAAACTGGTAAAAATGCAAAAGGTTTGGATACATTACTCAGATTCCTATTTGGCTCATGCAGACATATATAATCAACACACTTACATTAGAAGTTAATATTAATTCCTCAGTTTTCAGAAGCAGGTGAACATTTTTAGCATAATGCAATATGGAAAAGAAAACAAGCTAATCCACCATTTCCTGACAACCTTCCTTTCATCTCCTAATGCTCAGAAAGGCACTGAACCTGACATCAAATAAATCCTTAATGCATATATAGATCGACTCCATCCAATTACTGAATTGAGTTGCTACTAAATATATGACCATGATCATTCCTGCTTAAGACAGATTAAAATAAATCTACTATTGCAGGAAAATATTGTACGTGTTAATTATCCCAAAGCATGAGGTCACTGCTTTACTCCACATTCCTTGCAGAAAACTGTACGAGTTAAATAATGGCATGGAAATTATTTCTCTGAAATTGGAAAATGTGATTAAAGAAGGAATGATGTTGAAAAGGATTATTCTTGATGCAGTCCCTCAAATCCCTAAGGATTTGAAGATGATGTTGGTGTATTTGGCCCTTGTCACACTAAATAGGGGAGTTGAAACAGAAGCGCTGAGGCTTGAGTGGGTGGTAGCTCCCACACTGCTTCCGTTGATTGACAGGTACCCTGAGAAGTATTTTGCATTTCTGTGTTTTTAACCAGTGCAATATCCGTTGGAGTTGGGATAGAAATTTGGATTCAAGATGCTCACAAGATAGTATGTGACCTGATTCGATTGATTAAAGGAGTTGGGATGTCAAGTTGTGGCTGTACGGGACATTGGTGAGACTACTTTTCAAATCCTGGATTCAATTCTGGTCTCCATGCTGTAGGAAGGATGTTATTACGCTTAAAACATTCAGAGAAGATTTACAAGGACGTTGCCGCTATTGGAGGGTTTGAACTATCCGTAGAGATTGGGGCTAGTTTCCCTGGTCCATTGGAAGCTGAAGGGTGACTTTATAGAGGTTTAGAAAATCATGAGAAGCATGGATAGGGTCAATAGACAAGGTCTTTTTCCCAGGGCAAGGGAGTCCAAAACTAGAGGGCATAGGTTAAGGTGAGAGGGGGAAGATTTAAAAGAGACCTGAGGGTCAACTTTTTCACCCAGAGGGTGGCACATGATGGAACAAGCTGCCAGAGGAAGTGTTGAAGGCTGGTACAATTACAACATTGAAAAGGCATCTGGATGCTTTTATGAATAGGAAGGGTTTAAAGGGATATGGGTCAAATACCGGCAAATTGAATTAGATCAGTTTAGGATATCTGGTCATTGAGAACAAATTGGACTGAATGGTCTGTTTCCATGCTGTATAATTCTATGACTCCATAAAAGAATCCCTAACTCAAACATCAGATTTTCTAAAAGATACCATAATTCCGTTCATTCTCAGAAACATTTTCCACCCTGACATCTTCTTGAAAATAGCCAACTGGAAGAATTTGGGTAAAAAACTGTATGATAATTGCTCAACAAAGGGTCGCAATGGCAACAGCTAAGCAGTACCACCATGAGCATTCAGAGTTGACATTGAAAAAAACCACGGCGTGCCATAAAGATTTTCCATTATTCTGTACAACATACTGCAGATTGTGCATTCCAGATACTTGCAGCTTTTTGACCCCTGCATAAATATAATATGCAATCAGGTATTATCATAGAAAGAAGTGCGAGATGGTACTCTCTCCCTTATAAAGAGAAAAGTGAAGAATTAGGAGGAGTACTATATTCACAAAGGATCAAAGTGAGACACTTGAATTGAATATTAGCGATATTTTCATCTGTTTCACAGACTACAATTGTTTAGATTAGATTACTTACAGTGTGGAAACAGGCCCTTCGGCACAACAAGTCCACACCGACCCACAACTCACCCAGACCCATTCCCCTACATTTACCCCTTTACCTAACACTATGGGCAATTTAGCATGGCAAATTGACCTAACCTGCACATTTTTGGATTGTGGGAGGAAACACAGGGAGAATGTGCAAACTCCACACAGAGAGTTGCCTGAGGCGGGAATTGAACCTGGGTCTCTGGTGCTGTGAGGCAGCAGTACTAACAACTGTGCCACCGTGCCACCCATGGTTGTAACTACTGTTGTTACTGTGTCGTTGTCTGTGATACATGATGCACATAATTACCAATCCTTCAGTGAAACAGCACCTTTCAGTAGCATCTCTTACCTAGGACAGTAGATGCATGGAAACACTACCACAGAAAATTTCTCTCCAAGTCACTCAGTCTGTAACTGAAACAATATCCTTGTTCCTCCATTGATGCTGTGCCAAAATTCTGAAGTTCCATCCCAGCTCACCATCTCAAGAGCAATAAGGTTGGTGAAAAATGTTACCATTAATTTTAATACTCAGATCTCAAGAACGAATATAAATAAAACCTGGTGCCAACCCTCCATCATCAAAACTTTCTTGCTGTTTTGTGATCCTGCAAAAGTAATAAATAACTGAGTGCAACAAAATTAACACTTGTATGTTGCTAATCTACAGTGGCAGCTGAGCATGAAATGAATATTCACTCCCCTTTATTATGAGCAACTCCAATCGGAAAATAAGTCATTCCACTCTTCCCTGATATCATTTGTGTCCAAACATGGTCTTCTTTCTCTTATTCTTTGGCTTTGTAATACACAATGAGGTTTCAAGATTAAGTGATCTTTGGTGTCATTTTGTTTACTTGAAGACACATTAGGTGATCATTGATCTGTTCTATTACAGATTGTAACCATCAAAATTTCCATTTATAGGATTGGTAGTGAGTAGGTTTCTGTCAATAACTCTGTGGATGCACCATATACAAGTAACAACTTGATTATTGTACCATTACAGGCTGCAAACATGCTCCCCTGCACAATACACAAAGACAAGAACTTGTCATAATTCCCTCTCAAATTACGTATAGGCAAGGTAGAACTAACCATGATGAAACATGACAATGGTTCACACTACAAAATTACTATTGATTAATGCAGCTCCTTGATGAAAACAGGGTACCCAGTTTAGAAAATGCACCAGCCTTTGATCCTACAACTGTTCCTAGCTGCAACCTGAGGGTTATTATTGGGGAAGATGGTTGGTTTCTCTTGGTTTGAAAAACTACTGGGGCTGAAATCTGTCTCCTCTCAGACCAGCTTGGTCTTGGGATGCTGTTAAATCTCCTGTAGCTCATATCTGGGTCAATAGACTATAGATAATAGGTGCAAGAGGAGGCCATTCAGCTCTTCGAGCCAGCACCACCATTCATTATGATCATGGCTGATCATCCACAATCAATATCCTGTTCCTGCCTTATCCTCATAACCCTTGATTCCACTACGTCTAAGTGCTTTATCCAGCTCTTTCTTGAAGGTATCCAGAGACTTGGCCTTCACTGCCTTCTGGGGCAGAGGATTCCATATATCCACCACTCTCTGGATGAAGACGTTTTTCCTCAACTCTGTTCTAAATGGCCTACCCCTTATTTTTAAACTGTGTCCTCTGGTTCTGGACTCACCCATCAGTGGAAACATGTTTCCTGCCTCCAGAGTGTCCAATCCATTAATAATTTTATACGTCTCAATCAGATTCCCTCTCATTCTTCTAAACTTAAGTATATGCAAGCCCAGTTGCTCCAATCTTTCAACATATGATAGTCCCACCATTCCGGAAATTGACCCCGTGAACGCTACACTCCCTCAAATGCCAGAACATCCTTCCTCAAATTTGGAGACCAAAACTGCACCCAGTTGCAGGTGCAGTCTTACCAGGGTTCTGTACATCTGTAGAAGGACCTCTTTGCTCCTCTACTCAATTCCTCTTGTTATGAAGTCCAGTATGCCATTAGCTTTCTTCACTGCCTGCTGTACCTGCATGCTTGCTTTCATTGACTGATGCACAAGAACACCTAGACCTTGTTGTACTTCCCCTTTACCTAACTTGACTCCATTTAGGTAGTAATCTGCCTTCCTATTCTTACCATCAAAGTGGATAACCATACATTTAACCACATTAATCTGCATCTGCCACGCATCCATCCACTCACCTAGCCTGTCCAAGTCACCCTGTGTTCTCATAACATCCTCCTCATATTTCACCCTGCCACCCAGCTTTGTGCCATCAGAAAATTTGCTAATATTACTTTTAATGCTTTCATCTATATCATTCGTGTATGTTGTAAACAGCTGAGAGCTCAGCAACAAACGTTGTGGTACCCCACTGGTCACTGCCTGCCATTCCGAAAGGGACACATTTATCACCACGCTTTGCTTTCCTATCAGTCAGCCAATTTTCCATCCAAATCTGTACCTTGTCCCCAATACCATGTGCTCTAATTTTGCTCACTAATCTCCTATGTGGGACCTTATCAAAGGCTTTCTGAAAGTCTGGATACATTACATCCACTGGCTCTCCCTTGTCTATCTTCATAGTTACATCCTCAAAAAATTCCAGAAGATTAATCAAGCACGATTCCCCTTTGTAAATCCATGCTGACTCTGACCAATCCTGTTACTGCTATCCAAATGAGTCGTACTTTCATCTTTTATAATTGACTCCAGCATCTTTCCTACCTCTGATGTCAGGCTAACCGGTCTATAATTCCCTGTTTTCTCCCTCCCTCCCTTCTTAAAAAGTGGGACAACATTAGCCACCCTCCAATCTGCAGGAACTGATCCTGAATCAGTAGAAGTTGGAAAATGATTACCAATGTGTCCATGATTTCTAGAACTACCTCCTTCAGTACCCTGGGATGTAGACCATCAGGTCCCGGGGACTTATTAGCCTTCAGACCTAACAGTCTCTCCAACACCATTTCCTGCCTAATATAAATTCCCTTCAGTTCATCCATTAGCCTAGATCCTTCAGCCACTATTACATCTGGGAGATTGCTTGTGTCTTCCCCAGTGAAGACAAGTCCAAGTACCTATTCAACTCTTCTGCCATTTCCTTGTTCCCCATAATAAATTCACCCATTTCTGTCTTCAAGGGCCCAATTTTAGTCTTAACCATTTTGTTTTCTTTTCACATACCTAAAAAAAGCTTTATCTATCCTCCTTTATATTTTTGGCCAGTTTGCCTTCATACCTCATTTTTTTCTCCGCATATTGCCTTTTTCGTTAAACACTGTTGCTCTTTAAACATTTCCCAGTCCTCTGGCTTCCCGCTCATCTTTGCTATGTTATACTTCTTCCCGTTTAACTTTATACATTCCTTAACTTCCCTCGTCAGCCACGGCTGCCCCTACCTCTCCTTAGGATCTTCCTTCCTCTTTGGAATGAACTGATCCTGCACCTTCTGCATTATATCCAGAAATACCTGCCATTGTTGATCCATTGCCATCCCTGCTAGGGTATTGCACCATTGAACTTTGGCCAGCTCCTCCCTCATAGCTCCATAGTTCCCTTTGTTCAACTGCAATACTGACACTTCCAATTCTCCCTTCTCCCTCTCAAATTGCAGATTAAAACTTATCATATTATGGTCACTATCTCTTAATGGCTGCTTTACTTCATGGTCCCCGATCAAATCCAGTTCGTTGCACAACACCAGATCCAGAATTGCCTTCTCCCTGGTAGGCTCAAGGACAAGTTGTTCTAAGAATCCATCTCGGAGGCACTCCACAAGCTCCCTTTCTTGAGGTCAGTACCATCCTGATTCTCTCAGTCTACCTGCATGTTGAAATCCCCCATAATAACTGTAGTAATACCTTTGTGACAGGCCAATTTCAACTCCTTATTCAACTTACACCCTACATCCAGACTACTTTTTGGGGGCCTATATATAACTTCCATTAAGGTCTTTCTACCCTTAGAATTTCTCAGCTCTATCCACCCTGACTCTACATCTCCTGATTATATGTCCCCCTTGCAAGGGACTGAATATCATTCCTCACCAACAGGGCCACCCCACTCCCTCTGCCCGTCAGTCTGTCCTTTCGATAGCACGTATAGCCTTGAATATCTATTTCCCAGGCCCTCTCCACTTGAAGCCATGTCTCAGTTATCTCCACAACATTGTACCTGACAATTTCCAACTGAGCCTCAATCTCATCCACCTTATTTCTTATGCTTCGTGCATTCATATATAATATTCTTAATTGGTTACTCCCCTTATCCTTCCTAATAATCCCTAATTCACTTGACCAAACTCCCTTCTTGAGTTTTCAGCTCTGTTGATTCTGTTGTCTTTCTTAACTTCTCTCATTCTCCCTTTCGCTTTAACTCTCCCTGAATTTCCAGTTTGTCCCCTCCCTCCAGCTCCTTAGTTTAAACAAACCTGTGTTGCAGTGGCAAACCTGCCAGAATGCTAGCCCCCACCTATTAAGGTGCAACCCGTTCCTCTTGTATAATTTATCCTTACCGCAAAACATACCCCAGTGATCCAAGAATTTAAATCCTTGCTTCCTGCACCAGTTCCTCAGCCACACATTCAAGTCCATTATTTCACTATTTGCTGCCCTCTCCAGCCTGAGGAACTGGAAGCAAACCGGAGATAACCACCCTGAAAGTCCTGCTTTTCAGCCTTCTTCTGAGTTCTCTGAAGTCCCGCTGTAGAATGTCCCTCCTCTTCTTCCTGACGTCATTTGTGCCGACATGCGCCACCACTTCTGGCTCTTCACCTTCACCCTTGAGGATTTCCTGCACTCAGTCGGTGACGTCCAGGATCCTGGCACCAAGTAGGCAACACACCATCCTCAACTCCCGTCTGTTGCCGCAGAAGCCCCTTTCAGTCCCCCTATTACCATGGCTCTGCATGATGTTTGACTCCTCAGCTCTGCCTTCACACCAATTTTCGATCAGCAGACCTGCCCACCTCTTGGACTGGCAGTGTCATTTGCCTCGACAGTTTCCAAGAGAGCCAACCTATTCACGAGAGGTACTTCCCCCGGAGTGTCTTGTATTTGGATAATCTCTTCCTTCCTCATTATCATCTCCCTTCTCTCTTCTGGTGTGCTTGGTGTAATGACCTCGCTGAAGGTCCTGTCCAGAAAATTCTCGTTCTCTCGGATGAGCCTAAGGTCATCTAGTTCTTGCTTCAGTGCTGTAACATGCTCCTTCAGAAGCTGGATATGTACACACTTTCCACAGCTTTAGGAGCCAGAGACACCATCAGAGTCCCTAAACCCCCACATCATACACGCAGCACACTGAATCAGCTTGGCAGTCATGTCTTCACCCTCTTCAAATGTGGAATAATCTCCTCACTTAGCCTCTTTGTCAAAGACTCCTGCTTAAATAGCACTCACTAACCTTCCCAACAGCCTCTGTGTTCCAACCTCACTTCTGCCCAGCCTCTGCTGCAAAAAAGACCACTGGCTTCGAGGTAAGCACTTAAATAGCACTCACTAAACTTCACAACAGCCTCTACACTCCAACCTCACCCCAGCCCAGCTCCTGCTGCTCTCTGCTACAAAATAAAACACCCAGTCCACTGGACCTGCTCCCTGACACCCAGTGCACCAGACTGGGTAATGCCACTAATCTGTCAATCTGCAATGTTTTCAAAGGTTTTCTGTTGCTTAACTAATTACATTTTCCACTTACTTGCTCATTCCCCTCACCAATCGACTCTTTCAGTTCACAAAGTCACCAAGAGGTACCTGTGTCTACATGTAACCACGGTTAAGTTTAGGTGGGAGCACTTTGTCACAAGAACATCTATAGTTTAAAATGTCTATAGCTTCCTAATCTGGTGAGTCAATGGGTTAATTAAAACTTGTAAAGCAAACTCACTCGCTCCCTTAGCGTATGTCTAACTTATATTGTCATGATCTGGTTTATGTAAATTCCTGAGGGAGGCAATTCCCAAAATGTTGATGCTGTAACTTTCCTCTTGATAATCGTCCTCTGTTCTACATATGGAGCCTTCCGCTGCTCTATCTATTCATCTGCAGCCAAATGCATCCTTCAGAGCTGCAAAACAATTTCTAGCCACGCAACCAAACCCTTAATGATGTGACACTAACCTTGAAAGAATTAAGGTCTTTTCCCTAAACCGAGAAGTATTTGGGTCAGGCCAGCTGCCACTTGGAATTGTGTTGAATGAAAGAAGTCCTTATATTCCATTTTCAAAGCTGATGTTCAAAGCTGTCTCATCCTAATCACTGAGACTTCCCAGATGTCTGACCTATTAAAGAAAGTGCACTTTAGTTAGTAATCAGACGGTTTGCCTAATTGTTAGGTCTCTGCCATCTATTTTTCAGAGGTGAATATGTTAGCTGTCTGACAAAGTGTTACTAAGTATGTGGATCACCTCAGAGAATCTGGAGATAATTGTAAGTTGCAAATTGAAAAGCTGAATTAATCACAGAAGTAAAGTGACTGCATGATGAATGCAAGAAATCTTTCGCACCAGAATTACCTCAAAAGCAAGAACTTCTGACAACTGCAACAAGTTACATCAATATGGAACCATCTGATGATGTTTCATGGGAGTATTGTGAAGCCAATTTGACACATAATGAGATGTTGGGACTATGTTTTTAATCCTAGAGACAGAATTGATGAGAGGCATCTCTGTCTATATGTGCAAATAGGAGTTTTATTCAATGCTTTTAAAATGTCTATTGTTTATACTGACTTTTGTCTTAATTTCACTGTAACTAAACCTAAACACTTGGCTAACAGTACAGAATTCAACAAGCAGTTACTATTCATATAGCTGTACATTCAAGCACTGAACAATTGAATACAACAATTAGAAAAAGTAATTTCAAGGAACATCTTCAAGGAAGAGACTGAGTGGTAGCGAGATGGAGAAGTTCAGGGATTGAATTGTAGAGCTTGTGTTCTGGGTAGCCAAAGGTTTGACCCGTCAGTAGTAGAGAGGTGAAATCTGGGGAGACTTAAGAGACTGGAAATGGAATATTGTGCTGATGTATTAATTAACGTGGATTGATTGAAGAAGCTGGGACTGTTCTCCTGTGAGAAAATAAGGTCCAGGAGTGATTTGATCAAGATGTTCAAAATTATGAAGGAGCAGAACCATGTAAATAGGAATAGACAGCTTTGATTGATGGAAGAGTCAATAATATAAACAATATATAGTGTCAATATAAGACAAAATAAGCAACAGCAATGTGAGGAAAACCCTTTCTTAGCTAACCAACTGGTAAAGATCTGGAGTTCATTACCTCAAAGGGTGGTGCAGGCAGATTCAATTGTGGTTTTCAAAATAGAATTGGATAATTATTGTGAAGTGAAAAAAAATGCAGGGTGGCAGCCAAGAGATGGGGAGTCTGGAAATCTTTGGAGGGTGCATTGATTCCTTTCCAGTCTTACTTCTCCATTGGCAATATCAATTTTACGTTTAACCAGGACAATGATATGGTCACTTATATGAATTGCAAAAACTAAATAGTTTTGTATTCAAAACAATTCAACCAGATTTCATTAGTCACCAAAGAACAAACAATTTATTACAAATGATACTTGAATGTACAAGAAGTATAAACAAGAAATAGTTTAGCAAAGAAAGATAAAACATATATTGGAATATCCCAAACTCAGGTTGAAGAAAATGCAGATAACAAATGGACAATCCAAAGACAACATCAAAGAATAAATGCAATCAAACAGATCCATGGAATTATCAGCATCCTACCCAGATTGCAGTGACACCCGGTCACCAAATTTTATTAAAGCTTCACAAGAGTTTACAATTGTTCACTTCTGATGAACGGCTCTTGAGACTCCCTCTGAAACCTTGATATCATGAATTGCCTTAATAAGGTGGTTCGCCTTTCTTTCCAGAGCCTACACTGCCCTGGATTTTGGCAACAGCACTCCAACACTCACTTATAGGCACAACTCCAGCTTTTCACAAATAATGAGCTTCTCCAGTCCATTACTGTCTGCCTTCCTATTGATGCATGTGATAAGGCTGGTGCCATGTGTGTGTATTCACTGGTGCCCTGTAACTGCAGCAAGCTAACTATCTTTCCAAATTCTACTGTCCAGACTGCAGCTCAGACCTGGTCATTGGAAAACCAAATAAACTGGTGTGAAATTCGTCAGTTGGCATCAGTTACTCGTGATCCCTTTGTTGTGGCATGATATTGAGATCCCATGCAGGCTGTCCATCACTCCTTGGAAGGAGCCAGCTACACAGAAATTCCCAGAGTGGCTGTCACCTCCACAACTACTGGGGAAGGATGGCTTCCCATTCCTGCAGCTTTCAGGTCCTGCTCCAGCATAGTTCTGTCACAATGACCGAACACAATATTGTACTTTGTCCACAGGAAACAGAGTAAGGGTTGAAAATTGCTAGACCTTCAGCAGAATCCATGCATCCTGAGGGGCCCTGAGTCTGCAAACTGAGCTGAGGGCTCCTCAGTGGCTTGCTCCTACTTCTGACACTTCTCTTGCCATAGCCTACGTTGCTCAGGGCCCTATAACATTACACTTGTGGAGTCTTCTGTCCCTCAATTTTATCATCGTGCTGAGTTTAATTCTGCTGAGACCTGGTTGGACGTAACTTCATTATTCATTATTGTGGGTGGCACAGTGGATCAGTGGTTAGCACTGCTGCCTCACAGCAGCAAGGTCCCAGGTTCAATTCCAGTCTTGGGTGAGTTTGCACATTCCCCCCACGTCTGCTTGGCTTTGCTCTGGTTTCCTCCCACAGTCCAAAGATATGCAGGTCAGGTGAATTGGCCGTGCTAAATTGCCTGAGTGTTAGGTGCATTAGTCAGAGGGAAATGGGTCTGGGTGGGTTACTCTTCGGAGGGTTGGGCCGAAGGGCCTGTTTCCACACTGTAATGAATCGAATCATTATGGAGAAGACAGCCAGCACCTGTGCTGGCATCTCTCAAGAAATCTTGCACCTTGAAGGATGAGAAACCTTAGAGTTGTCTTCACTGCTTGGTTGTTAAGTATTTATAAAATCTTGTTTATTAAATCTGGCTTGTTTCATAAGCATTGGTTATTTTGATGTTAAGCACAACTGAGCATTCCATTGATATAAATGCAAGAACCTGCAATTTGGTTCTTTTAAATAAAAGGTTATTAATCTCAAAACCTTCTAAACTTACAAAGTTTGTGAGTTATTCTTCCAGAGAGCTGGTGGATTTCCTTCTGTGCTGTAACCATTCTTTGGTTCAATCTCAGAGGATATATGGCTAGTGTAGATTCCAGAGTTTGGAAGGTTTAAAGTTTAGTTGAGTCCAGGAAGTACTAAATTTTGAAGGAGATTTCCAATGGTGATAAATATGACCTTGTTGTTTAAAAGCCAAGATGCATCCAACATTGACCGGATACCTTTAAAGGCACAGTTAGCAGCTAACATGGTCTAAAAGAGATTGGCAATATTATGGCTTTTGCTTCCTCAGACTTCACTACTGAAGGAAAAAAAGATTCGCCCCAAAATAGGCCAATCATTCTTCTTTGCTTTCTTTTTTATTACTAGTTATGAACCACAAATGTAACTTTAGGAATGCAGTATTTTGAAACATGAGATTTGTGTGAATGCAATTTGGTTAGTGGTAATCAAATGGGAATTTTACAGCGTACCTGGGCAGACCCAGAGGATGGATTAAACTTGAGATTGCCATTTATGATCAGTCACCAATGATTGACATGACTAGAGATGGCCAGCAGGTCAGTTGAATACAGCAGGGAAACATCAAGCAATGCTCAATAAATTTAAAGGAATGTTTATGACTTCCCCATTCCCCTCACGTTAACAAGAAACTACTTTGCTCCCTGACTTTTCAAACTCTTAAAATAACACTGCTTTAAGTTACCCATATTAAAACGTGAGGTAATCAATATGCAGGTAATGTGATTTGTGATACATTCAAGAATGGTTACAAATTTGCTGTAGTTTTACCAGTGCACTGGGATAAGAATTCTTTCCATTATAACTAAATACAGAAATTGTACATGGACGGTTTGAAAATATTAGTGATGCAGATATTTCAACTAATGTACTTGAAGATTTGAGCACATCATAGAATCCATATAGTGTAGAAGCAGGCCATTTGGCCCAATGAGTCCACACCAACCGTCCAAAGAGCATCTCACTACCCTATCTTTGTAACCCTGCATTTTCCATGGTTAACCTATTTATCCTATATCCCTGAAACCATGGGTGAATTAGCATCACCAATCCGCCTAACCTGCACATCATTGTTAAAAATCACACAACACCAGGTTATAGTCCAGCAGGTTTATTTAGAAGTACTAGCTTTCGGAGCACTGCTGGTACATCAGGTAGCTGTGCAACAGGATCATAAGACTTAGAATTTATAGTGAAAGATCACAGTGTCGTGCAACTGAAACGATATATTGAACAAACCTAGATTGCTAGATTGCTAACAGATTCCTCTGATCATCCACAAAGTTGTCCAGCAGGCTAACACTGGTCATCCATGAGTCAGTGACCTAGGAATTTGATCATGAAATGTCTACTTTATTCAGGTAGAAATAAAGACAAGATATATTGCAAGACTGCACTGCACATTTAGGATTAGGATTAAGTTTTATTGTCACATGTAATCAAATACATTGATACATGAGTACGGTGAAAAATGTACAAAATTGCCATTCCTGGGGCCATCTTAGTTATAAAGGTACCTAGGTACAAAGTAAAAGAATAAAGAAATAAAATTAAAAGTTCAGCATTACTTATACCTGCCCCTTACTATTTAGAAGATCAGAAGTTCTGCCTACTTACTCAAACTAATATAAGTATTCTGCCTGATTAAGGTCTTTCCACATTGTGTTCTCAGTCAGCTACAGCAAGGCTTTAAGCTTGCTCACTGGTTTTGTTCTTTGCAAGCTCATGCTATGATGCCTCACCTTACTGTTAGGCACTTTACAGCTTTCTGCTCTTAACACTGAGTTTAACAATGTTAGACTTTGAACAACATTCTAATAATCTTGGACAATTGGTGCAAGTAATAAAAGATTGCTCCAACAAATCCATTGGTCAGAGAGAAAATCTGAGCTGCTTGCAAAGATAGTGATAGAAGAACTTGTGGAGTTGTTCACTTCTGGGGTCTATCTGGCTTTCTCCACTATATTCATCCACCATGGTCACCTTTTCGTAGCCCTATATCATCTTGCTTTGCTTCAAACAATCTTCCCAAATAGCATTCAAACCTCACAGATCTTGGCTATTATTTCTTCCTCTTCCCATGCTTTTAGCAGCTTCTGAACATTCTTAAAATCAACAAATACTCTAATGCCTTCCACTCTGGGTGTTTCTAATCTGTTTGAACTGCAGATACTCAAGAAATTGGCTCAGCAACATCTTCTTCCAGGACAAGTAGGGATGGGCAGTAAATGATGGCCCAGCCAGTGTTATCCACCTTTTGTGAATGATTATATGTACAAATGGAAGCCATTTGAGTCATTGTGCCTTAACTGATATTAGATTTACACCTGGACATTATGAAATGCAACTTCATTGTTCCTTCTCCACATTGTAATGTCCTAAGAACACTAAGGATTTTCAGAACAGAAGTAAGTGTAGGCATAGCCATATGGGGCGTGGAGCATGCTCATCAGTCAAAGCAGCAATATTTCCTCTGCTCAAGGCTCCACCTTCAGTTTTTTGCTTACTCTCCATATCTCTTGACTCTCTCATCATTGAAACATTTGTTTCTCTAAGTTTTGAAAATATTCAATGATCAAGGCTCTGCAGCTCTCTGGGGAAGAGAATTTCAAAGACTCACAACCTCCTGAAAGAAGAAATTCCTACTCATCTCCTTCTTAAATGGTTGACACTTACTTTGAAACACCGCCCCTGGTTCTAGATTGTCCCACAAGGGGAAACATTCTGTCAGCCTCTGTCTAGAAATGCTCCCTCAGAATCCTACATATTTCAATAAAATCACATTTCATATTTCTAAACACTCCAGTGAGTATAAGCATTAGCATCTCAACCTTACCCCATAAAGCAATAGCTTCATTCGGTGAACCAAATGAGTGAACCCTCTCTGAACTGCTTCCAGTACAAGTATGATCCTTTAAGTAAGGAGACCAAAACTGTACATCAAACATGCAAACACACCAAATGTTTTACAATTGTAGCAATTTTATCCGATGTTATACTCCATCAATATTGTAATAATGGACAACATTTCATTTTTCATCTGAATTACTTGCTAGTGTTGCATGTTTCATTGACAAGGGCACAAAAAAACCCCGGAGCATAGCTTTCTCTAGTTTCTCTATTTTTCTGTTAAGTTATTTATCCAGTTCCATTTTAAATTATGTGTCAGGGATGGGATGGGGCTCAGTGGTTAGCACTGTTGCCTTATTGCTGCCAGGAATAAGGCAGGTTCGATTCCAGCCTCGGGTGACTGTCTGCGTGTAGTTTACATGTTCTCTTAATGTCTGCATAGGTTTCCACCGGATGCTCTGGTTTCTTCCCACAATCGAAAAATTTGCAGATTAGATGGATTGGCCATAGTATTCCCAATTACCCATAGTATTCAGGGTTGATTAGGTGTATTAGCCATGAGAAATACAGGGTTATAGGGTAGGGGTATGGGTCTGGGTGGGACGTTCTTCAGAGAGTTAGTGTAGACTTGTTGGGCTGAATGGCCTGTTTTCACACTATGAGGATCCTACATAATTTTGCCTCAATATCTGATTGTGGTAAAACATTTCAAGTCTGAATAAAATTATACAGAAATATTATAACCTGCCTTATTCCTGGCAGCAATAAGGCAACAGTGCTAACCACTGAGCCCCATCCCATCCCTGACACATAATTTAAAATGGAACTGGATAAATAACTTAACAGAAAAATAGAGAAACTAGAGAAAGCTATGCTCCGGGGTTTTTTTGTGCCCTTGTCAATGAAACATGCAACACTAGCAAGTAATTCAGATGAAAAATGAAATGTTGTCCATTATTACAATATTGATGGAGTATAACATCGGATAAATTTGCTACAATTGTAAAACATTTGGTGTGTTTGCATGTTTGATGTACAGTTTTGGTCTCCTTACTTAAAGGATCATACTTGTACTGGAAGCAGTTCAGAGAGGGTTCACTCATTTGGTTCACCGAATGAAGCTATTGCTTTATGGGGTAAGGTTGAGATGCTAATGCTTATACTCACTGGAGTGTTTAGAAATATGAAATGTGATTTTATTGAAATATGTAGGATTCTGAGGGAGCATTTCTAGACAGAGGCTGACAGAATGTTTCCCCTTGTGGGACAATCTAGAACCAAAAGAACTTCATCTTTTGGTTTGTTGATGCCGGTGTAGGTTGCAGGAGGAGGATTCGACATTGGGAATTTTATAACCTAAGTTCAAATACCTCAACAGCAAGAGTCTTATGCCTAGTGTCAGTCAGTGATGCTAAATGCATTATTACACTTTGGAGCATGGACAGCATTTGGCAAAAAGCCATTTTATTTGTAATCCTTTTCTAATCACTCAGTGCTATATTGTGAAAAAATATATTGACATAGTCACTGTTGAGAAAAAAAAATGCTAAATGAATTTCAAGTCAAATAACATCAGTGGGTTGTTTCCGGTTGCAAGATCTTCCTTTTTATTCTGTGACCAAAAGCTAAGAACAATTCCAGTGAAATCAAGGATCCATATTCAAGAGATATTATCCGGGTCTGGTTGAGACACAATTTTTAAACATCGTGGGAGTTTATTGCTATTTTTTTGGCACATTGATTTGAATTGTGCTCAGTGAAGTAACAGATGGCCTTTCCTTCTGTCCTGTGTCCCTGACATGGCACACATTACAGATATTATAAAGAGGGTTTGTCATGTTTGCTTTCTCGAGTCATATCAGCAGGAGTTGAAAACGATCAAGTTTTCATTCAAAGCTCTTCCTGTTGAAATTACATTGTCACAAACCACCAGTGGCCGGAGGAAATGTCCCTCCTATACGTCAAAGTGGGAAGCTACATTGCTTGTTTAAAGGTCAAATCCACAATTAGATCTTGAAAAAGGAAATTAGTTATACAACATTAATGAAAAGAAAAGACGACATGCAGAAAGTTTGAAATATAAACTGATAACACTCTAAAATTCCTATTCCATAAAGAAAACATTAACTTTACATTAATATTTTTGAATTATTTACTTTTGCCTTGAACAGAAATATTAAAAGCCAGATAACAGTACTGATAAGGCCTAGAGAAATAAAATCGAAATACTAATTTGGAGGGATAGATATGATTTGAATAGCTTGTTGTCTCCTGAAATAGTTTCATTTCTCCTATTCATTTCAGTGAAAATTCCTTTCAGTTTCTCCCTTGTAGTCTTGCATGTCCCACATTAATTCTTTGTCTGTTCAATTCCAAACCTCTGTGCCTATTTCAGGACCTGCATCTACCCATCCTCCTAATCCCCACCTCCTTCTCACATGTTTTGTATCATTATCATCTCACTTAACCTTATAATGCTGCTTGTCCTGTGAATAGTGACCAAAGTTCATTCTTACCATTTATGACATTCCTTTCCACTAAGTGTTTAACTGCATTTTGTACCATTTTCTGGAAAATACTTCATATTTGTAGCTACACAGCACTTTGACATTTGGAATTGCTAACAAAGTAAATATGTCCACACAATTTATGTCAGAGCAAAATCTTAATCCCTCACTTAACCACTCGATGGTGCTTTTTTCACTATTTTTTCTTTCTCTAGCTTATTACTGAGGTTATATGGTTTACTCTTTCGATAATGCTGGGCCATGAGAAATGCGGAGTTTGGATGGAAATGTAAAATTTGGTCAAAGATCTAAGCAGTGAAATGTGATCCCTGACTGCGATACACTTAGTTTGTTTACAGGGTGATCAGGCATTCTGGTTTTGCTGGACAGTACTAGATTTCCAGCTAAGACTCCCTGTTTCATCACAATTTCCTCAAAATTGTCGAAGCATCCTTGTTTTCAGACTCCCCTTTTTGGGCCAAAAGGGACAAAGTGACAACAAAATATTACTGCGACTGGAATGTAAGCCAAAAGGATAAAGCAAGGCAGGGACTGGTGGGGAGTGAGTGGTGCGAGGTAGGGATGATTTACATAGATCACTGTTAAAATTCAGCAAAAGTTTAATCCAGTGAGAAAAAATGTTTCTTGGAACACAATGCATTTTCCATAACTAAAAAAGAAATGGAAAGAAACAGTATATAGCTTTGCAGATTAGGGGCAGGGTCAGTGGAATTCACAGATTTTAATCATTCCCTCCTGAAAGACATCGTTGGTCAACCGACAGCATGTAGACTGCAGCAGCTCAAGAAGGCTGCTCAGCACTACCTTCTCAAGGGCAATTAGGGATGGATTATAAAATGCTGGCCCAGCCTAAGGTGCCGACATCCTATGAGTGAATTAAAAAAGGCTCAGTAAAAAAAAAATGAAAAGGGAGAGATCGGAGTATAAAGAAAGCTAGCTGCAAATATAAAAATGGATATTAAGAGTTTCTGCAAGTATGTACAAAGGAAAAAAATAATAATTGAAGTGAGTTTTTGTCAGCTAGAGAGTGAGTTTAGGAAACTAATACTGGAAAACAAGGAAATAACCAAAGAATTGTAGGATATTTCATGCCTGTCTTCACTGTAAAAGGCTTTGAAAACTTATCAAAGACACTTGAAAATCAAGAGTCATTAAGTCACACAGCATGGAAACAGACCCTTCAGTTCAACTCATCCATGCCAACCAGGTATACTAAACTGTACTAGTCCCATTTGCCTGTGTTTGACCCATATCCCTCTAAACATTTCCGATACATGTACCAGTCCAAATACTTTTTAAATGTTGTAATTGTACCAGCCTCCACTACTTCCTCTGGCAGCTCATTCCATATAAGCAACACCCTCTGCATGAAAACATTGCCCCTTAGGTCCCTTTTAAATCGTTCCTCTCTCACCTTGAACCTATGTCCTCTGGGTTTGGACTTCTCTACCCTTGGAGAAAGATCTTGGATATTTACCTGATCTATGGCCCTCATGACTTCATAAGGCTCTATAAAGTCATCCCTCAGCCTCTAACAATCCAAGAAAAAAAGGTCCCAGCCTATCCAACCCCTCTCTATGAGTCAAACCTTCCAGTCCCGGCAATATCCTTGCAAATCTTTTCTCTACTGTTCTGAGTTTAACAACATTCTTCCTCGATCAGGGCAATGACAATTGAGTGGTAAAACGGTTGAGGAAACAAAATTTTAAGGGAACAGGTACTGAGAAATTTATGAAACTAAAAAGCATGTAGGCCCCCATGAATCTTGTGGTTTTAAAAGGAGTAGCCGCTGAGATAGCAGAGGCATATAATCTTCTAAAATTCTTATCACTACAGCCTTTAGTCAAGCAAGGAAGGGGGCCGAAAGCGGGAAGATATAGTTTAGCTGGCCTAATATCTACCATAGGAAAACTGTTTTTATCCAATACTAATGTTATAATGGGATACTTATAAAATCTTAATTGTATCAGGCAAAGTCAACATGGTGTTGTGAAAAAGAAGTCATGTTCAACTAATTTATTCGAGTTCTTAGAGGAAGTAACAAGCAAGTTGAGTAAAGAAGAATCTGTAGATGTAGTGTACCTAGATTTTCCAAAGGGTTTTGCATGACAAGATGCCACATAAAATATGAGCTCGAGTGAGAGGCAAAATATAATTGCATGTATAAAGGATTGGGTTAGATAACAGGAAGTAGATTGCAGGGATGACTGGGTATTTTTCAGATTGAAAGGTTCTAGGTATTGGAGTGCCACAGGGATCAATTCTTCTGCCTCAACTACTTACAATCATTATTAATGATTTGGATGAAGAAGCTGATTTTATGGTAGCTACTTTGGTGAGGAAGAGGGAAGAAATCACATTTTCAAGAAGAGGAAAAACGTCAGCAAAGGATACAGAAAGATGAAGTAATGGCAAAAACATGGTTAGAAACTAGACTACCATGTGGGAAAATGTGTTGTTTTCCACCTTAGCAGGAAGTATGGAATTATTCCATTAAAATTAAGAGAGGTTATGGAACTCAGTAAAGAGGGATTTGGGTGTCCTGGGACAAGAATCACAGAACATTAGTATGCAGGTGCAGCAAGTGACATAGAAGGCAAGGGAAATCTTATATTCATTCATGGAATGTGGGTGTTACTCACCAGGACAGTATTTATCACCCATCCTTAATTTCCTGGAGTACAGTGAAGAGACAACCACATTTGCTATGGATCTGGACTCGCATGTCGACCAGAGCAGACAAGGAAGTCAGATTTCCTCCCCTAAAGGACATAAATGAACCAGATGGATTTTTACAAAAATAGATGATAGTAATATAGAGCATAGAACAGTACAGCACAGTACAGGCCATTTGGCCCTTGATGTTGTGCCGACCTTTTGTCCTACACTAAGATCAAACTAACCTACATACCTTTCATTTTACTATCATCCATGTGCTTATCCAAGAGTTGCTTAAATGTCCCTAATGTATCTGACTCTATTTCCACTGCTGGCAGTGCATTCCATGCACCCACCACTCTCCTTGTAAAGAACCTACCACTGACATCTCCCCTAAACCTTCCTCCAATCACCTTAAAACAATGCCCCCTCATAATAGCCATTTCTGCCTTGGGAAAAAGTCTCTGACTATTTGTTCTATCTATGCCTCTCATCACCTTGTATGCTTCTATCAAGTCACCTCCCATCCTTCTTCGCACCAATGAGAAAAGCCCTAGCTCCCTCAACCTTTCTTCAAAAGACATGCCCTCCAGTCCAGGCAACATCCTGGTAAATCCCCCCTGCACCCTCCCTGAAGCTTCCACATCCTTCTGATAATGAAGTGACCAGATCTGAACATAATATTCCAAGTGTGGACTAACCAGGGCACTATAGAAATGCAGCATAACATCAGGGCTCTTAAACTCAATCCCCTTGCTAATGAAAGCCCAAAACATCATATGCCTTCTTAACAACCCTATCAACATGGGTCGCAACTTTGAGGGATCTATGGACATGGACCCCAAGATTCTTCTGTTCCTCCACATTGCCAAGAATCCAGCCTTTAACCCTGTATTCTGCATTCAAATTTATCTTTCCAAAATGAATCACTTCACACTTTTCCAGGTTGAACTCCATCTGTCACTTCTCAGCCCAGTTCTGTATCCTGTCAAAGTCCAGTTGCAACCTACAACAGCCCTCCACACTATCCACAACTCCACCAACCTTTGTGTCATCAGCAAACTTATTAACCCGCCCTTCCACTTCTTCATCCAAGTCATTTTTAAAAATCACAAAGATCAGAGGTCCCAGAACGAAGCCTTGTGGTCACTGAGCTGAATACTTTCCATCTACTATTACCTTCTATCTTCTATGGGCCAGCCATTTCTTTATCCAGAAAACCAAATTTCCCTGTATCCTCTGCCTCCTTACTTTCTGAATGAGCCTACCATGGGGAATCTTATCAAATGCCTTGCTAAATTCCATGTGCACCACATCCACTGCTCTGTCTTCTGCTCTATCTTCATCAATGTGTTTTGTCACATCCTCAAAGAATTCGAAAAGGATACTGAGGCATGACCTGCCCCTCACAAAGCCAAGCTGACTATCTCTATCAAACTATGATTTTCCAAGTAACCGTCAATCATGTCTCTCAGAATCGTCTCCAATAATTTGCCCACCACAGACATAAGACTGACTGGTGTGTAATTCCCAGGATAATCCCTAATCACTTACTTGAACAAGGGAGTAGCATTCGTCACCCTCCAATCATCTGGCACTACTCCATTGGACAGTGAGTGCGCAAAGATTATCGCCAAAGGCGCATCAATCTCATCCTGCACTTCCCTTGGTAACCTTGGGTATATCCTCTCTGGCCCGGGGGATTTATCTATTCTTATGATTTTCAAACTTTTCAGCACATTCGCCTACTTAACATCAACCTCTTCAAGCATATCAGGCTGTTTCATGCTATCCTCACAAACAACAAAGTCCCTCTCAGTAGTGAATACTGAAACAAAGTATTCATTAAGTTCCACTATCTCCATCGACTCCATGCACAAGTTCCCTCCAATATCTCTGATCAGCCCTACCCTCATGCTGGCCATCCTCTTGTTCCTCATATATGCATAGAATGCCTTAAGGATTTTCTTTAATTCCATCTGCTAAAGCTTTTTCATGCCCCCTTCTAGCTCTCCCAAGTCCATTCTTCAGTTTCTTCCTAGCTACCTTGGGTGGCACAGTGGCAAAAGTGGGCAGCACGGTGGCTCAGTGGTTAGCACTGCTGCCTTACAGCGCCAGAGACCTGGGTTCAATTCCTGCCTCAGGCGACTTTGTGTGGAGTTTGCACATTCTCCCCGTGTCTGCATGGGTTTCCTCTGGGTGCTCCGGTTTCTTCCCACAATCCAAAAAATGTGCAGGTGAGGTGAATTGGCCATGCTAAATTGCCCGTAATGTTAGGTGAAGGGGTAAATGTAGGGGAATGGGTCTGGGTGGGTTGCGCTTTGGCGGGTCGGTGTGGACTTGTTGGGCCGAAGGGCCTGTTTACACACTGTAAGTAATCTAATCTAATCTAATCTAACCCTCTATAGCCCTGTCTGATCCTTGCCTCCTCAACCTTAAGTAAACATCCTTCTTCCTCTTGTCACCCAAGGTTCCTTCACCCTACCATCCCTTCCTTGCCTCAGTGGGACAAACCTGTTCAGCACTATTGACAAGTACTTCCTGAACAACCTCCACATTTCTGTCATGCATTTTCCTGAGAACATCTGTTCCCAATTTGTGTTCCACAGTTCCTGCCTAATAGCATTGTAATTCCCCCTCTTCCAATTAAATACTTTCCCATCCATCTGTTCCTATCCCTCTCCATGACTATAGTAAATGTCAGGGAATTGTGATCATTATCACCGAAATGTCACCCACCGAGAGATCTGACCCCTGGCCTGGTTTGTTGCCAAGCACCAAATCCAATATGGCCTCCCCTCTAGTTGGCCTATCTACATATTGAGTCAGGAATCCTGCCTGGACCCAACTTTCAAAAACTGCTCCATCCAAACAATTTGAACTAGGGAGGTTCCAATCAATATGAGGGAAGTTAAAGTCACCCATGACAACAACTCTGTTACTTCTGCACCTTTCCAAAATCTTCCTTACAATCTGCTCCTCCGTGTCTCTGTTGCTATTAGGGGGTCTATGGAAACTCCCAATAAAGTGACTGCTCCTTTCCTGTTTCTAACTTCCACCCAGACTGACTCTATAGACAAATCCTCCTCGCCGACCTCCCTTTCTGCAGCTGTAATACTATCCCTGATTAGCAATGCCACTCCCCCACCTCTTTTATCTCCCTCCCCATTCCTTTTTGAAACATCTCAACCCTGAACATATAGTTGCCATTTAGTTTACTTTTTTTATTCCAGATTTTTAAGTTAGTATTTATTGCATATGGAATGGACTGTAAAATTAGGAATGTTTTACGAAAGCTGTACAGGGCCTTAGTGAGATCACACCTGGTGTGGTGCATCCAGGTCATTGAATTTGACAGACAAGTGAAGGCTTAGTAACAGCAGACAAGAAAGTGGAGCTGAGACCAAATCAGGTCAGTCAAGATGTTACTGAATGGTCAAGCAGGCTCAAAGAGGCAAAATGTGCTCTTAAGTGTATTCCTGTACTCCTAAAGGTAACATGCAGATAAAGATGAGAAGTTGCACCCTGCATATAAAGTGTGGCCTGCATTGTAAAATCATTTGAGCTGTATAGGGCATCATGTATCTTAGATAGCTCTGGATATGCAGAAACAAACTGATGTAAGGCCTACAGATTTACCAAACATTTGACTTGATAATAATGGATTCAATTATATGTAATTGAAAAGTTAAAAAACAAGTAATTAATTCTGAAACATTTCTTTCAGGGTCTCAGGAAATAATAAAATGTGTTTGCTTTACAATTCCAGTGGATTTACTGCGATCACTCTGTTTTGCTCATTAATTAAAGATGGAAAACACTTAAATCTTTTATGTTTTAGTGATCATGATAACAAATTTAGGATAAAAACAAACTCATAAATTTATAAACAATATTAGTCTTACTCTACAATTTTAGTCATCGTTTTGATTGTTTCTCAGCTGTTATAAGAATGAGGTACGATCGCTGTGTTTTGGGGCTGTCAGCTGAATTTTTTTTAACCAAAACTCGGCTAAGTGTCAAATTCAGTGAGTTCCATAGAAGGTTTCTCTCCAGGAGCTTAAGCATGTTATCTTGTGCAGTGCTGCACAGCTTGCCTCATTACCCATGTATCACACCTCTAGCACACCTCTCTTGCACTATCATGCATTGCAGCAGAGAGCCTCAGCACTGCTGGGACCTCTCAGGGATCCTGGTGCTGGCACCATAGTTAGAAGCTTTTTTTTCTGCTGACGCCACTGATCCTATGATCAATGCAGATTTTTTGAAACTATGTATGTATATGTGCACATGCAAAATAAGGCCAATTTGTAAATATTTTTCAGAATTCTACTTTGTTTAACCTATTTTTTCAATTCTCCAAAAGGCTCTTTCATTTAAATTCTATTATTTTCTGTGTGTTTATTAGCTTTTCATCACCCTTTATTATTACATATTTGAGAAATGTCACTGATACTATGCTCCTGGATATCAGAAAGCACAGCCTATTTAAAATGCTAAAAATCACACAGCACCAAGTTATAGTCGAACAGGTTTAATTGGAAGCACACTAGCTTTCGGAGCGACACTCCTTCATCAGATGATTGTGGAGGGCTCGATCGTAACACAGAATTTATAGCAAAAATTTGCAGTGTGATGTAACTGAAATTATACATTGAAAAATTGATTGTCTGTTAAGCCTTTCATCTGTTAGAATACAGTGATAGTTTCACTTCTTTCATGTGTAAATCACAAAACCCTTTGTTTTAAGTTGCATTCTCGGGTGAGCGATTAACAATGGTGATAGCTAGACAATATGTTGAAGGTGTTAGCCCCCTGTGTTCTCTGTCTATGCCATGATGTTTAGATTGATTCTAATCTAAAAAGTGAGATAACAGAGTTTTACATAAATTCATGCAGGTTTTGAGCTCAGAGTTCTACATGAATGTATGCAGTTTTTGAGCAAAGTGCAATGTAACTCTGCAAGTACAAATTCACCACACAAAATATATGTGTACATGTGGGTCTTTGTCTGTCTGTGCGTGTGTGTCTGTCTGGGGTGGGGGTTGTGAGTGTGAGACAGTGTGTGCGTGTGTGTGTGTGTAGAGTGTCTTAAGTCTGTGAGGGGGTGCATGTGTGAGTGTGGGAGTGTGTGTGTCTATAAGGATGTGTGTGGGTGTCTGTGTGCGCGTCTGTGTGTACCTGTGTCCGTGTGTATGTGAGAGTGTGTGTGTGTAGGAATATCTGTGTGTGTGTGTAGTGCAATGGTGATCACCTGTAATGTGACATGAACCCAATGTCCTGGTTGAGGCCCTCCCTATTGGTACCAAACTTAGCTATCAGCCTCTGCTCGGCCACTTTCCTCTGCTGCCTGTCCCGAAGTCCACCTTGGAGGATGGTCACCCGAAGTCCGAGGCTGAATGTCCTGGACCACTGAAGTGTTCCCCAACTGGGAGGGAACCCTCCTGTCTGTTGATTGTTGTGCGGTGCCCATTCATCCGTTGTCGTAGCCTTTGCTCGGTTTCCCCAATGTACAATGCCGCCGGGCATCCTTGCCTGCAACGTATAAGATAGACAACGTTAGCTGAGTTACATGAGTACCTGCCATATACCATGCATAATAGTGATATCTTTGTCCACAATCTGACACGTCTTGCAGCGTCCACCATGACAGGGTTGTATGGAGTTGTCCTGAGAGCCAGGCAGTTTGCTACGAACAATGATCTGTTTGAGGTTTGGCGGTTGTTTAAAGGCAAGTAGTGGAGGTATGGGGAAGGTCTTGGTGAGGTGCTCATCCTCATTGATAATGTGTTGCAGGTCACAAAGAACATGGCGTAATTTTTCAGCCCCTGGGAAGTACTGAACAATGAAGTGTACCCTGTCAGTTGCAGCACGTGTCTGTCTCCTGAGGAGGTCATTACGGTTCCTTGCTGTGGCACGTCGGAACTGGCGGTCGATGAGTTGAGCATCGTACCCCGTTCTTGTGAGGGCATCATTACATTACATTACATTACAGTGTGGAAACAGGCCCTTCAGCCCAACAAGTCCACACTGACCCGCCGAAGCGCAACCCACCCATACCCCTACATTGTCCCTTACCTAACACTACGGACAATTTAGCATGGCCAATTCACCTGACCTGCACATCTTTGGACTGTGGGAGGAAACCGGAGCACCCGGAGGAAACCCACGGGGAGAACATGCAAACTCCACACAGTGGGTTGCCTGAGGCGGGAATTGAACCCGGGTCTCAGGCGCTGTGAGGCAGCAGTGCTAACCACTGTGCTACCGTGCCATCCTTGAGTACTTCCAGGTGTCTGTCACATTCCTCCTCATCTGAGCAGATCCAGTGTATGCATAGGGCTTGTCCAGAGGGGATGGCTGTTTTAATATGTTTTGGGTGGAAGCTGGAGAAGTGTAGCATTGTGAGGTTGTCTGTGGGTTTGCGGTAGAGAAAACTGCATACATTCATGTAGAACTCTGAGCTCAAAACCTGCATGAATTTGTGTAAAACTCTGTTATCTCACTTTTTAGATTAGAATCAATCTAAACATCAGATCATAGACAGAGAACACAGGGGGCTAACACCTTCAACATATTGTCTAGCTATCACCATTGTTAACAGCTAACCCGAGAATGCAACTTTTAAAAAAAGGTTTTGTGATTTACACATGAAAGAAGTGAAACTATCACTGTATTCTAACAGATGAAAGGCTTAACAGACAATCAATTCTTCAATGTATAATTTCAGTTACATCACACTGCAAATTTTTGCTATAAATTCTGTGTTACGATCGAGCCCTCCACAATCAGCTGATGAAGGAGCGTCGCTCCGAAAGCTAGTGTGCTTCCAATTAAACCTGTTGAACTATAACCTGGTGTTGTGTGATTTTTAACTTTGTACACCCCAGTCCAACACCAGCATCTCCAAATCATATTAAAAATGCAGCTGTGCACCATGTCATGGAGTCATAGAGATATACAACACGGAAACAGACCCTTCGCTTCAACTTGACCAGATATCTTAAATTAATCTAGTCCCCTTTGCCAGCTTTGGGCACATATTCCTCTAAACCCTTTCTATTTGTATATCCATCCAGATGCCTTTCAAACGTTGTAACTGTGTTAACTTCCACCACTTCCTCTGGCAGCTCATTCCATCCACGCACTACCTTCCATGTGAAAATGTTGCCCCTGAGATCCCTTTTATATCTTTCCCCTCTCACCTTAAATCTATGCCCTCTCATTTTGGACTCCCCTTCTCTGGGGAAAATATCTCTCTCCCCTTCTCCGTCTCTCAGATGGAGCAAGGTGCTCCTGACATCAAGATCAACTTCTGCAGTGGATCTTGCCATCACCAATGTTGCTCTGACCCCTATAAGATTCTGCTCTGTGCATTTTGCAACACAGTTGCCAACATTTGTGACTGGGAAAAAATATGTGACAAAGAACAAAAGATACAAAATATGATCCACTCAACTGAAGTCTTACATGTAGAATGCATTAGGCACAATGTAAACAGTTTCTTGGGAAATCTTCTTTTCACAGAATCACAACAGTATTATGGCGCAAGACGAGGGCATTCACCCCATCTTGCTTGTACCAGTTCTTGAAACGAGCATCACTATCTACTGACAATGTCTTGCTTTTTTGCGAGACCCTTGCACATTATTTTGTCCAAATAATCATCCAAAGCCCTCTTCAATGTCAGAGTTGAACTTGCTTTCACCACTTTCAAGCAGTGCATTACATACCCTGATGACTTGCTTTTGAATAAGTATTCTCTCAACCCGCATTTTTGCAGAAAGTTTTAAAACTACTCCCGTTGGTTCTTTATGCGTTTTTAAATCAGAACAGTCCTGTCCGAGATACTCTGTACAGGCCCTTCATAATTTTGAAAACCTCCATCAGGTCTTCTCCTTGCCTTTTTCTCACCCAGGAGAATAGTCCCAACGTCTTGAATTGACCATTATAACTGAAATCCTATTGCTGGATCCATGCTTGTTTATTGTTTCTGCAAATCTTTCAATGCATTAACATCCTTCTTTTAGTATGATGTACATAACCTCCAGTGGAGGTCTGACAAGTGTCTTGCACAAGTTCAATGCCAGCTCTCTTCTCTTGTGGTCCATTCCCTATTTTTGAGGCTGAGGACACTGCTTTTTAAATTGCTCTCTGAACCTACTCTAACATCTTCAGTGTTCTGAGCACATGTACACTCAGGTCCCTCTGCTATTACATTTCCTTAGGAATTGTAATCCCTATTTTATATAATTTTTTAATATTCTTCCTAACAAAATGCATCACAAAACACTTCTTTACATTGAACCCCATCTGCCACCTTTTTGCTTATTCCAAAAACTGTTCTACGTCCATTAAGAGTTCTACAGTGTCCTCTACACAGTTTACAATTGTTCTGAGTTTAATATCTTTGGCAAATTTTGAAATTGACCGCTTCATATCAAGATCTAGATCGGGAACCTTTATTAGAAAATCAATTCATTTTAGAGAACTAAGTGACCAAAATACATCAAGGTTGCTTGAACTCGGTTGAATCTCATGTAAACTGGAATATACCTATGACAGATGTCACTGGTTTAATGGTTTGAACTGTTAAGCCCTCATATATTGTTGAGCCTAAAAAGGACTTAAGAGCAATTTTAATCGACGTTTCATATACATGGAAGGATGCCAATATGCCAATTGTACTTTGATCGGCTCCTTGAGACAAGCTCAATCATTCACACTCCCCCATTCTTTGTTCATTCTTATATTTAAGCATTTAACCATCTTTATTTCAATAGTTACCACTGAATTTGCTTCCACCCCCATTTCAGATAGTGCATTCAACTCATACCAAATGTGCTGGGTAATCACCATCTTTTAACTCCAATTCTTCTGACTGGAACACATGCGGAGATCATAGAATCTCTACAGTGTGGAAGCAGGCCATTCAGCCCATTGAGTCCACACCAACCCTCCGAAGAGCATCCCACCCAGACCCACTCCCCTAATCTATCCCTGTAACCCTGCATTTCCCATGATTAATCCACCTAGCCTGCACATCCCTGGACATACGGGCAATTTTAGCAGGGCCAGTCCATTTAACCTTCACATCTTTGCACTGTGAGACGAAACCAGAGCACCCGAAGAAAATCCACAGACACGGGGAAAATGTGCAAACTCCACACCAACAGTCACCCATCGCTGGAATTGAACACGGGGTAGCGTGGCACTGTGAGGCAGCAGTGCTAATCACTGAGGCATCGTGCCACCTTATTTGTTGTCAATGAAAAATAGCGATGAAGTGAATACAACTTCACACAGGCTATATTAATCTTCAGCTTATGCCTCAGCCGTAATGTCAAGTTTGGAAAGCAACAAGAGGACAAGTTAAACAAAAGATTGAAGAGGGGAAGACAAAAGTTTTGAGTTAAGTCATTCTATCCTTACTATTTCAAAAGTACTTTCATTACAGAAAATGCTTTTTATTAAAACAAAGACTGAAACCTCACTGATTTTTCTTGTTGGCTGTCAGAAAAAGCTCATCTTGTACTTTTCAATTTGATAATAAAAAGCATGGTTTGTCAATGACACAGCCAATCCAGACAGGTTTGGAAACCCTGCTGGAGTTTACAGCAATTATGAATCAATCTCCCGGACACTGCTGTGTGCAAATTTGAAGAACTGTCAGGGACATTAATAAAAGACTTTCTTGCCATTTTCATCAAAAATTTCTTTTTAATCGGAATTGAAAGGATTGAGAAAAGATTATTTGGTGGAGAGTCAAGCATCATTTAATCAGGTAATGAGCCTTTGTGCTTTACAATTGGTGTACAAAGGCAGGGCATCACAGAATGGATGTATTGACATATTGTTGGAGCAGGGGGCAAATCATGTGACAAAACCTCCCAAAATAGCTTGAATCACAGTTCACCCTAATTTCAATGGTGGATACTATAACATTTAATTCCTGATTTACACCACGTTTACCAATCTCAATAATTATGACTTTGGAATTCAATACTGCTCTCCAACATCTCTTGGCTGGGAAGGAGAAAGAAATATCAACCCTAGTTCTCTTCCTCATCAATTTTCAGAATGCCATCATGAGGTATGCACATGGTTTACATTATTGCCGATGACTAATAACCTGCCAACATTCACTGCCTGTGCTGTTGATGAAGTACAGCCAATTGGATTCGCTGCACAGTCAATCACCAACATTTACCATAATGCATTTACTCTTTGTGACACTAGTAGAATAAACTTTTCTCACTTCTGTTCAACAGGGTGGCCGTTTGAGTTTAACAGATCCAGAATTAGGAACCATACAACTAATGGCTCATGGAGAAATTGAGTGGTACTTTCACTAGTTTACGTTATTGGGTCTTCTCTAACGTAATCACTCTGATGATTTTGGTCCTCATAACTGAGTCCTGCCCTCCCACATGTTCAAGAGAGGCTGTCCTAAAGGCTTAGCTACATTTTACACATATGTCTGTGGAAACACGTATACAACCCTTTTGGAAACTACCTTGTGTCTTCAAGACCTCACTGCTCTGTTAACAGTGACAGAGAATCATATTAAACCTTACTATGTATGGCAGCAAGTGACCAGTGGGAGTTCTGCAGTGGTCCCTATTGGGATCATAACTTTTCATGATGCACATTAACAATCTGCATGAAGGAACTGATAGCATTGTTGCTAAGTTGGCAAATGACACAAAGATAGATGGACGGACAGGTAGCGTTGAGGAAGTGGGGAGGTTGCAGAAGGACTCGGACAGGCTAGGAGAGTGGGCAAAAGAGTGGCAAATAGGGTACAAAATGGGAAAGTGTGAGATTTGGCACTTTGGTTGGAAGAATAGAGGCATAGACTATTTTCTAAGTAGGGGAAGAATTTGAAAATCTGAAACAGAAAGGGACTTGAGAGTCCTAGTTCTGGATTCTCTTAATGTTAACGTGCAAGTTCACTTGGTAGATAGGAAAGCAAATGCAATGTTAGCATACATTTTGAAAAGGCTAGAACACAAGAGCAGTGATGTACTGCTGAGACTGTATTAAGCTCTGGTCAGACCGCATTTAGAACATTGTGAGCAGTTTTGGGCCGCATATCTAAGGAAGGATATGTTGGCCTTGGAGGGGTTCCAGAAGAGGTTTATGAGAATGATCCAGAGGATGAAAGGCTTGTCATATAAGGGATACTTGAGGACTCTGAGTCTATACCCAATGGGGTTTAGAAGGATGAGGGGGTAATCTCATTGAAGCTTACAGAATACTGAGAGGTGTGGATCGAGTGGAAGTGGAGAAGATGTTTCAATGCGTAGGCGAGGCCAGGACTTCAGGGTATAACTTCAAAATGAAGGGATGACCCCTTAGAACTGAGATGAGAAGAAATTTCTTCAGCCAGAGGGTGGAGACTCTGTGGAACTCATTGGAGCAGAGGGCTGTGGAAATCAAGTCATTTAGTGCATTTAAGAGAAATATAGATAGATTCTTGATTGCTAAGGGATTCAGGGATAAAGGGAGAAAGTTGGAGACTGAGGTTGAGAACATTAGTCATGAGTACACTCAGTGGACTCTTAGATCGTATTGTCAAAGTTTAAAATATCATGTGAATTTATTTTACAAAAGATGGGCTAACAGATCAGCATTTTTACTGGCAATAAGGAGTTTTCTACTGAATTTGTTTGAACAAAATCGTGAAGGGGTCACCAAGTACACATCTGTCCTGGTGGTTTGTGGCTAGTGGAAGTTATGTGCCATTTCAACACATAATCGGATGCAGATGTGCATAACTCTGAAGTAATCTGGCAGTACCACATCACAAATTCAACCTTCTCCCTCAACAGGAAATGCTGCTTTTAGGACAACTCAGGACAAAACATTTTCAAACGAGACACCCTCTTCTTGGAAATCAGCAATGAGGCAATAATTTTTAAAACTAAAACACTAGGGTGCTGTGGTTCTGTTCGCCGAGCTGGAAGTTTTTGTTGCAAACGTTTCGTCCCCTGTCTAGGTGACATCCTCAGTGCTTGGGAGCCTCCTGTGCAGCGCTTCTGTGGTGTTTCCTCCGGCATTTATAGTGGCCTGTCCCTGCCGCTTCCGGTTGTCAGTTTCAGCTGTTCGCTGTAGTGGCCGGTATATTGGGTCCAGGTCGATGTGTTTGTTGATGGAGTTTGTGGATGAGTGCCATGCTTCTAGGAATTCCCTGGCTGTTCTTTGTTTGGCTTGCCCTATAATGGTAGTGTTGTCCCAGTCGAATTCATGTTGCTTGTCGTCTGCGTGTGTGGCTACTAAGGATAGCTGGTCATGTCGTTTCGTGGCTAGTTGGTGTTCATGTATGCGGATTGTTAGCTGTCTTCCTGTTTGTCCTATATAGTGTTTTGTGCAGTCCTTGCATGGGATTTTGTATACTACATTAGTTTTGCTCATGCTGGGTATCGGGTCCTTCGTTCTGGTGAGTTGTTGTCTGAGTGTGGCTGTTGGTTTGTGTGCTGTTATAAGTCCTAGTGGTCGCAGTAGTCAGGCTGTCAGTTCAGTAGTCAGTAGTCTACTGCGACCACTAGGACTTATAACAGCACACAAACCAACAGCCACACTCAGACAACAACTCACCAGAACGAAGGACCCGATACCCAACATGAGCAAAACTAATGTAGTGTACAAACTCCCATGCAAGGACTGCACAAAACACTATATAGGACAAACAGGAAGACAGCTAACGATCCGCATCCATGAACACCAACTAGCCACGAAACAACATGACCAGCTATCCCTAGTAGCCACACACGCAGATGACAAGCAACATGAATTCGACTGGGACAACACTACCATTATAGGGCAGGCCAAACAAAGAACAGCCAAGGAATTCCTAGAAGCATGGCACTCATCCACAAACTCCATCAACAAATACATCAACCTGGACCCAATATACCGGCCACTACAGCGGACAGCTGAAACTGACAACCGGAAGCGGCAGGGACAGGCCACTATAAATGCCGGAGGAAACACCACAGAAGCGCTGCACAGGAGGCTCCCAAGCACTGAGGATGTCACCTAGACAGGGGACGAAACGTTTGCAACAAAAACTTCCAGCTCGGCGAACAGAACTACAGCAACGAGCACCCGAGCTACAAATCTTCTCACAAACTTTGAAAACACTAGGGTGTAAAATGCTACTGAGGTAATGGACATTCTGAGGTAGTTCTTTCCTTCTTTCTCCTGATTGGTCATGTAATGTACCATTTAAGCGGCAGGTGTTCATCTGAAATATTCACATTGGCTCAATTTGACTTTCACATTCTTAAGTCGCTAGTCAGCCTCCCCATCTCTTCCAATATCTATTAGAATGGGCCTAACTCAGCTGTAAGGATAAGGGCAATATTTGTCAAAACTAATTTCTTCTGACCCAGGAGAGGGTCAAATTCCAGAAGATAAACTTGTCATCCTCTGACATGCCCACCTTCAATCTCCATTAATCAGCTCTGCTGGGGATTTCTTCCCGACTATTCTCCTGTCACCTTGACTTTAATGACATTGGCACAAGACAGCAGTGGCCTGGTGTTAAAATAACCTGAATCTCGATCAGTAAGAATGCAGTTCTCTCCCCTGCCTAAAGCTTGCCCCTCTCTCCAAATTAAAATTGGGTCAACTTGCTTGAAAACACCAAATACCAAATTGTTTGAGAGAATATTTACACATCCTAGCTAGTTCTGTAGTTCAACATTTCATGGGACAGGTATAGCATAGGAGTTTTAGTTTTATTTATGTTTACTCTGTGCCAGATGAGATTGACAAAGACCAAACTGGATGGAGATAATTCTACAAAAAAAACTGTACAAACAGAAAATCACAAAGGCAAATTTCACCTTCTGCTGCTTGTCATAGGTTAATTTAAATACTTGCAATTTATTTTGAAAAGTATTGTATGGGAAGTCTCCTTGCCCCATTCTTGCAGTTATCAACTCAAAAAATGGAAAATCAGGTTCAAAGTGTGGTATAAGATAATGATTCAAAAGGGATTACTGCGCATATAACATGGCAGATCTAAGTGTACCAGCTTCCCAAGATCCTAGCAATTCTGCCCAACTACAATACACTTTACTGTTATCTAAGAACGGGGCCTTTTTCTGCAGTTATACTACAATGGTGTATCCTTTACCAATTATCACTAGATAGGTCCAAAACAAAACAAAGACAAAGAAAACCTGGAGACTTGGAACCACCTCAGACAACTCTGACCCAATTACCACCTACTGGTCCATGTGGCATATATCTCAATGTTCCTGAAATATTCATCTGGGAAAATACCACACACAGCCTTGATAAAAATAAGGGATGAATGGCCAAAGTCAAACTTGGGGTCAAAATGAGGGCTGCTTTATTTGATATTACCCAGCACCACAAATCTAACATTTTAGAATTTTGTATATTCCAATTTAAGGCATACAGACAAAGACATTGATCACATGGTCAGGAGGCTGAGCAAGAAAGTAACCTCCATTGCTAATTGACACAGCAGTGAATCTGCAGAGTTACTGTCTTTGCTGTTTGAGTTCATGTAGCTCTGGACATCGGAGTGCGTACAGGAAAAATAAACAAACAGCAAAATTCACAACTGACCTTGGAGGAACCCGTGTGGGAGGGCTCACAGCAGAGGAACAGTTAAGTGCATAGTTTTTAATGTGTAAATCTGCAGCAGTGAATAGAGTGGACTTTTTCTTCAGTTGGGAGGTCATGTTGCGGCTGTACAGGAAATTGGTTCGGCACTGTTGGAATATTGCGAGCAATTCTGGTCTCCTTCCTATTGGAAGGATGTTGTGAAACTTGAAAAGCTTCAGAAAAAAATTACAAGGATGTTGTCAGAGCTGGAGGATTTGAGCTATAGGGAGAAGCTGAAAAGGCTGGGGCTGTTTTCTCTGGAGCGTTGGAGGCTGAGGGGTGACCTTATCGAGATTTATAAAATCATGAGGGTCATGGATAGGATAAATAGGCAAGGTCTTTTCCCTGGCATGGGGGAGTCCAGAACTAGAGGGCATAGATTTAGGGTGAGAGGGGCAAGATATAAAAGAGATCTAAGAGTCAACTTTTTCACGCAGAGGGTGGTATGTGTATAGAATGATCTGTCAGAGGAAATGATGGAGGCTCATACAATTACAGCATTTAAAAGGCATCTGCATGGGTATATGAATAAGAAGAGTTTAAAGGGATATGGGCCTAGTACTGGCAAATGGGACTATATTAGGTTAGGACATAAGGTCGGCATGGACGAATTGGACCAAAGGGTCTGTTTCCATGCCGTACATCTCTATGACTCTATGACTTTCTGACCTAAATATGTGATATATTGAATGTATTTTATTCACATTTCTCAATTACTTTGATTAGAAAACATTGCATTTTCTTTCTATGTGTATTAAACCATAAAACGTCTTTGATTGAAATGCAAGACATTATTGTCTTTGGCTCTACATACCAAGACATAAATTTGCGGGGAGTGATCCTCCCTTCCTCATTCCCCAGCTTCCACAACTCTCAAACTGATGTGAGTGGCACAATAATTCCATGAATATTTTCCAACTGAGCAATGATATTCTGAAATGGAAATAAGACTGACAGGAAATCTACAGTTAGATATGGCAATCAAATTGGACCAAATGCGCAAGTATCTTATGTCTGGAAGGCGGTATCAATTTAATTATTTCATTTTTTTACTTCAAGGCAAATGACTAATACTTTTTGAGTATATTGAAATAATAAATTTTGGTTTATAGTATGTTTTGCAGATGTTGTTACTATGATGTGGTTGCATTTAAGTCTGGGGATACATCTGGCCCGATTGTGGTTGAGGGATATGTTGTGCCAGTATAAAATAGGACAGAAAAAATTGGTGGCATGCAGAAATTCACTTGGTAAAGTTGGCGTCACTTAGCAGAGGGGAAATTCAGCAAGTTAATACAGCTAATGCTGAAAAGTAGGAAATGGAAAAAGAAAACATTTCAATCGGGAAAATGTGTAGCTGGTACAAAGCAACGAAGTACACAACCAGAAAGTTGTTAAAATTACAAACTTTTAATTTATACTTCTGTCTGTTTGATGTTGTTCATTTCATTAGGAGAGATTAATATCTTTGCTTTTTATTCCTGTTATGTTATGTAGGATTCCTGTTCTGCACCAACAGTGATAAGGTAGTTCATTATAAAAGTTACCAAGATACTCCAGACAACACTGGCACACTGTAGAGATTGCTGTGATCTATGATTTTAATCACTCAATAATTTACAAGATAGAAAGACGCAATTCATTCATTGCTTGCTATAAGTATAAAGCAAAAAGAAATAATTTGATGACCAGTTAAAAAAAAAGCCAAATGAGATGGTTTCTGCCTCTACAATGTTCAATGGTCTGGCCCTTCAAGAATTTCACCTTGGATAAACTAATAATGGGCATAATTATGGGATCCAATATAGCAGGGATGAGGTAGAGGACAACAAATGCATTTACATCATATTCTGAGAAGGCAAAAGTGTGACAGATTTGTTAAAGGACTTCTGAGCTGCAGATTGAATTGTATGTACTATTGGGAAAGCCTAACAAACATCCATATTGCTAGCTACTGTTTTGCCAAGTTGTGTATAATTTCACAGACTATATAAGGCTGCTACCTACATCCAAATTGAGGGAAGACTTAAAATTGAATGGGAATGACTGTAAGAAAATACCATTGCAAACCACTTCACAACCTAAAAAAAATCCATTAACTTTGTTTCCGGTCACTAAGTCAGTTTTCCATACTGTCACTTTGCTTTTAATTCCATCTTTTGAAATGCCTACTCAGTAGGCATTCACAGAATATATGCACTGCTCACTGGGCAAGCATTTATTCCTGGCTGCCCTTGAGTAGGTGATGGTGAACTGCCTTTTTCAACTGCTGCATGAGCTGTAGGTTGATCCACAATGTCATTAAGAGGGGAATTCCAGAATGTTCACACAGCAACATTGGATGAACAATGGCATTCAGGATGGTGAGTAGCTTGGAGGGGAGCACGCAGATGCTAATGACCCAATAGTACTTTCATTCTATGCTTACCAAAAGCACATGTATACAACATATTCCACAATGCCTTGATCAACTGATTGTAAGGGACTTCAGTTCTGTGTGCAGGGCGATCGCAAGAAAGCAATAGTTTTGCAATTCTATCTTTTGTATCTTTGTTTTAGTTTTGATGTTTATGTAAACTTGAACTGAACTTTTACTTTGGAAAATTTGCTTTAAAGCCAACAGTAATTGTACTTGGAGTAAGTCAAAGGTAATCAATTATGTGATCTGCAGCTCTGTTTTCTAGTCATGGATTTTGGCCTTGTTCCCAAACGTATATCAGTTTTGAGAAACTCTGGATGGAGGTCTCGAATAACTGGAGCAGAACCAGAAATTTTGTTTAAAAGACTTCCAAAATCTGCTGCAGCAAAAAGGTGGTCAATAATCAACCATGTAAGACTATAGAGGGAAGGGACATTGATAGAGTAAGTGACTGGAGCATCCAACCTTGTGTAGAGCTATTCAGACTCTTGTGTTATGCCAAAAGACTCTTCATCACTTTAGGAACCTGACTCATTTGGGATTGCTTTACCATTTAGGATTGTTGATAGATCAATTTGGGGCCAATGTCTGCGCTATAATAGAATGCCTGGTCTGTCTTCCTTTCCTCTGTGCTGGTCTTTCTTTCAGTGAAGTTATCTTTCTCTCTGGCTTCAGACTTCTTTTTACATAATATGTTATCACTAATGTTATCTTTTATAATCTTTTCATTATTCCCATTATCATTATAATTAATTAAGTTGTTTTAACATATTCCTCAGTGTTGTCACTCATTCCTGTTCCAGAACACAGTTCCAAACCTAAATGAACCTCTATCGAGTCTCTCATGCTGCATGAAAAGAGTTTGAAAAGGATGGAACTTGGCCCACTCTTTTTTATCATCAATATGTCACCTCCTTTTGTTTAATCATTGCGAGCTGGGCAACCATTTATTGCCCATTCCTGGCTGCTTTTAAGCAGGTGATAGTGGGCAGCCTTCTCCAACTGCTACATGTGCTGTAGGTTGAGAATGTCATTAAGAAGGGAGTTCCAGAATGTTTACACAGCAACATTGAAGGAACGATGCTATTCAGGAAGGGCTTGGAGGGGACCATGCAGGTGTTAATGATCCAATATATCTCCTGCCTACTCTTGAGTTGTTAGATCTATTTAGGTCTTTTCCATTTAGCACCCTGGTAATGCCACAGAACATGATGTAAGGGATTGTCACAGTTGTGGCGGAACGTCATCTCCACCAGGACTGTATGGTGGTCACTCTTACTGATACTGTCACGACCAAATCGATCTTTGGTACACAGATTAATGAGGATGAGGTCAAGTATATCTTTTCCTCTTGTTGGTTCCTCACCATCAGCTCCAGGCCAAGTCTATGAGCAATGTCTTTCTGGACTGGACTAGCTAAGTCAGTAGTGCTGCTGCAGATCCACTCTTTGTGCTGGACAATGAAAGCTTCCACCTAGAATACACTCTGTGTCCTTGCCACCCTCCTTGCTTCTTCAATGTGTTTTTAATCACAGAGGAATAGTATCCATTAGCTGAGGCAAGATGGTACGCAGTAATTGACAGAAAATGTCCTTGCCTTTATGTCCTTGACTTGATGATTTGAGACTTCATCGGGTCAAGAATCAACACTGAGAGCTCTCAGGCAAATCTGTCCTCTCTGCTGGTGGGACAGGCCATACCCAGAGATGACTATGGTGTTGTCTGGAATATGGTTGTGTGGTACATTCCTTGTTGTATGACTATGTCAGGCTGATGCTTGATTCATCTGTAAGAAAGCTCTCCCCATTTTACCACTCTCAGACATCAGTAAGGAAGAATTTGCTGGGTCAACTTGTCTGAGTTTGTCATTTCCCATTGATACGATGTGATCTGACTAGTTTCATTTCTTTGAGCCTAGTAGGAGTTTGATACAACTGACAGGCTTGCAAGGCCATGTCAGAGGGCAGTTAAGAGGCAATTACATTGCTTTGGGTCTGTGGGAAAGGTGATAGACCGGTGGTTATGTCACTGAACTGGTATTCCGGAGCCCAGATAATGCTCTCTATCAGTTTTTGAAATCCTTATGCTCAGAAAGATTAATGAATAACTCACTTGTTTATAATACCTTTCATGGCAATAATATGGCTGCAAACACTTGACAGCTGTAGTTCTGCACTACAGTCTCAGCTTCAGCTTTGTGCTCAAGTCCCCTTACCTTACAACCTTCAGATTCAGAGGCAAGACTGCCAGCATTGTCATCAGTGGAACTATCTTTTCTTTAAACTTTCAATTTTCACAGGGATGTGAGCATTGTTGAGAAGGCCGGCATTTGTTGCCCATTCCTAGTTTCCCTAAATGGATTAATATGGCATTTCAGAAAGCAGGTAAGAATAGGATGCACTGTTATGTGTCCGTTGGCCAAATCAAGTAAGGTTGACAAATTTGCTTTGCCAAAAGGCATCAGGGAACCAGATGTATATTTACAATAATCTACAATAGTAATTGAAGTCACTGAGACTGGATTTCAATTCCAGATTAATTAATTCAATATTGTAGATTTGACCAGCTGCCGCGGCAAGTTTTGTACCCATATCGCTAGAACATTAACCTAGGCTTCTGGATTTCTATACTGCTATGATATCACCATTTATCTTTCCTTAATTCTTAATGGATTGCCATTTGAAAACTTAAATGTGATAGTGGTTTATTCACCACCTCCCAATCTACAGGTTTTACTCCTCATTATCTCATTGGTAAATTTCTGTCACGATTTGCAGACAACAGAGACTGGAACCTGTGTTCTTACATGTTAAATGTCTCCAGCCATTTCATGTGCACCATCTTTGTATCATCTAAATGCTCAAAATTCTTATTAGATGCATCATTTTCATGCCCTTAATCTGTAATCCAGTTGGCTGTGCTGCAAGGTCAAGATTCTACAAAGTATTTTGCAATTTACTTTTTTGTATCAGGTTAATTAACATATTATTAATGTTCTTTCATACCTTGCTTCATGTTTGATAATGAGGAGCAACTCTTATTCCATTTTTACCAGTAGAATTAAATATAGTCTATTGTTCCACTGAGACAGCAGTGCTATCGTTACTCTGTCATTGTTACTCTGTTAGCCTTGTCCAGCCAAGTGCTGTCAAAGATCAGGTTTTGCTTTCTTTTTGGTGTTCTGAATCCCTGTAAATTCCACCTGTCCCAATTGAAAAACTATCTCCTGCACTTTCAAGGCAGAAATCCACTGTGTATTGTTTTCTTACCTTCAGTGTAATTACCCACTCTCCTTATGACCTCTTTTCAATGTGGCAAATCCTTGCTTTCCAATTTACAAAAATATTTATTTATGTCTAGCACTCAGTACTGCCTTGTAAACACATTTTGTACCTTTAATCCATCTTTGGATTTCACTCAAAGTTTACCTACATTTGAATGCATTTTACCTACAAAGTTTACCTACATTTTGAAAAATGTTGTTCTTTTTATTGCCTTTTTTGAAGTGTTTTATTATTATTCTGTTCATGGCAGTTCACTTGCTATTGTTGTGTATGTCTCACAGTCAGTAGGTCAGTACACCATTAATCGACATACTCATGATATCATCAGTGCATCATAGAAAATGTCCTGAGGTCACAATTGTCTCAGACATCATCATCATATTTGGGATCTCGAAGCATGGCATGCTGTTGAAAGCATGCTGCTCTATATTACTTCACACTTAACTTTATCCCAGATATTGATGTGAGGTTCTGTTATAATGCACATTTTGTCAACACAAATTTGCTGTAACACAGCTGACGAATTGGGCAAGTTGCTTCTGCGGCGCGAACTTTTAAAACATGTGTTGGCTGCATCACAATTACAGTGCCAACATTTTAAGCACTGTTTCTGAAGTGCAGCTTTTCTGTAATGCAGGGTTACACAAGAACACAACCATAGTGTTACGGAAGAACTGACTGTATCTGTGAATGCAACAGGGCATCCTGCCATGAATGCTCCCATGACTGGGATAAAGGAATAGTTCTTCTTCTGCTCAACACTAAAGACTCACACAATGAGGTCACTTGATGTATTCCATTTGATTTAGTTTATGACCACCAACTTCAAGCATCTCTAAACTAGTCAAGGAGAGGTTTTAAGAAGAGAGGCAGAGAGTCTTTATGTAAATCTATGAAGCGGAGTCCTGATAGCGACTCTTACAAATCTGTGAAGTGGCCCAAAAACACTTGATGAAATGCAGTGATAAGCAGACAAATATCCTAAGGCTAGAACTGTTCAGTTAGGAGATGTGTTGGTGTTCCTTATTATGTTCCAAGCTGATATTATTGCTGGAAAAGTCAGTTCTCAAACTGAAAACTGACTAAATGGATTTTTTCTTTGGTTTAGAGTCATAGATTCATAGAGATATACAGCATGGAAACAGACCCTTCAATCCAACCTATCCATGCCGACCAGATATCCCAGCCCAATCTAGTCCCACCTGCCAGCACCTGCCCATAACCCTCCAAACCCTTCATATTCATATACCCATCCAAATGCCTCTTAAATATTGCAATTGTACCAGCCTCCACTACTTCCTCTGGCAGCTCATTCCATACACGTACCACCCTCTGTGTCTCTTTTATATCTTTCCCCTCTCACCCTAAACCTATGCCCTCTAGTTCTGGACTCCCCCACCCAGGGAAAAGACTTTGCCTATTTACCCTATCCATGCCCCTCATAATTTTGTAAACATCTATAAGGTGACCCCTCAGCCTCCGACACTCCAGGGAAAACAGCTCCAGCCTGTTCAGCCTCTCGCTATAGCTCAAATCCTCCAACCCTGGCAACATCCTTGTAAGTCTTTTCTGAACCCTTTCAAGTTTCACAACTTCTTTCTGATAGAAAGGAGACCAGAATTGCACACAATATTCCAACAGTGGCCTATCCAATGCCCTGTACAACCACAACATGACCTCCCAACTCCTGTACTCAATACTCTAACCAATAAAGGAAAGCATACCAAACGCGTTCTTCACTATCCTATCTACCTGCGACTCCACTTTAAAGGAACTATGAACCTGCACTCCAAGGTCTCTTTGTTCAGCAACACTCCCAAGGACCTTACCATCAAGTGTATATGTCCTGCTATGATTTGCTTTCCCAAAATGCAGTACCTCGCATTTATCTGAATTAAACTCCATCTGCCACTTCTCAGCCCATTGGCCCATCTGGTCCAGATCCTGTTGTAATCTGAGGTAACCCTCTTCACTGTCCACTACACCTCCAATTTTGGTGTCATCTGCAAACTTACTAACTACCTCTTATGCTCACATCCAAATTATTTATGTAAATGACAAAAAGTAGAGGATCCAGCACCGATCCTTGTGGCACTCCATTGGTCACAGGCCTCCAGTCTGAGAAACAATCCTCCACCACCACCCTTTGTCTTCTACCTTTGAGCCAGTTCTGTATCCAAATGGCTAGTTCTCCCTGTTTCCCATGGGGAACCTTGTTGAATGCCTTACTGAAGTCCATATAGATCACATCTACCGCTCTGCCCCCATCAATCCTCTTGTATATTCATTGACACAAAGCTGCAAATTTGGTTTTAACAATAAAACAGGAGTTTTTAATGTAAAAGAAATTAGATAAAATAGAATAAACCAAACACTTTGCTATACAGGTAGTTTTCCTGTAACACCATAATTACATTCCAGTGAAACCTTGCTTAATAGAAAATCGCTGAATAGAAATGATGGGGCCGATTGGAGAAGTGAGGTTAGGGGCAGACCAGCAACAAATATCATTCACAATTGCTCAAAAATTACCCAAACATCTAACACAAAGTATAGCACAGCCTGAATGAAGGTATAAATTGTATTTATCGATGAGATAAAAGTACATTTAACACAGTACATTTAAAAGGTATTGTTAATTTTGTGGTTCTGTTCGCCGAGCTGGAAGTTTTTGTTGCAAACATTTTGTCCCCTTGCTAGGCGACATCATCAGTGCTTGGGAGCCTCCTGCGAAGTGCTTCTTTGATGTTTCCTCCGGTGTTTATAGTGGTCTGTCCCTGCCGCTTCCGGTTGTCAGTTTCAGCTGTCTGCTGTAGTGGTTGGTATATTGGGTCCAGGTCGATGTGTTTGTAGATGGAGTTTGTGGATGAATGCCATGCCTCTAGGAATTCTCTGGCTGTTCTCTGTCTGGTTTGCCCTATGATAGTAGTGTTGTCCCAGTCGAATTCATGTTGCTTGTTGTCTGTGTGTGTGGCTACTAAAGATAGCTGGTCGTGTCGTTTCGTGGCTACTTGATGTTCGTGGATGCGGATTGTTAGCTGTCTTCCTGTTTGTCCTATATAGTGTTTTGTGCAGTCCTTGCATGGTATTTTGTACACTACATTAGTTTTGCTCATGTTGGGTATCGGGTCCTTCGTTCTGGTGAGTTGTTGTCTGAGTGTGTCTGTTGGTTTGTGTGCCGTTATGAGTTCTAGGGGTCGCAGTAGTCTGGCTGTCAGTTCTACCATACATCAGGAGCATCTCAGAAAACATCAAAGAAGCGCTTCGCAGGAGGCTCCCAAGCACTGATGATGTCACCTAGCCAGGGGACGAAACGTTTGCAACAAAAACTTCCAGCTCAGCGAACAGAACCACAACAACGAGCACCCGAGCTACAAATCTTCGTATTGTTAATGTCAGGACAGAGGGTCATCATGTTGCATAAGGTAGACTCCCTCATTCCTGTTCAGTGAGCTATATCACATATTTTCTCCTTACGCTAAAAATGTTTTAGAATATTGAGCTTCTCTTCCAGTGTTATAGCCTTTGTTTTGCTTTCACCACATGCAACTACATACCAGGACGCTTCTTGCTAACATTCTTGTCACTACTGTGATGATGTTGTCACTTTAATAAAGTTATTTTGTCCTTGGGTTTTTTTTAAGAGGAGTCATAAAGGCATAGGTGCCGAGGGGTCTGGAATCAGCCTACATTAACAATGGCAGGGAAGTGCCCAGTTCTTTCAGTTTGGGTTTTTTCTAGTGTGGTTTAGCTGTCGCAGTCACAAGCTGCTGGAGTCCGGGAAAGGTTGTGAGATTCAGCGAATGATTCCTCACTGACCTTTTCCTCTAAATCTCTTCGGATGTTGAAGCCTCCTGCCTGTAAGAATCTGAGATTCAATGTACCTTTTTGCCAAGGGGTGTGTTCGTGGGATGTTACTGGATTGGAAAAGCTTCTTAGTTAAGTTGCTCTATCAGCTCGGTTAAGTTTCCAATAGTTAAGTTATTCTAAATTTAAGAAAACGTTAGGGTCTAGACCACCATCTTAAAATATTTTGAGGGGTTCTTGCTGGTCCTGACACTGTGCCCATTCATTTTTTCAATCAAAAAAGGAATAATCTAAGAGTTGTGTACCTTTCACAGGAAGATGCTCAATGTATATCTCTCAGAATTAAGTTAAAAATCACACGACACCAGGTTATAGTCCAACATTTTTATTTAGAAGCATTAGCTTTCGGAGCACTGCTCCTTCATCAGCTATTGTCCTGATGAAGGAACAGCGCTCCGAAAGCTACGCTTCCAAATAAGACTGTTGGACTATATCCTGGTGTGGTGCAATTCTTAACTTTGTATACCCTCGTCCAACACTGGCATCTCCAAATCTCTCTTAGAAAACTTTTGGCAGCCGACATCAGAGCATACGCAGAATGGGGTGGAGATTTTGGCATGGATATCAGTGCACTTGCAGAATAAAGCGCGCGAAATGATCCCCGCTGGAATCAAGCTATTACGAAGAGGTAAACATTCTCGGAAATGCTGTTCCTTAATTCCTCAGTGACTTTATTAGCAAATCGAGCTGCCGGAATGCACAAACTACCTATAATAAAAGTTTAAAGGTTTCAAAATACATGATAAAATGCAATCTCAATCAGCTCAAAAAATCCTCCTTGACAGTACTCATACTAGAGTGAATTCCCTTCTACTTCACATCTATAGGGCTTAATTTAACTGGGAATTCAACACCTTGTCTGGAAAAATCTGATAGCTTCTTCCTGGAGCCTTCAAACAACTAGACATCGACTTTCTCAGCTTCGCGTAAACCTTTCAGAGTTTAGCTAAATACAACCAACTTTTTATTCACCAGTACCTATGGGACCAGGAGTGTGCTGGTTCATCAAACATTCTAGTTGATCAAGAGGTTCACATGATCAATGTAAAAACACGCACCAAGTAATAGAAACATAATTCAGATGGTTTATATAGTTTCACTTTATTTGCAGCATAAATCACCTGAATAATAATAATGCAGCTTTGCCTTAAATAAAACTTACTGATAGAGAGCCTTCTCACTCATATCCTCAGCTGACTGCTTAGAGATCATGATTATGCAGTAAACGTCTGTTATACCTAGCACATAACTTTTGCCGGTTTATCAAAAGTGCCAGTAAAGCAGTTTGCTGTACTTCTGGTCTGTAACTTTTAAACTAAACTCCTTATACTGAGGTAACCACTTCCTAAATAGTCCTAAACTATTTTCCTTTCTCATGACTAAGTTTCACATATCCAGTTTCAATATAGTATCTGCAATATCACTCAAACTGAAACTAAAGTGCTGTGACTTCTAAATTTCAAGAATCTGAAAGCATAATACACTACACTATTGGCTTTGTTTACTTATATGTTCTCTCATTGTAAAAATAACTTAATTACTCTCCAGAAAGTGTCTCTCCAATATTAAAATAAATCACCATGGCTACAAAAATACTTATAAGTTAATCATTAAACCACTTCAAACGCCCAGAACCCTTAGTTTCAAAAATTCTTATCTTAAAATATATGCAAATTGCACACCTTACATCATGCTAACAGTATTAGGTAAACCTTAGAACAGCCATGAACTATCTGATTGAGATCCCTAGGTTGGAGGGCAAGAAAACATAGAGTGTGTCATGTTAACATGATAATGCAATCTCAGAGAGAAGGGGATTATCAAATAACGTCTGCCGATTGCCATCCAACTAGAGGATGAGGGGAGCAGTGGGGTCGAATTTGAGGGATATGTGGGTGAGGCCAAAGTTAATCCCTATACTACCTCACCAATTATTTGGGGTGACTTGAAGAAACCAAAAGGTTATGTTGTATTTTTAAAGTGTCTTGTGCATCATGTCAACAGTCACAGAATGTCATGAGTATGCGTGGGTAGAGTTCCCCTAATTTCCATGAGTAACATAACTGTGTTTGAATGCAAAATATTAAAACATGTGTCATTTACAAAAAAGAAAATCTTGAGTCTGTGTTTACCATGAGTTTTAGTGCTAGTTCAAGATTCATTTCACTGAACTAGATCTCAAATCAGCATTGTGAGATCCCATTGTTGTGTAAAGACTCTTAAAATTGCATTCATTTCCTAAGGCTCAAGGCTCAGTTTAATAGGTTTTCATATCAAAAAAAATTCAATTTACTAAGAAACTGACTCAGGCACACCAATAAAACTAGTAAATGGTACCATACAGTCTTTTTAAATAATTTCCAGTGATTTTAAATTGAGTTATTCACAGTTGGAGGACTAATTAAAAGACTTATTTTTTGTTAAAAAAAAATTTTCAGCTGCATTAATACAGGTTGCCATTTCTGAAATACATCAAGAATTTCTTTTCGCTGGAAAGAAAGGAAAAAAAAAATAGTTTTTATTTTGCTGCCTTAATGCACAGGCTCATGAAAGATTTTACCTTTGTGATTATGACAAATACATTTTACTGAAGAGATGAATTATAATCCAACCAGCGCATATTCAAATGCAAAGTGAAATTCTATCCCACGATATCAACAGACACGCCCTCCAAATCCTCCTAATGGTGCGCTTTGTTTTTGTCTTCCTCAGACTAGCCCTAAGGGTATGAGCACATTCCCTCTCTGACCTAATTTTACTCTGCTCTTGTGACAAATGTGTGTCAGTATGTAACAGTCTCATCTTCTGGTGAGGGTTGAAATCCTATTTCAAGGCTTGAGCACTAAAATCTAGGCTATTATTCACAGCATCAAGGGAGAACAGCAACTCTTTGTTTCATTCTTTCAGTGGCATGGGCACCATTGGCAGTGTCTATTGTCCATGCCTAGTTACCCACAGTTAAGACGGTAGAGTCACATGAAGGCTAGACCTGGTGAGGATAGCAGATTTTCTTCTCTAAAAGATTTTAATGAATTATGTGAGGTTTGACAACAATTGTCACATTCTATTAGTAGATTATCTAGTTTTCATTTCAGATTTTGAGTGAATTCAAATACCACCATCTTCTAGGGTGGGATTTGAATCTGTGACCCTAGAACACTGACCTTTTGTCTGGTTACTAACATTGCCACGACACCACTATCACCTCTAATATTTAGCACCAATTTTCAAATGAGACATGAGGCAGGTGGATGTCAAAGATCCCCTTACACAACTTCAAAGAAGAATAATGGAGTTACTCCTGCTGGCCTGCCCGATATTGATCCAAACCGCAAAGCAGATAATCCAATCATTATCACATTGTTATTTCTGTGAGCTTGCTGCATGCAAATTGGCTCCCAAATTACCCACATGTCAGCAAGAGATTTTTCTATTTAGCAAGTAGTCAAATCATATTTAGTCAACAAAAAAGGAATTTAAAAAACTGCACTAATGATGTCAAGTTTTTTCACAACTAAGTATTATATATCTCAAATTATTATCAAGCTCATATGGAAAAATACATTTTCTTTGCATGGTCTCACCATATTCATATGTTTCATGGGGGGGGGGGCTTGAGCATATTTGTGATAGACTCAAGATTGGGCTGCACTTATACTGGCCTGGCCCTTTAAGACGAGAGCTCAGGAATTCTGTCAGGGAGTGATTTAAATGAGCACATCTTGAGGTTAATCCAACATCACACATTATATTGTGTTTCTGTACAACTGGTGAATGTTCAAGATACAAAGATCATTACAAAAAAAACACAACAGGAAAAGGTTGACCATCTTACTGGTCTTAATTCTTGTCACTCTGCAGTCTGACAGTATGCTAATGCACACACAAACATTAATACAGAGTTCTCCTCTGGCATACGAAAAACATTTTAAAAAGCTAACAAAAAGCGTTTACGGCCCAGTAGCTACACAAACAAATGTCTGTCATTCAAGCAGCAATGTCAGCAAGAAATGTCACAAAAGGCAATTAACATTGCACGTGAGTTGAATGCATTTGATGCTTAAACATTAGAAATCTGTTTTGCATATGTTTTCACTTCCTGTCCACAATTTTCACCTTCTGTTGTCATTCTTTCTTTTGTTAGCATTTATCATTAAGGTTTTCCACATGATCAGTTAGCATGGTAATTCCCTACATAAACAAAACCTGGTAACATTTTAAGAGTTGGACTAAGTGATATTGCACCCATATTTGCATCCTAAGTGAAACAACTTAAAAATAAGGAGCACAACTATGATGTTAAACCCTTCAAGCCTCCTTATGACTGATCTTCTGTTTCCATCCCACTGTTCTTCACTAACCCTACATTCCTTAATTCCCTTCATACTCAAATTACCTCTGAGGCAAAATATCTATACCACTAACTTTTGACATACAAAAGCAGATATCACATACAAATAGTTGATTGACAGTAGAGATCTTATAGTTTTGCTAAAAGAAGAATATGCTGTCAAAACATATTTTTTCTTGCTCTTATCAACACACTCCAAAAGAAGACCAGAGTCTCAGAGGGAACAACAATTTAGACTGTAAAGAAAAGACAGCTGATCGATTTCCTAGCACGTGGACTTCTATTACATTTGTGCAGAGAGTCTGTAGGGACATTGGAGATCTTATCAAGTCTGCATTTGGACCCTTACTCTGGGTAACAATGAATTGGATGAGACAAAACATTCTAGTGAAACAGTAATCTTTTTCTGCATCATTTTGTGTATTAGCAAAACAACAATCTTCCCATTCAAGCTTTTTGAATTTGCTTTTGTGTAGGAACAGTTAAGTCAGTCTACACCTCCTAGCTATAGCTTGTCCGACAAATGCATTGTTGTTATCATTCAGTTTCCTCATGGCCAGCTCATGTTGAGTACTTATGTTAAGTCTTAATGCCTGGTCAATCACATTCTTAAGGTTTGTTAATATATTTATTTAGCATTAGGGGTAACAGGTGCTAACTGTTATTTGAATCGACCCATATAATAAGAAGCATTCAACGTGGGATGAGAAGATTAAAACTGAGAACGTCAATCAACTCTTTCCAAAACAAAAAGATATGCAAGTCTTGGTTTAAATCTCACTAACTGATCAGATTCTAACAACATCCAGATTCACAGAGAACTGCCTTCCTTTTTACTTGTAGGAGCACAGTGCTGTCCATTGAAAGAATTAGTTCTGAGATATATGTCTGAAGTACTTTTTTTCTTGGACTCTGGTGCCTTGGTCTATGGTTTGTGATAGCCTGGGCAAGGAGCATTCAATCCCATTAAACTGGGTTTATGCTTACAACAAATAAACAATGTAATCGCAATATTCCGGGTACACATCGACAACTGTAAAATGTAATTGATTGAATTAAACATTTATTTCCTTCTGCTTAGCCCAATAACATTTGTAAGATTGAAATAATTCTAAAATCCAATTAATTACAATTAACTTACACTGTGAACAATTGTAAAATAGTGACATTACATGGAACCTTCCCAGCCTCAGAATCTCATAGAAAATGGTGAGTCAGTTGGAAAATATGGTGAGATTGAAAAAAAAATGAGATTCTCAACATTGAGAAAAAGAAGTTCAATTTTCCACCCAAAGGTGTTAAAAGCAAGATGAGAATCTCGCTTGTGATTGCAGGGTGGATAATTAGTATGCATTAACCTCTCAATTTTCCCTACTGTCTCCTATAAATGCCATTTATTTTGTAACATAAATACCAAAAACTGTATGGAAACAAATCCTGACATGAAAGCATGAGCGGGTACCTGACAGCTCCAGATTGCCATTTGCTGAAAAATAGAAACACTGAATATAGGAGCAGGTGTAGCCCATTTGACTCTGCGCCACCATTCCAACATGATCTTGGCTGATCATCTTAATCACAATTTCATTCCAGCTTTCTCCTCATATCCTTTGATCCCTGCATCCCAACTGTATCTAACTCCTTCTGGAAAACATTGAATGATTTGGCCTCAACCATTTTCTGTAGTAGCGAATTCCACAGCCTCACCACTGTCAAGATAAGGAAATTTATCCTCGTCATAGTCCTAACTGGTCTACCCCATGTTCTTCAGCTGTGAGCTCTGGTTCTGGACTCTCAGATCATCAGGAACATCCCTTCCTGCATTTACTGTATAGTCCTGTTAGAATCTTATAGGTTTCTATGAGTTTCCCCCTTTTTCTTCTAAGCTCCAACCAAAATGGTTCTAACTGATGCATTTTCTCTTCATATGTCAGTCGTGTCAAACCTGAATCAGTTTGATAAACTTTCATTGCTCTCCAACCGCAGACAGAACACCTTTCCTCACATAAGGAGACCAAAACGGCATACAGTACTCCAAATATGATCTCACTAAAGACCTGTATAATTGCAACAAGATATCCTTGCTTCTGTAGTTGAATTTTCTTGCAAGGACACTCAGGTCTCATTGTACCTCTCCTTTCCCAATCTATTGTCAGTCAGCCTTCCTGTAGTTGCTCCCAAAATGCGTAGGCTCACATTTATCTGCATTATACTTCATTTTCCATGCATTTACCCACTCACTCAACTTATTTAAATTACACTGAAGTATCTCTGCATCCCTTTTTATTTCCTAACTTATACTCCCACCAGCTTTATCTCATCTGCAAACTTGGAGGTTTTATATTTAGATCTTTCATCTAAATCATTAATATATATTGTGAATAGTTGGGGTCCAAGCATGGATTCCATTGTACCTCACTAGTCCCAGTTTCCACTCATGAAAAAAAAACACACATATATCTGCTCTATTTTCCTGTCTGCTAATCAATTCCCTCTCCATGTCAGTACACAAACCCCAAATCCTAAGCGGTTTAATTTTCCATGCTAACTTCTTACTTAGGACTTTACTGAGACCCTTCTGAAATCCTAAGTAAACCACAATCACAGGCTCCCTCTTATCTACTGAATTAGTTATAGCCTTGAAAAATTACAATTGATTTTTCAAGAATGATTCCCCTTTCATACATCCATGCTGATTCTGTTCAATCATGTCACTGTTTTCCAAACGCATTATTATTAAATCTTTTAAAATGGACTCTTACCTTTTTTCCTGTGACCAGTGTCAGGCCAATTCGCCTATAATATCGTGCTTTCTCTTGACCTCCTTTTTGATATAGAGTTACATCAGTTACCCTCTAACCCATAGGAACAGTTCTAGAGTTTACAGTATCTAGAGAGATGACCACTAATGTATCCACTATTTCTAGAGTCACTTCCTTAAGTGCACTGGGATGTAGATTGTCTGGCCCTGGGGGATTTATTGTCCTTTAATCCCATCAGGTGCGCCAACAGCATTTCCCTACTACTACCAATTTCCTTTGATTCCTCCCTCTCACTAGACCCTGTGTTCCATGACATGTTTGCGGCATTATTTCTGTCTTCCTTTGTGAGAACAGAACCAAAATATGTATTTAATTAGTCTGTCATCTCTTTGTTCCCCATAATAAGTTCAGGAAGTGGAGAGGAGGTCACATCCACATCTGCATCAATGGTGCTGAGGTAGAGATGGTTGACAGTATCAAGTTTGTGGGAGTGATGATCACCAACAATCTGTCCTGGTCTACCTGGTCAAAAAGCACAACAATATCTCTATTTCCTCAGGAGGCTACAGAAATTTGCCAATTTTTATAGATGCACCAAGGAAACCATTCTATCTGGATGCATCTCAGTTTGGTTTGGCAATAGCTCTTCCCAAGACCGCAAGAAACAACAGAGAATCATGAGCACAGCCCAGTCCATCATGTACAAACCAGCCTTCCATCCGTTGACTCCATTCATACTTTCCACTGCCTCAGGAAAACAACCCAAAATAATCAGACTCCTTCCACCCTGGGTTATACTCGCTTCCAGCTGCTTCCATTAGTGCACGTGCATTAGTACATTTGTATACACATACGAATAGATTCAAGAACAACCTCCCTGCTGTTAGTAGACCTCTCAACAGACCTCTCAAATGTTAAATTTTAATGTTAATCTCACTCTCTCTGCACCTTCTCTGCAGCCATTGTATTCTTTACTCTGTTTTATTCTCCGATGCACTTTGTGTAATATGATCTGCCGGTACTGCACGCAAAACAAAACTTTTCACTGTACCTTGGTACATGTGACAATAATAAATCAAACAAATATCTGTCTGTAAGATCTGTACAATTGTCTTCGCTTGTCTTTTTCTCTTCATATACCTACAGAAGCTCATTTGGATCTCCATTTGGCCAGCATTCCCTAAAGCCTCAGCAGTGACTACCTGCAACCCCTTACACAGGGAACTTGGTAGTGGGAATGCATCCGCCTCACTACATCTTTGTGGCATGTCTTTGACTCATTTGGAATACAATTTGCCAGTTCACCTCACTTTAGAGCACACTGATATCTTTTGTTGCAATGCTGTTGCAAGGTCACTTTGCCTACTGGATCAGGAATCCAATTGATGCATTAAAACAGGACATATTTCAAGGCTCTTGTTTGTCTCCTTAGCCCTTGTTCGCTTCGTGTTGACTTGGATGCGGACTACATCTCTGCCTCATCCAGCTCTCCCTTTTAGCACAGACACAGAGTTGGGTAGCTTGTATGTTTGCCAGCAGCAATCAGTCAATGGGAGAGACATATTGCTGTATAACACCATGAATTTTCCAGCAGCTTATCTGGCAAACATACTAAACGTGCTCCAACCAAATGGCCGGTCTCAATGTCTAAGGTGAGTATTCCTCAGTCAAATCCTGGGCAACCGTCAGTCAGTGGATCCTGTCACAATTAATCAAGGGCATCATCTGGTTGGCCATTTGGGGCTGTCAGAATCAGGGGTTTCACATCATTCCAGTTCAGCTCTGGACAGCAGACAATCCTGCAGTCCACTCTCAAGATTAGTGGTGATTAGCTGGGAACTGCATAGAGATTAGTCAGGGGTCAGGTTATCCATCCAAATCAAATCAAGAGGTGGGCTACCTGGAGTTGTTCACTGGAGGTCAAGATAGTTCACCAGGAACCAAGCTGTGGTGGTCAAGTTGGGGAAGTCAATCATGGGGATTGGAGGGAGCACACTCAAATGCAGAAGGGAAAACAAGTGTGACAAGGGCAGCTGAACATATAAGAGTGGTACACAATAGTGCATTCGAGGACATGGATTAGTGGGGGAAGGGGGTTCATCAACAGTCACAATCACAATCACCCTGACATCACCCGAGAGGGACAGTGTACCATGATGGTATTGATGTATTACAATGGCATGCCTCCTTAGTCTTTGTTCACTTTGTGCTGACTTGGATGTGGACTGCATCGCTGCCTCATCCAGGCTTGCCCTTTTAGCACAGAAACAGCGTTGGATAGCTTGTAGAGCAATAAGTTTAGAGTTCAGGGCATAATTTTGGGAGATGAAGACTTAAATGGAAAAGTTGAGTGGTGATGTGTGAAAGTTAAGAATTGATGGGGTTAACAGTGAATACAAGGTAGTGGGGAACATGGGGGTTCAGGAGACCACCCTGATTAAAAGGATGAACCTATGATTCACTTTGTGAAATCTTTTATCCAATGTCCCCTTAATAAAAGAATGCTCTAGCAGTGCTTCCCTTTTGCTTCTCTTTGCTGCTTGTGGTGTGACACCACTCTGAATGTGGTATGCATGTATCTCTCTGCCTCACTGTGACAATACTATGGCTTTGGGAGGCATATTTTGTCCTTTTTTTTATTAAGAGAAGTTGAGACAGATGCTGAGTGGTCTACTTCTAGCCAATAAAGTAAACTGCTTGTGAAACCAAGCTCCCACAGAACCAAGATTGTTGTTGTAGCTTTCAACAGCAGTTGGGGTTGTGAAAGCTACTTCATATCTCTCTCTCTCGCTCTCTCTCTTTGCTGCAGCTAAAAGTTTGGGTTCTCTTTCTGCTGCTAGAATTGCATGTGAGACAATCTCTTTTACTGACTTTGTCTTTACCAAAGGTGTGTTTATGGGATATTACTAAGTTGGAACAGTTAGAGTAATTAATATTTTGTTGAGTATTTCAATGGCGTTACAGTTGAGCCAATTCTTTTATTTAACTTTGTCTGTATTTTAACTATAGCGTATGGATAAAGTGTGTTTTGCTTCATGCCTGGTAGTTTGACTAATTGAATTACATCCGGAATACAATGCCTGCATCTGGAACACAACACCTGGCACTTGCCTTTAAAATAAGAAAAGGTTAGGGTCTAGGCTGTCTCCTCTCTATGCTTTGAGGTGGTTAGGTCTGGTCCCTAACACTCACAGATATACCTCAGTGACTCTAGCAGCTGTTTAAGCTCTGGAGCTCCAAGCTTCAGCTCTTGAAGCCTGACTACGTTACAGGAACTGATCGTGACTGTCCACATGCCAGAGCAGAGATTACACATGGCTGAGCTGCCCTGACATACCTTATGTTATCCTTTTAAACAACGTCAACTCATGAATCTTTAATTTCCTTAATTTATTTAACCTTATGTTTTGTATTATTAATGACAATCTAGAGATTAGAAGCAATTCCTTGACCTTACTCACAAAACAGTCCCATCTCCTGTGCCTATAACTACTTTATTTCCCTTGTGCTAATGTTTTTCAAAATTACTGGATTGAAACATGCTCCCTAACAGCAGTTGCTCAACAAACAGTCAACTCATGACTTTGCTGTGATGCTGCTATTAGACTATTTTCTAACAGCACGCTCGCTTTGCAGTCCTCTCCCTCTCTCCCCCATGCTTTTGGGTGCCGCAGACTGTCCCTTCTCTCCCACTCATTTCAAGAGGATACTCATGAAAATTGACCGGTCTCAAATTATCTTGTTATTATCTCTTTCATACCCATAGATGTTAACACAACATGAACCACAAAAAATACAATTTAATCACTCGCCACCAGTTCTAATTTTTGAATACACTAGGACTTAGTTGGCTAGTACTCCTGCCAGAAATAGCTCAGAGCCCCATTACCATATTGCAGTTGGAGTCTTATGATGTAGTTAATATACTAATGTAAATTTTTGTGATTTTAGTGATGCTGCTCTCATGATCTTCCCAATCTTTTGGTGAAAATATCTTTCAGGATGGTAGTCACCTCCAGTGCTATTTAAAGGAATGCATGAACTAATTATATACATTCCCAACATCAGCAGTACTGGAAAAGCACTTCGCTTGATGTGAAGCACATTCTCAGGTTATCAAAGACTCTGCATTAATGCAAATATTCATTTTCTCAGTCTCCTACCATCCTTTAAAATGCTGCAAAGTTTTGGAAGATATTTTGCTGGAAGTATATTGTGCTTTGACAAGTTACTCAGTTGTTAAGTACTGGTATTGGCCAATCAACATGCCCTGTGGTGGCATTGGCAACAACAGATTTTTGACAACTTAAGTATCCGACCCATAATCCTATTCTGGCAACAGGAACAGGAGCAGCACTAACTGGGAGAAGAAACAGTTGGAGAATGGGTTGAAGGGTAGAATAAAGTAAGTTCCCAGGGAGGTTTGCCCATCAAACAGAATCAATAAGGAAAGAATTAGCCACTTAGGACCATTGGGATTTCTGCCCATTAGAGAACTATTAGAGAGTACTATTTTCTGAGGTTTTGTAGCTAGGAGGCTGCTCCTTTGATTATTCTCTAGCAATCTGGTCAATGTCAACCATGTAGCAAATGCCGAATTTGAGCGATCTGCTTGGTTCTTGAAATCAGCAAGCAGGGTCATAAACTCGCTGCATCCAAATCTTTGTATCTGCAGTTCTCGTGCATCTTGCCTCTTGGCCTTCTTCCCACCTTGCTCCTGTTGCCATCCATTCCAGGACATCCAGTCTCCAGCCCCTTCCTGCCCACTATCCACATTGATTTGACTTCTTCAATCATGACTGGAGATCCTGAATTTCCCTTGCACTGACCGACTGAGCTCAGGGCCAGTGTTTCAACTCCACAGCTCGACCCAACCTGGAATATACTAGAGCCTGGACTGATAGAACAGGAGATGTGGGAAGTCAGCAACTGAGACTTGAACTGAGTGACGCTGGAGAATCATGAAATTAAAAAGAAAATATCCTGCTGCATGACCGATACGCTCATTTGTGAGAGGGGACTGATTTTGAAATCAGGAAAATACAGTATAATGTTGACAAGGGGTTTATCATCTTTCATCAGATTAGACTGACACAGAAATAGATCATATAGCAGTTTGCACTAATTATGTTTCATTCCTTTAGTGTGCTGAAGTGTCCCAAAAAGATAACTACAAAGTATTTTAACAACTCTTATTCCATTGCTTCTCAGAGGAGGGATGGACTCCTGCCAGAAATCAAATAACCAGTGCTGAATTTCCCAGCTGGCTGCATGGTGATTTTTAATTTTACATTCGGAGACAGAGCAGAGTTCCTCCTTGGAGCCTAACTAAGTGAGGAGGATTCGTGTCGTACCTGGCAGATTAATTTTCTGTGATTAAATTTCTGCTCATAATGTTTTTGGAGTTTAAATATTTAATTCATAGACACATGCCAATACCAGGTATTATGCTTGCTGGGTCTTGTAGACCTGTCAAGTGTTCATAAATTGATTTAAGGTTTTAATTTTCTCTGTGCAGCAAAAACAAGTTAATGAATGCATTAAGATCGCACAAACAAGATTTAGCATGGACGCGTGAACCACTTCACAATGAGGAAGTAACTCCCTTGGCATATCTGATTTTTGACCGTGGTGATATCTAAATGATGGCAGCAACCATTGGAAGACAGCAATGATTTTCTGCTGGGATGTACAGGGACAGAATAACATTGAGCGCAGGGAGCAGGGAGGTAGGAGTAATCACATATTGGGAAAGAATGAGCACAGTAGACTTGAAAGAAAGAGTTCACAATTGAACCACAACCAAAATTGTCTAGATTACCAATTTGTTAATAGATACTACGTTCACTTCTATAGAATCATAGATTCCTTACAGTGCAGAAGCAAGCTAATTGGCCCATCCAGTCCATACCAACCCTTTGAAGAGCATCCCACCCAGACCCATCCCTATCCTTTTCCTGTAATCCTACATTCCCCATTGCTGATCCACCTAACCTGGACACTATGGGCAATTTAACATGGCCAAACCAACTTAACTGCACATTTTTGAACCGTGTAAAGAAACTGGAGAACCTGAAGGAAACCCACACAGGCACAGGGAGAATGTGCAAACTCCACACAGACAGTTGCCCGAGGGTGGATTTGAACCCCAATCCCTGGTGCTGTGAGGCAGCAATGCTACCCACTGAGCCACCATACTGCCCTAAAGAAGTTTCCTTCTGGTTAATTTCAATAAGTGCCACATTGGCTGTTGCATGATGCATTGCTTTCTGAAATGTCCATTTTTAATTCAAATATTACAGTGTAAGGTTTAGCTTTTTTAAAAAATATGCCTTTTTAACTGATCATCCATCAGGTAGGTAAAAACAAGGGCTGCAGATGCTGGAAACCAGAGTCTAGATTAGAGTGGCGCTGGAAAAGCACAGCAGGTCAGGCAACATCCGAGGAGCAGGAAAATCGACTTTTCGGGCAAAAGCACTTCATCAGGAATAGAGGCAGAGTGCCTGCAGAATGGAGAGATAAATGAGAGGGGGGTGGGGGCGGAGACAATGTAGCACAGGTTACAATAGGTGAATGGGGGTGGGGATGGAGGTGATAGGTCAGAGAGGAGGGTGGAGTGGATAGGTGGAAAGGAAGATAGGCAGGTAGGACAGGTCATGAGGGGCAGTGCTGAAGCAAATGTGGTTGTGGTAGCGAGTCTGTTTCAGGACATGGCTGAAGAGCTTCAGGGCAGAGGAGATTACCTGGGAGTTGCAGTGAGAGAGAGACTCACTGAGATTCTTGTAGAGAGAGGAGGAAAACTTCAAGGCAGGCATCCTTGCAAGAGGATTCACAGTAGGGTTAAAATCAACGAGTTTAAAAACAAGGGCTGCAGATGCTGGAAACCAGAGTCTAAATTAGAGTGGTGCTGGAAAAGCACAGAAGGTCAGGCAGCATCTGAGGAGCAAGAAAATCGACGTTTTAGGCAAAAGCCCTTCATCAGGAATAGAGGCAGGGTGCGTGCAGAGTGGAGAGATAAATGATAGGGGGGTGGGGGTGGGAGAAAGTAGCATAGAGTACAGTAGGTAAATGGGGGTGGGGATCACCTCCCATCCATAAATCCATCCTTCAGCCTGCTTTGTGTACTCTCATTTTCTATTGCAAACACACAACTACCTGCATTGAAAGTTTTTGCCGGCCTAATTACTTTGCTTCTCCCAAGACAACAGGGTTTTTCCCTACCTGGCTCTCCTCTTCCAGTTGAGAATGTTCACCCATTTTCATACTTTTCTAATCAGGTAACACAGGAGGTGGGATTGGAAACCATTTAGATGCACTGTAATCCTGGCCAGCCCCTGATCAAAATAAAGCATAGAGTGTCTGTGGTAGTGAGAGCATTCCAATAGGACTCTGAAAGTAACAAAGGCGCTCAAAGGAGAACTATGTGTGAGGAAGAGCAGAGTCATGTCCACAATTAAGTAAGAGTCAGAACTATTGAGTCAGCCTTTCGTTTCAAGAAATGAGAAGTTAAATTTTTCTGAAATAAGATATCTAATGGCACACAAAATTGTTCTTAGCTGGTGCCCAGATACATAAAGGTAATCATATAAAGTAATAAACTGTTGGCCTTTATCTCAAGAAGGTTGGAATGGAAATTGGAGCTTTGGATGAGATTTACCCTTAAAGATTCCAGGTACTGTGTGTATGCATTGTTTTAACTCTGCCCAGCAATTAGTCTTCTGTCTGTTTGCAAACTGCACACAGAAATCAGTTGGTTTTCTATAATGACTGCTTCATAACTTAAGAAGTGTTTAATTACTTTAAATAAACCAACCCATAGAGTGAATCAAAACCCTGATGAGCAATTGATTATGAAAACATCATCATTAAAATGACACAGTGAACAGTGCTGGAAATCTTTGTTCAAGCATACTAGGCTTGAACAATCAGCAATCCATTTCATCCAAAGGTAAAACACTTAGTCAATAGTCTTTTGTCATGCTAAAGTGAATGACTATGTTGAAAACACAGTGGGCTGGTAAATAGGAAAAGTCTGATTGAGAGACCAATTTAACTGATTTGAGAAAGGCAAGTGGTCAGGATCTGTATGGATTAATATCAAACAAAGTCAAAGACATATCCTCAAAATGTCCACTAAAGTCCTCAGTTTAATATGGGACACAGCAGACCTGCTAACAGAATTTAAATCACTTAAACCATGCTCATGGATATAGATTTGAGTGTGTCCAATGAGAAAAGTAACTCATTAAAATTTGCTTGACAACAGAGAACAAAGATCTACACAGAATTAAACTGTCACGATGAACACCGAAGAACAAAAAGACTCCCAAAGGATAGCGAACACATCAGAACACCAATTCAGAATCAGAATAAACTTCAATATTTATCAACTAGAATTCATGATATTTAGAGAGAAGCACTGTACCTGGAACAACTCGACATTCAGTGGAGATCTCTGAATTGACTTGCATCACGAGCAAGAATATCATCTTTAAAATCCCCTTAGCTCCCAATCAATCACTGCCAGCACCCTGCACCATTCTTCTGATTTGCCCCAGGAATGGTAGACAGGCGAAATTGATGCCTGATTTGTAGTCAGTGGCCTGAAGCTCCTGCAGGTCAGGGAGATGTCCAAGCACCAGGAGCAGCAGTGGATTAGCAGGCTATGCCAGTCTGGTGTGAGGTTGATAACCAGGTTGAAGCAATCTCAGCCTTCTGGAGGAATGCACAGCACTGTAAGAACGTCAATGTCTTTCTTCCTCTGCCAGCATAAATGTCACAATTTCTCTCCAATATCTCAATTCACTCTCAATCTGCTACTTCTGCCACCTCCCATCAGGGTTCATTCTCTACCACTGTCCCTAGTCTATGCCATAACTATCCAACCCAGCCTTCAACATCACTAACCCTGCAATGCTGCCTGCTCTAATTATTCACTCACTCGGGGAGCATCCCCACTTACTTCCACAGTAATAGTAGTGTCACCCCCTTCTGTCTTCTATTATACCTGAATGTCTTTCATTCAGGAGCAAAACAGTCCACATTAGGGCAGGAAGAGTCAGGTTAGGTAGTGGGGTCCTCATCTCTTATGAGGAAAGGACCTTGATTCTAACTGCCTCAATTGAACCCTAATGGATATTTGAGGCTTTCCTTGGCTTTCTGTGCTGTGAACTCTTGAGCAAAAAACTATCCACCTTGAACAGGATGAAACTTGCTGACAAACATGATAAGCTTCCTGGATTTGTTTCTCCCCTAAGTGATATGGCAATATAGCAGTACTATAAACCAGGTATTTCTAACTGAGGAGGCTATGTGCAAAAAAGGCAAGGCTGGGCAATTCAGGAAGGCTCAGAATGAATGAATACAATGGCAGTGAGTGAATAGACTAGAAGTGCAGCCTGGTCCATTCTATGAGCTGGACATGTGTCTCCTTGCTGCAGCGTTACAGTAAGAATTGCTCGTGCAACCTGAGGCACATCATTGAAGTACAAAAGCCGCCTGTAGGTGGATCAAAGATGTGTTATGAAGGTTACTAAAGGGTGGCAAATTGTGAATGTGAATAATTGTGGGCACAGGGTGGGTGTGGCTGATGCACTGTAAAGACTGTACCTTTTTATTTTTCTGCATTTTGATTATAGACTGAAATGGGAAAAGAACTGTTTAAAAGCCAAGGGTGTAGGTGTGTGTGGCCTGTGTCCATAAACCATGTCTAAGATGTTGGTGCCTAATTTCCAACATGGACGTCTTTGGGAGCAAAAGGCAAGTTCAAAACAGTAAAGAACCTGCTCTGCTTGACATGTCAAGTTATACAGACAGCTACTTTGTGTGGCGGTTTGGTACAATTGCAACCCGTGGCAAGTTGGACAATTAACAAGCAATATTGAATGCCAGTTGGGAATTTGCCACTGTACCATGAGGATCTCATTATGCCATGGGAAATGCATACAAGATGCGCAGAGGTGACCTTAATGTTAAGATGGAACTTGCTGAAAATTACACCCGATTTTACCACTTATCTCACCATGGCCCATATCCATCGAGCCTGAACTGACTTCTCCCAGAGCCAGACCTCATCTGATCTTCTGTTCCATTTTGGTTGTAGAATTTCAATTGGAATAACCTGCCCTTGAAGGAATTTCAAGATAGATTCAGGAGGGTTGAGGGTTATCTGAGGGTTGAATTTCGAGAACTTGTTATATAAGCCTGGCTGGCAACTCCACTGATTTGCAAAGTCAAAGCTGGGTGGCATGGTGGCTCAGTGGTTAGCACTGCTGCCTTGCATTCTGGATTAGTGGTGCTGGAAAAGCACAGCAGTTCAGGCAGTATCCAAGGAGCAGTAAAATTGACGTTTCGGGCAAAAGCCCTTCATCAGGAATACAGGATGCTGCCCGAACTGCTGTGTTTTTCCAGCACCACTAATCCAGAATCTGGTTTCCAGCATCTGCAGTCATTGTTTTTACCTGCTGCCTCACAGCACCAGGGACCCAGGTTCAATTCCCATCTCAGGCAACTGTCTGTGTGGAGTTTGTACATTCTCCCTGTGTCTGTGTGGGTTTCCTCCGGGTGCTCAGGTTTCCTCCCACAGTCCAAAGATGTGCAGGTTAGGTGAATTGACCATGCGAAATTGCCCATAGTGTGAGATGTATCAGTCAGTGGGTTGCTCTTTGGAGGGTCGGTGTGGACTTGTTAGGTTGAAGGGCCTGTTTCCACACTGTAGGGAATCTAATCTAATACAATTGAGAATAATAAGCAATCAATGGGGTAAGTACTGATCAACGTTTTCTCTGGTACAAGGTTGCAGAGTAAACCAACATGAAGGAAAAATTAGAACAAGATAACGTGAATGCAGATGAATTTTCCTTATTTATCATAAAAGCACGTGAGGGGAATTTGCAATGTGATATGTGGGTGGTGTTTTTCAATCATCTAGCTAAGTTAAGGGTATCAGTTAGCAAAGCGGGCTTGCAGATACAGAGTGATGCCTCCAGTGTAGGTTCAATTCCCACACTTAATGTGATTACCCTGGAGCGTCGGAGGCTGAGGGGTGACCTTGTAGAGGTTTACAGAATTATGAGGGGCATGAATAGGATAAATAGTGGGCGGCACGGTGGCACAGTGGTTAGCACTGCTGCCTCACAGCGCCGGAGACCCGGGTTCAGTTCCCGCCTCAGGCGACTGACTGTGTGGAGTTTGCACGTTCTCCCCGTGTTTGCGTGGGTTTCCTCCGGGTGCTCCGGTTTCCTCCCACAATCCAAAGATGTGCAGGTCAGGTGAATTGGTCATGCTAAATTGCCCGTAGTGTTAGGTAAGGGGTAAATGTAGGGGTATGGGTGGGTTGCGCTTCGGCGGGGCGGTGTGGACTTGTTAGGCGGAAGGGCCTGTTTCCACACTGTAAGTAATCTAATCTAATCTAAATAGACAAAGTCTTTTCCCTGGGGTCGGGGAGTCCAGACTTGAGGGCATAGGTTTAGGGTGAGAGGGGAAAAATATAAAAGAGATCGAAAGGGCAACTTTTTCACGCAGAGGGTGGTACATGTATGGAATGAGTTGCCAGAGGATGTGGTGGAGGCTGGTACAACTGCAACATTTAAGAGGCATTTGGATGGGTATATGAATAGGAAGGGTTTGGAGGGATATGGGCCGGGTGCTGGCAGGTGGGACTAGATTGGTTTGGGATATCTGGTCAGCATGGATGTGTTGGACCGAAGGGTCTGTTTCCATGCTGTACATCTCTATGACTCTATGCACCCTCACCAAAATTATGGCGACAGTCAGGTTAAACCAACCATCTCTGTCTCATAAGAAAGTGGCCAGAGGTTCTGGTAAGATTATGGTGATGTTACATAAGTTAATGAATTGCTTGTAGTACTAACGACTTCTAAATGTTTTGATAATGAATGAGAAAATGACAAAAGGGAATACAAAAAAGGTTTGCAACCCCAAAAGATTCAACAAAGCACTTAGAGAGCAAGGAGAGCAAGAAACATATGAAATTAAATTAGACTACAGATACATAAATAATACCACAAAAATCATTAAGGGATTACATGAAACAGTAGAGTTATTAAATAATTACTTTGCCTTAGTACTTACTTTGGAGACAGGCAAGGTGTACAAGGCATTAGAAGAAGAGCTAAAAAATGGTATTTCGTATAGAAAATAGGGGAGAATATTTGATTAACTAATCAAACTTAGTGAGGATAAAATCCTGGACAGGATGGACTAGATCTATGCATATTATAATAAGGTAGGGAATAGATCACAGAAACACTTTTAAATATGTAAAACTAATTAGTAAAGAGAATAATGCCAGAGGACATGTGGACAACTAATATTATTCCTACATTTGAAAAAGACAGATGAACCATAGAAAGCTATAAGCCAGTCAACTGAATCTCAAGATTGGGAAAGATAATTTAATCTTTACTCAAAGGTGTTACTAAAAATGTGCAGAAACTGAAATTTTGATAATGAATATTCAGCACGAATGTTGAAAAGAACGGTCATGCTTGACTAAACTTATTGATTTTTTTTGACTCAGTAGCAGACTGACTAAACAAGGAAAATGTAGCATGAGATTACAACAGGTTTGATGAGGTAGATATTACATAAATACTTCCCTTTATGGTAAGTCTATAACTGGAGGCCATAAATATATGATAATCACTAATAAATTCAGAAGAGATTTTACTTAATGAGTGCTTAGAATATGGAATTTGCAAATAGTATGGATCAGGAATTCCCATCTGTGGTTTCTGGGGTTTTGGTATCAAAGGCAACAACAACAGTGGGCCAGTTCAGACTGAGTCTTGACCGCTCTGTGGTTCCTTTTAAATGCTACTTGTTTTTTGTGTTGGCAGGCAGAGCTGAATCAGTTGTTTGAAATCTGACCCTCATCTAGCCACCCGCTTGAAAAATACAATTAAATTTGTTAGACATGATCTCCCTCTCACAAAGTCATATTGACTATCGCTGATTAATCCTTGACTCTCCAAGAGTAGATTGATTCCATCACTTGAAAATCTTTGCAATAGCTTCCCTACAATTGATGTTCGACTCACTGGCCTGTAGCTTCTTGGTTTATTCCGGCAACCCTTCTTGAATAAAGATGCCATGTTGACTATCCCCCAGTTACCTGGCAATTCTCCTGCAGCCAGAGAGGATTTGAAAATTAATATTAGAGTCCCTGCACTCTCCTCTCATCCCTCCCCAGCAGCATAGAATACATCTTGTTTGAGCCTGAGGAGTTATTCACTTCCAAGCTTGCTTTAACAGCTATTAGCTCCACCCTTAAATGCTCATTTGTTCAAAGATATCACAGTCTTCCCACCTGATTCTGATACTACATCATTTCTAAAGTGAACTCAGATGCAAATTGCTCATTTAAATCCTCAGCAGTATCTTCTGGAATGTTTTCAGGTAGAGGACCAGTTCCACCACAGAACACACCAGATGGCCTCCTTCTTTAGAGACCGCAATTTCCCTTTCCACGTGGTTAAAGATGCCCTCCAACGCATCTCGTCCACATCCCGCACCTCCGCCCTCAGACCCCACCCCTCCAACCGTAACAAGGACAGCCCACAGGGATTGCCACTTTGGCTCTTCAATAGATCCTACTCTTACCCTCGTTATTCTCTTGCCCCTGATATACATATAAAATGCCTTTGGATTTTACTTAATGTTACTCACCAGTGTTTTCTCATGTCCCCTCTTTGCTCTCCTGATTTCTTTTTTAAGTATCCCCCTACACATTTATACTCTCCAAGGGCATGCATTGTTTTGAGCTCTCCGTATCTGCGATCAGTTTTTGTTTCTTTCATTGTCTATTCCATTATGTTACTTGATGATCTCGGGTTTTCTAGACATGTTGATCTCATGTCGACCTTCTGCTTTATAGGAACATGCTGGCCATGGACTCTCATTATTACGCTTTTGAATGACTCACACTGTTCTGATGTGACAGTATCAGAGCAAGATTTGGGAAAGCCCATCACATTAGTACTCCAGGGTTAGCCAGGCTATCTAATTGGAGGGAAGGGAATGGAAAGATATGGTCAGTGGGCCGGATGTAAAGGGAGGAGTATTACATCAAGTACAAATGCGAACATGCATCACTTGGAATAGCAGACTGTACACTCCACACACTTGAGTAATTCTACATATTGTCTCATTCATGAAGCAATGACTTCCGTGGCACTTCTTAACCAGCTTTCATTATTTTTGCACTTGTTAAAAATGCAGTCGATATAATTCTTACATTTGGAATGTGTGCTGCAGAATACGTGGTCAAAATGAAGCATGGTCACGGTGGCAGGTCAGAGGGTAAACAAACACATCAGCACATTCCCAGCTTTGGAGGAATAAGAAGAATGCCACAGGAATACTGTCATTGAATTAAAAAGTAGAAGTTTAGAAAAATCACCACTGAGAAAGATGTACACAAGAGGAACTGCCAATTAGAAGGTGAGCTTTATATTCTGCTGCACGCTGGGCGGCACGGTGGCACGTGGGCGGCACGGTGGCACAGTGGTTATCACTGCTGCCTCACAGCGCCGGAGACCCGGGTTCAATTCCCGCCTCAGGTGACTGACTGTGTGGAGTTTGCACGTTCTCCCCGTGTCTGCGTGGGTTTCCTCCGGGTGCTCCGGTTTCCTCCCACAGTCTAAAGATGTGCAGGTCAGGTGAATTGGCCATGCTAAATTGCCCGTAGTGTTAGGTAAGGGGTAAATGTAGGGGTATTGGGTGGGTTGCGCTTCGGCGGGTCGGTGTGGACTTGTTGGGCCGAAGGGCCTGTTTCCACACTGTAATGTAATCTAAAAAAAAAATGCACATTAAAATTGGGCCTGCAACAGAAGATTCAGCTTACATACTGGGATACTGGTGGTTAGGATCTGTCTGCACCTGGAAATTGGTGATATGAGCAGATCCATTAAATGCACAAGAAAATATTTTCCACTGCTTAACACAGAATAGATGATCTAGGAAGGCTGAACTTAATCCAGGTTGCATTTTTACCGTCTATATCCCATCTAGCACAAAGCAGACTGGATCACCTTTTCCATTGTGGACATGTTTAATCTGTTGATGTGAGAATGGCTATTGGATCTCTGGGTTTCTATCCATGTTGAAAACCAATAAGAAGTCACAATGAAAAGCCATTTGGTGCAAATCTCAGAAAATAAAATGGTTGGCAGTGTACATGTAACAGAAAAAAATAACAAGTGTGTGAAATGTGGAAAGGAGGCAAGACGTGTTACTTCATGTCTTTAATTAAGAGAAACAAATTGTTTGACTGAGTTGAAAATGGAGACTTCTGCAAAGCCTTTGTTGTTTGGCATTTGAAAGGATCTGGTATCACCAATAATTATGAGACAATCTCTCAGTGTCATATTTTGTGGAAATCTATCACTCAGCATTTGACAAAAGCAAAAAACACCTACTAACAATAATTACTGAGCACACCCGTACCATTTAGAGATGTTGTACATCACCCTTTTAAACTTGGCACACTTAATTTCACGTCTTAATAAATAAATTACACTGGCTTTGATGTGTTATATATAATTCAAACCTTCAAGATTTAATGCCTGAAAATCATATAAAATGCATAACTGGTATAATTTATTTGCAAGAGTGAGATGACTTTGTGAACTAGGACACGTTAATTAACTGTGGAGCTGAATGACCAACCATCAAAAAAGTTGATGAATTAAATGAATTAATGTGTTTTTTTTTCTACAGCCTACAAATATTATTAATGTTATCATTAAGTGTGCCTTGTATACAATCTTCACCACTGTCAGAGGGAGTACGCAGTTTCAATGTCACATTGTTCAGGATTGAGAATGAACAGTCTCAATAAATGATGCAAAACTACAGACGAGCAGGCCAGCATTATCTTTGAAAAGAAGACTTAGGATCAGAATCCCAGGATTTCCTGTTGTTCCATGTGCCTCAGTTAAAGTACTGGGGTCAAGATTAGAGTAGTGCTGGACAAGCACAGCAGGCCAGGCAGCATCCACAGAGCAGGAAAATTGATGTTTCAGACAGGAGCCCTTCATCAGGAAGGGCAGTTAAAGTACAGCCCAGCCCACACTCTGCCTGATGTGGCCAGCAGCAACAAAGCAGTATCTCACCTGGTCTCAGAAGGAAAGGGTAAAACAGATTGACTAGGGGACACTACATCAGCCAAATTAAGGATTTGCATTGATGTGATTATAAATCTGGCACCTGGGCTAAACTGCCCTGTTTTGCAGATGTGATATCTGACAGCACAATAGGAATGAGTAAGTAGCTATGAAAGGAGAGAATTAGTGGAGCTAATTTGGGGGGGGGGGTGGTTAAAAAAAAGAACAATCAATGCGACTGTTCAGCCTTCATCAATCTATTTTGAAGTTTCTGTAAAATCTAATCACTCCTGTGTGAGCATAATATCACTTGAATTTTGCTAAATTGCTTAAGCACTAGAGCATTGCGTGCTAACCTTAATCTAGTTCTAATTTAGCTTTTCCACTCATTGCATATAAAGGGATTGCACTCTTAGTTACTGCAGTTTATTTTTAAATAGACTATTACCTTGTTTGTAATAAATGCACTGAGACTTAACAGCATAGATCCAGTTTCAGCAGCAAGACCGGCTTTCACTTTGAAGATAAACTGAATTTCCTTCTTAGTAAAAACAATGACTGAAAATGCTGGAAACCAGATTCTGGATTAGTGGTGCTGGAAGAGCACAGCAGTTCAGGCAGCATCCAAGGAGCAGCAAAATCGACGTTTCGGGCAAAAGCCCTTCATCAGGAATAAAGGCAGTGAGCCTGAAGCGTGGAGAGATAAGCTAGAGTAGGGTGGGGGTGGGGAGAAAGTAGCATAGAGTACAATAGGTGAGTGGGGGAGGGGATGAAGGTGATAGGTCAAGGAGGAGAGGGTGGAGTGGATAGGTGGAAAAAAAGATAGGCAGGTAGGACAAGTCATGGGGACAGTGCTGAGCTGGAAGTTTGGAACTAGGGTGAGGTGGGGGAAGGGGAAATGAGGAAACTGTTGAAGTCCATATTGATGTCCTGGGGTTGAAGTGTTCCGAGGCGGAAGATGAGACGTTCTTCCTCCAGCGTCTGGTGGTGAGGGAGCGGCGGTGGGAGGGGGACACCTCCATGTCCTCGGCAGAGTGGGAGGGGGAGTTGAAATGTTGGGCACAGGGCGGTGTGGTTGATTGGTGCGGGTGTCCCGGAGATGTTCCCTAAAGCGCTCTGCTAGGAGGCGCCCAGTCTCCCCAATGTCGAGGAGACTGCATCGGGAGTAACGGATACAACAAAATGATATTTGTGGATGTGCAGGTAAAACCTTGATGGATGTGGAAGGCTCCTTTAGGGCCTTGGATGGAGGTGAGGGAGGAGGTGTGGGCACAGGTTTTACAGTTCCTGCGGTGGTAGGGGAAGGTGCCAGGATGGGAGGGTAGGTTGTAGGGGGGCATGGACCTGACCAGGTGGTCATGGAGGGAACGGTCTTTGCGGAAGGCAGAAAGGGGTGGGGAGGGAAATATATCCCTGGTGATGGGGTCTTTTTGGAGGTGGCGGAAATGTTGGAGGATGATTTGGTTTATGCGAAGGTTGGTAGGGTGCAAGGTGAGCACCAGGGGCGTTCTGTCCTTGTTACGGTTGGAGGGGTGGGGTCTGAGGGCGGAGGTGCGGGATGTGGACGAGATGCGTTGGAGGGCATCTTTAACCACGTGGAAAGGGAAATTGCGGTCTCTAAAGAAGGAGGCCATCTGGTGTGTTCTGTGGTGGAACTGGTCCTCTACCTGAAAACATTCCACCCTGACCTTAAATTTACCTGGAAACATTCCACCCTGACCTTAAATTTACCTGGACCATCTCTGACACCTCCCTCCCCTTCCTGGACCTCTCCATCTCCATTAACGACGACCGACTTGACACTGACATTTTTTACAAACCCACCAATTCCCACAGCTACCTGGATTACACCTCTTCCCACCCTACCTCTTGCAAAAATGCCATTCCATATTCCCAATTCCTCCACCTCCGCCGCATCTGCTCCCAGGAGGACTAGTTCCACCACAGAACACACCAGATGGCCTCCTTCTTTAGAGACCGCAATTTCCCTTCCCACGTGGTTAAAGATGCCCTCCAATGCACCTCGTCCACATCCCGCACCTCCGTCCTCAGACCCCACCCCTCCAATCGTATCAAGGACAGTACGCTCCTGGTGCTCACCTGCCATCCTACCAACCTTCGCATAAACCAAATCATCCGCCAACATTTCCGCCACCTCCAAAAAGACCCTTTCACCAGGGATATATTTCCCTCCCCACCCCTTTCCACCTTCCGCAAAGACCGTTCCCTCCGTGACCACCTGGTCAGGTCCATGCCCCCATACAACCCACCCTCCCATCCTGGCACCTTACCCTGCCACCGCATGAACTGTAAAACCTGTGCCCACACCTCCTCCCTCACCTCTATCCAAGGCCCTAAAGGAGCCTTCCACATCCATCAAAATTTTACCGGCAACCCCACTAATATCATTTATTGTATCCGTTGTTCCCGATGCGGTCTCCTCTACATTGGGGAGACTGGGCACCTCCTAGCAGAGCGCTTTAGGGAACACCTCCGGGACACCCGCACCAACCAACCACACTGCCCCGTGGCCCAACATTTCAACTCCCCTTCCCAGTCTGCCGAGGACATGGAGGTCCTGGGCCTCCTTCACTGCCGCTCCCTCACCACCAGACGCTGGAGGAAGAACGCCTCATCTTCCGCCTCGGAACACTTCAACCCCAGGGCATCAATGTGGACTTCAACAGTTTCCTCATTTCCCCTTCCCCCACCTCACCCTAGTTCCAAACTTCCAGCTCAGCACTGTCCCCATGACTTGTCCGGACTTGTCCTACCTGCCTATCTCCTTTTCCACCTATCCACTCCACCCTCTCCTCCCTGACCTATCACCTTCATCCCCTCCCCCACTCACCTATTGTACTCCATGCTACTCTCTCCCCACGCCCACCCTCCTCTAGCTTATCTCTCCACGCTTCAGGCTCTCTGCCTTTATTCCTGATGAAGGGCTTTTGCCCGAAACGTCGATTTCGCTGCTCCTTGGATGCTGCCTGAACTGCTGTGTTCTTCCAGCACCACTAATCCAGAATCTGGTTTCCAGCATCTGCAGTCCTTGTTTTTACCTCCTTCAAAACAAATTGTCAGGTGGTGAATTGAAAATGATTCATACTAAGTTACTCTGATATGTTGGGGAAAATCAATGTAAAAATAGAAATTTAAAAAAAAGACAAGATGCCAAATCAAAGTAAGAATATGAAAATAAATCCACACCCACACCAAATCCACAAAGCTGTACCTTGAGAGGTATGGGTGACCTGCTCCCCATGGTCCAGGTTAATAACGGAAAATACACAAAGGTTCACACTCTTCAAGAGGGAAATTTCTTTAGGGAACATCTCCGGGATACCCGCACCAATCAACCACACCACCCTGTGGCCCAACATTTCAACTCCCCCTCCCACTCTGCCGAGGACATGGAGGTCCTGGGCCTCCTTCACCGCCGCTCCCTCACCCCCAGACGCCTGGAGGAAGAATGTCTCATATTCTGCCTTGGAACACTTCAACCCCAGGGCATCAATGTGGACTTCAACAGTTTCCTCATTTCCCCTTCCCCCACCTCACCCTAGTTCCAAACTTCCAGCTCAGCACTGTCCCCATGACTTGTCCGGACTTGTCCTACCTGCCTATCTCCTTTTCCACCTATCCACTCCACCCTCTCCTCCCTGACCTATCACCTTCATCCCCTCCCCCACTCACCTATTGTACTCCATGCTACTCTCTCCCCACGCCCACCCTCCTCTAGCTTATCTCTCCACGCTTCAGGCTCTCTGCCTTTATTCCTGATGAAGGGCTTTTGCCCGAAACGTCGATTTCGCTGCTCCTTGGATGCTGCCTGAACTGCTGTGCTCTTCCAGCACCACTGATCCAGAATTTGTTTTGAAGCCACCGATGTCAGATATTACCAATACCTGTCATTAGCTAATACACACTGGACATTGTCAATCCTATTAGTCCTAACCATCCTTCTTTCTTCCTCCGTCCAGACCCAAAAAACTCCTCGTCTAATTTTCATATCAATATATATCTGAAATATTTCCTATTATACTTTATCATCAGTTAAATAATTAGACACTAGCCATTCAATTTTGTGATTTGTATTTAAGGCCATAATTAGTATCATGGTCACAGCAGCAACATAACAAATGGCATCTACTGTTTGAGAGAATTGCATTTGCTATTTTAATGGTGATGATGTATTGTTCTGAAAGTTTCTGGAAGACGAAGCTGTTGGTGTTACAATGGAAGAAGGTGGACATTCCAGACAGTAACTGTGTCAATGACTTCTTGGATGCCAGAGTTGTGAAATTAACATGTCAAAAAGGAAACATTCTTCAAAGTGGGTGGATTCAGTTTCAAATCAGGAACAATAAAAAGGGGAAACAGCAGAAATGTCATTGGATGAGTAAATAAGAATCTCATGCTAACGTGTCGGGGACCTGGGTTCATGGCCTGTGAAGAAATTTAAATTGAATGGACTCTGGAATCACAGGTGGCTTTAACCTTTACTGTGCAAGTGCCTGCTTAATGCAAGTGACCCTTGAAAGGTTTGACATCACTCACAAGTACAGCCCACTCCAACAGACTCCCCCCCCCAAAAAAAACACATTTATTCTGGAACAGAAACAGAAGTTATTGGAAAAGCTCAGCAGGTCTGACAGCATCTGTGAAGAAAAACCAGGGTTAACATTTGGGTCCAGTGACCCTCCCTCAGAACATTTATTCTGCCTGGTGGCATGCAGCTTTTATTTCCACAACACACTTACAATTCAGATGTTGGTGGAGGGCAATACAGGACCGCTTCACCAGCTGAATCCTAGGCTCAGCCTGACCACCACCCACCAAAATAAGACTTCACATCACTTTCTGCTTTGCACTCACGTTGCCCCATCAGGTTTGAAGTTTCCCATTTTCCAAACAACTCTTCTATTTAACTCTTCATCTCTAACTTATTTTTTTTTAGATTAGATTACATTACAGTGTGGAAACAGGCCCTTCGGCCCAACAAGTCCACACCGACCCGCCGAAGCGCAACCCACCCGTACCCCTACATTTACCCCTTACCTAACACTATGGGCAATTTAGCATGACCAATTCACCTGACCTGCACATCTTTGGACTGTGGGAGGAAACCGGAGCACCCGAAGGAAACCCACGCAGACACGGGGAGAACGTGCAAACTCCACACAGTCAGTCGCCTGAGGTGGGAATTGAACCCAGGTCTCTGGCGCTGTGAGGCAGCAGTGCTAACCACTGTGCCACCGTGCCGCCTTTATACAGTCATACAGCACAGAAACAGACCATTTGGTCCAACTCATCCATGCTGAACAGACATCCTCAACTGACCTAGTCCCATTTGCCAGAATTTGGCCCGCATCCTTCTAAACGCTTCCTATTCATAAACACAGCCAGATGCCTTTTGAATATGGTACAGGTTTATCCGAAATTCCTAAATCTGAAAAGCTCCAAAATCCAAAGTTTTCTCCTGAAGATATTTTTCTCTCATTAACAAGGTTGTTTGGCGTGCGAACAGTTGACGCAACTCCATACCCACTCGACCCACGTTACTCAGATGTGACGCAACGGCATGGCCCAGCACTGGCAGACATCAAATCTGTCTCAATGCTCATAATAATAACAGGTGGGTCTGCTGTTCAGTAATTTTTATTTTACTATGAAAATGTAATTTAATCCTTTATCCAAAAAAATTTCAAAATGCGAAAGACAGCTGGTCCTGAGGTTTTCAGATAAAGGATTGTCTACCTAGAATTATACCAGCCTCCACTACTTCCTCTGGCAGCTCATTCCATACACACACCACCCGCTGTGTGAAAACATTACCCCTTATGTCCTATTTAAATTTTTCCCCTCTCACCCTAAATCTATGCCCTTCTGTTTTGGACTTGCCTACCCTGGGAAAAAAAGATCTTGGCTGTTCACCCTATCCATGCCCCTCATGATTTTATAAACCTTGATAAGGTCACCCCTCATGCTCCGATGCTCCTAGAAAATAACTCAAGCCTATTCAGCCTATAGCTGATCCCTGGCAACATCCTTGCAAATCATTTCTGAAACCTCTCAAGTTTCACAACATCCTTCTGATAGGAGGGAGACCAGAATTAAATGCAATGCTCTAAAAGTGACCAAACCAATGACCTGTATAGCAGCAACATAATATCCCAACTCCTACACTCAATGCACTGAGCACTTTACGCCATAAGCACCAGGCAGACAGCTGTGCTATGTGAAACGTTGTACACTGTCCCCCCAGTCAAAACAAGGGCCGTGGTGACCATCATGGTCCTGCCTCCCCTTTGTGCCCCCTCAAGCTCCCTTACATGCCAAGTTGCTCCCTCACTTCCACTTTACAATTATTTCACCATTTGAATCTCAGCATGCAGTCTGCAATACACACGCTTGAGTTCCCAATCTCCCCACCAGAGCAATGGTTCCTGTTCATTTTCCTTTGAATTTCAATGATCAGATCCCCCAGGACTGACCATGGCCCAGATCTTGCCCCTGTCGACTGACTTGGAATGACAGTTTTGACTGAGAACCAACCAGAGTCATGACTGATATCTGTGCAGCTGCCTTAACATTACTTCCCAGACTGGTTAGACTCACCTTGCAGCACTGAGTGTGGCCCACTATCCAGACTGTAATGATATTGACTGTCTCACCACGAATGGCCCAACTGACCGACTGATTGTGGCAGTCTGATTTTCCAACAGAGATCTGGAGCTCCTAATGGATAAGATGGTGAAGAAGAGGGCTGTTCTATTTGCTTAGGACTGCTAGAGGAGACCATGGCATCAGACCTTGCCAGCCTGTTTCAAACTTGCCACCAGGTCAGTGACATGTCTTAGTGGGGGAGCTCCACAATCACTTAGGTGGTAATGCTGAAACCGATGTGATCCAGTGACCAAGGAAGGTTCATCACCAGTGCTGCACAGCTCTCCCATGACCACTACTGTGAATGCATTCTCAACATACCCAGGTTGCACAACTCATTACCTCCCCTATATTCTCCTGGTACAGGCAGTATCCTTCCTCAGGCAAAAAAAAACAGACCGACTTCACCTACTTCATGACTCCTGGTAGCCATTTATGAATTTCATTGATTATTTTCAAAGTGATTATTTTGTATAGTCTGTAATGGTGGCTTACTTTAGAAATGTCTGCTGATGTCCATTTGTGACTGGCTTTCTGACATGTATTCTGTCTGGTGAGCAGTTATGACAGTTCTCTATCTGCTCACCACTCGTGTATCTCTTTGTGTTTCATTCATCTTTGAAGGAGAATGTCCTACATCTCAGAACATGAGACAATTGGTTCTGAAGCAAGGTAGTTCAGATTTACCATCTGAGCATAGTTTGTTCTGGGGATGGCAGTCTCTTCACCTTTATCTTTACCCTAGATCATTGAATGATATTGCAATGTTGCATGATCCTTAAGGTTGCTTACCATGTTAAATCCACTTGGGTATTTAACTGATTTAATTGTGTCACACCTTTCTATTCCACCACAGTAGGCCTGATTTGAATCTCATGAATTGTCAGTATATTTGGATTTGTGCACAGAGGTCAGGCCTCTGCTGGACAATTGGCATTTACCAAGTAGAAAACTTTGGAATCGAAGGTGAACATGCACACTACGATGCGATTGCATCATGATATGGAATTTGTGATCCATTAAATGGTGAGAGATAATCTTTTCCATGGAGTTTCGCTTGTTGTGGTACATATCTTATAGAATGCATCATGGTAATATGTTGATACTAGCTCCTGTGTCAATGTCGGCTACCTACTGTGAATAGGGATGGTTAGGAGCATTTTACACATGCCTGGCTTTATGTTCCAATGAAGTCATTGGTGAATAAAGTTGTATAAATATCATAACAGCATTCTGAATGCTTCTGACAGATGAGAACTGGTAACCAAACTAGTGTAAACTGATGAACATTTATGTGCTATTTCCAGAGACACAGTTAAGCAGGACTCCATTCAGATTTTCTTCCTTAACATTCCAACTTCATTAGGTCTGACAATTACTGACAATGGACTCGAGCTGCTATTAAACTCTTTTGGTATAAAAGTCATGGGCTGCTTGGATGTCCAGGCAGAGACGGTGATTAAACAGGCCACTAAGATTTACCCATCACTTGAAATGATTCTGTTAAAACTAACCTGACCCTTCACTCCATAGGATTATTTTTAAATGAATCAAGTTGGTTGGTGCCAAATCCTTTTGAGCGATGAATAATTTAAGTCTGTTCAGTGGTGCTACAGGCTGATCTTTTTTTTGTTTCTCTTCAGGTTGAAAGTTGATATGAAACGAGTGTATTTAAAAATGTCTCCAATTGATTCAATTTCAGTTCAATTAAGTATTTCAGAAGAAAAAATCCAAACGTAGCCTCGTAGGGCTCTGCTCTAATTGTAAAGCTGAGACACAAGTCATTTTAATGTACAAAATGTGACCTTCATCTCACAAGCTGCAATGTTTACTTAATAATTGAAAGCCTCAGGGCCAAGAACATGTTTGTTCATCTTTCTAAGCAATGAGAAATAAGATGTTGCCCAGAGGGTTTCAATTAACCATTAAGACTTGTAAGTGAAGGTCCATATTGGCACCATGCTCAATGAAGCAGCATACTACTGCTTGCTCCACTGGCTTGTCTCAAGTAATTCCACAAGTCAGTCAGAATGTTTCTCAGAACAAATTATTGTAGCTACACAAAGCTATGCTGTTGTCAACTAGTCGATGTGAATTCTGGAATGCGGGGTGAGGAGGCGATGGAAGATAATTCCTTAGCTTCTTTTCATAGTAACATAAAAAATGCACCAGTGCAAATGTTCTTTGTTCGATGTTTCCGGAATATTGTAGACACGCATTCATTTGTCTCAGACTATCAAGCCAGAAAAGCGTCGAGAATCCATGAATGAAGGAGGCATGCAAGTGATCTTAGAACCAGTACTGAAATACTGATTCCACATCGTCCTAAAGAATTACATCTACATCTTTGTGAGAAGCAAAAAAATGAAATTAATTTAACAAACAACATGTACTTTTACCTGTATTCTTATATATTTCTGTGGGACTTTTCTGGAGTTGCATTTTTATTCTCCACAAAACCAATAACATGAATACATTGCTTGCCCACACCATCATTAAAAATCGATAGTGACCTCAAACAGCTAAATTGAATGCTAAATGGATAAATGTGCAGACTAATAAAGCACTAGAGACATACATTAAGCAAAGGCGTAACTAAAACTACTTGCAAAATTAAGAATAGCAGTCCTGGTAATTCTCTTAAACCATAATATCAATTGACCAATTCCCCAAATATTAACCTTTTCTAATGAAATGCTAAAGAGGTCTTCACTAGAATAGAATAAAATATCCTTTATTGTACAGGAGTACAGTGAGAAGTTTTGCAATGACTGCCTTTTAAAGGTTCCATCTTAGATACAAGTACCGAGGTTCAAATCTCCCAGAGTAAAATAAAAGTGTCGTTACACAGCAAAAAAAAAAAAGATTTGCATGAAACAATGAAAAACTCCTGAATGATAATAATTGACCATCACTGCTTACGTTCCTGTCCATGCCTCAGGCCCCAAAGCTCAAAGCTGTGCTGGACTCCATGCAGTACTTGCTCCACCACAGCGGGACATGGACCTCACTCTGCCACTGCCCTGGGACATGGCTTGCACACTCCCCCCACCGCCGCAATGGGATACGGCCTGCTCTCTCCACCACCGCCGTAGAATAGGGCCCGATCACTCCCCCACTGCTGTGAGACATGACCTGCTCAGTCCCCCACTGCCACAGAACAGGGTGTGCTGTCTCCACCAACGTCATGAGACAGGCCTGCTCACTCCCCCCACCGCCGCAGGACATGGCCTGCTCACTCCCCCCACCGCCGTGGGACACGGCCTGCTCACTCCCCCCACTGCCACAGGACACGGCCTGCTCACTCCCCCCACCGCCACAGGACGCGGCCTGCTCACTCCCCCCACCGCCGCAGGACACGGCCTGCTCACTCCCCCCACCGCTGCAGGACACGGCCTGCTCACTCCCCCCACCGCCGTGGGACACAGTCTGCTCACTCCCCCCACTGCCGCAGGACACGGCCTGCTCATTCCCCCCACCGCCGTGGGACACGGCCTGCTCATTCCCCCCACCGCTGTGGGACACGGCCTGCTCACTCCCCCCACCGCCGCGGGACACGGCCTGCTCACTCCCCCCACCGCCGCAGGACACGGCCTGCTCACTCCCCCCACCGCCGCAGGACACAGCCTGCTCATTCCCCCCACCGCCGTGGGACACGGCCTGCTCACTCCCCCCACTGCCACAGGACACGGCCTGCTCACTCCCCCCACCGCCGCAGGACACAGCCTGCTCACTCCCCCCACCGCCGTGGGACACGGCCTGCTCACTTCCCCCACCACCACAGGACAAAGCCTGCTCACTCCCCCCACCGCCGCAGGACACGGCCTGCTCACTACCCCCACCGCCGCAGGACACGGCCTGCTCATTCCCCCCACCGCCGCAGGACACGGCCTGCTCACTCCCCCCACTGCCATGGGACACGGCCTGCTCAATTCCCCCACCACCACAGGACACGGCCTGCTCATTCCCCCCACCGCCGCAGGACACGACCTGCTCACTCCCCCCACTGCCATGGGACACGGCCTGCTCACTTCCCCCACCACCACAGGACACGGCCTGCTCACTATCCCCACCGCCGCAGGACACGGCCTGCTCACTCCCCCCACTGCCATGGGACACGGCCTGCTCACTTCCCCCACTGCCACAGGACACGGCCTGCTCACTCCCCCCACCGCCGCAGGACACGGCCTGCTCACTCCACCAACCGCCGCAGGACACGGCCTGCTCACTCCCCCCACCGCCGTGGGACACGGCCTGCTCACTCCCCCCACCGCCGTGGGACACAGCCTGCTGACTCCCCCCACCACCACAGGACACGGCCTGCTCACTCCCCCCGCTACCACAGGACACGGTCTGCTCACTCCCCCCATTGCCGCAGGACATGTCCTGTTCACTTCCCCCATTGCCACGAGACATGGCCTGCTCACTTCCCCCACTGCCATGGGACACGGCCTGCTGACTCCCCCCACCACCACAGGACACAGCCTGCTGACTCCCCCCACCACCATAGGGCACGGCCTGCTCACTCCCCCCACCGCCGCAGGACACGGCCTGTTTACTCCCCCCATTGCCGCGGGACTTGGCCTGCTCACTCCCCCCACTGCCATGGGACACGGCCTGCTCACTCCCCCCATCGCCGTGGGACACTGCCTGCTCACTCCCCCCCAGTGCCGCAGGACACGGCCTGTTCACTCCCTACCTGTCTTGCTTGAGAAAGACAACTCAGTATGAGCAAATGAAGTTGATAGATACTTTTCATTATTACATCCGGAAGAGCAAAACGTAAATGATCGGCAGAACGACACACAAAAACATTGACAAAAAACTCAAGCTGCTTTTAACTGAATTGTTTGCCTTATCCCCTTTCTTGGGAGAGTTTCTGAGTGGATCTGATTTCGTAAGATCAGGAGAAACAGTAACTGAAAGATGTCTGGCCCATCAAACCTGCTCCACCATTCAGTGAGATCTTCACTGTTTTATATCATCAATGGCAACTTCCTTCACTGCCTCCATGTTCTTTAATTTTATTAGCACCCAAAAATCTATTGGTTTCTACCTGGAATAAACTCACGAGTTGAGCACCCATAGCACTCTACAACAGCACATCACGACAAGTCCCGACCCTCTGAGTGAGGGGATCTTTTTCTTCTCGTGGCGCTAAATGATTATCTCTACACTGTGTGACTGTGGCCACCATCTCTGCCACCCACCTCAGAAACTCCAGCCTGGGGAAAACCTTTCCAAATTCTGGAGAGTATAGGCAGAGTCTACTCAAATACTACTCACAAGATAATCCTCTCATACCAGGAATCAATCGAATGAATCATTGTTGCATTTCCACTGAGGGAAATATAGTTGAACTCAGGTATGCTAGATAAGGTATTTGGCTTCCAACGCGTTAATGGTGAAGCTACATTAAGCTCCATCAAATCTCATCATGTCAAATAGTTTTAAGATAGAGATGAAAGAGTCTAGCATGACGTTGAGGTGGAGATACATGTGTAATCTCTTGCTGCTAAGTGTTTTGTTAGGCATAAATACAAAAACTATCTAACTTGCATCTATTGCCATCATATAATAAACTACATCTTGTTGTGACAACAGTTTCCTGTTCTCATTAACTCTTACTGGTAGTTTGTCCTCTACTGCTACTAATTCAATAGACCCTTAGACTCAGCATAGCAATGAAAACTTTCAGACAGTGGGCCGTGGAGGGAGTCATTACACCCAATTTGCTGTCTCATTTAGGGGCTGTACATAGGAGCTGGGGTTTGTGTTTGTAAGATTCCCCTGTAATTTGTGAGATTTGTCATAGTGCACCTGATGGTCTGGGAATTATAATTTTGTTGCATTTGATTTATTGGTTCATATTTTAAAATAACAGAACGGAGGATTGCTAGCAGAATTATATCACAAGCTTAACACACCAATAATTGACTGCAACATACACCAAGATAAGGAGACAACACTCCAACCATATGACTTAAGTCCCAAGGGAGACGGCAAAAAGCACAAGTATGCTTATTCATTTTGGAGTGCACGAAAGGCCTTCCAGAAATGTAAGGCATTCTTTGCCGACAAGAATTTAAAAAAATGTTCTCATGTCCTTCAAATACTTGCATTGAAGGCTAGATTAACTGTACAAAAATCCCAAGATCAAGGACATGACATTGTAGAGGAATCTTTACAGATAATGCCCTTTCTTCATAAAAGGAACGGCTGTGATTCAAGAACTACGAAAACAATTTTTGACAACAGGGACTACTAACAATAAATAATTTATCCAAGAACCATAGGATCACAATACCTACAGACACTGTCAATAACAAAGGAATAGCTACAGAGGCTTGATCAGTAATATGATACCAGTCAATTATTCAATTTGTCGTCACAGGTATAAAGTCAGCTGACCAATGTTTCTTTGGGTAATGTGACTCAGTACATCATGCATGCTTGTCAGTATGTCAATGCAAACTGCTCTTATATTGAATGGAGTGTATCATTCTTCTCAAACTAAGTAATTTGTGACCATCACAATCACAAACAAGTTGTCGGCAAATATCTATCTATCACATCTAAGGAGGCACCTGTAATGATAAGGCCCTTGCAGTTCCATCGGTCTTTGATCAGACTTACACATTAACTCCACTGGAGATTCTGCAAAGCCAATCTCGATAGAGCGTTAGAAGGAGGCCTCTGGGACACATTTGAAGTGAGGAAGGCTTCAACAAGGCTATTGATTCAAAGGGCTGAAAATCCTCCAAGCCAGAGGTCCTGCATCCAGCACACCAGTTGGGATCCATGTTAGCAGACTCAATCCTAATGGATTGAGCATATAACCCAGTGGTAACGAGACCAAATTATGATGCCTAGGCTGGTGGGTGGAGGGTGGTGCTGGTGAAACAAGTCATGTTTAAGGACACCCAGAATTTCACCATTGGGTGACCCAGCAGCCTTATTCCAAGGATAGAAAGCTATGGACAACATTTTTTTAGGTGTTTTCAGGTTTAGCCCCGCACCACTGATAGCCTAAACTGACAAACCAAATTTCTTGACTTTGTTATTATCCGTGGGACCACTGTTGGAGTTCCACAGAATGTGTGATCTCAGGATAAATGTCAGGACCACATCCTCTCAGAATTTCCCAGACCTACTATCCCGATTGAATTTTGAATAGTGGCATTATATGATCAGACTTCTATCTCCAAAAGACTTACATCGCATTGCTGAAAGAGCTTTGAACAAAGTCACATCTTTAATACTTACCTGACACAGTTACACAGACACATGAAACAGCAGAAAGGAAGGTATCAAATACAGGCATGGCACAGCACAACAAATTGTGTTCTGTTATGACACAGGGTAAATTTTCCTGCTTAATTTAAAGCAGCAACACAGAAACAATTTATCCCGTGCAGTAATCTGTGAAAATTCGAGAGGCCAAGATTTTGTTAAAGTTAAAGTAACAACTTTATTTCTTAAAGTATAACAGAGAATAGTTAACTAACAACTATTTACAACTCCTTCCTCTAACCTATCTTTCATCTTCCCCTTCTACAGTAGTAGTCCAATAAAACCCCCTGATTAAAATTGACCAAAATTCAACTTTTCTAAAACCAGCCAGAGGTTGAATCTTCTTTTCTTCTCCTTAGGGATTTCTGCTTTGTAGATTACTGTTCGATAAAGGTACCTTTAAGAGATCTATTCTCTGTGCAGTTTGCAGATGTCGTTGGCTTGGCAGTCCTCCCCACAACTGTTCAATTTTCCCCAGTCTTATACCTCACAAAGCATTGGATTGTGATAAGATTATCAATATACTAAATTCAAACTTTAATGGAATTTGGTATTTTTGGGGGTATAATTTTAACTGATAAGCCTAATTCAAATCTGTTTTATTGTTTCCAGACAACCTGCTACTCTAGCTTTCCACCAAATGTAACACTGTTACCTTATTCAGAACATTTGATGCTGTCAGGTAATTCTGCTAGCTTTTAACTCCCTTAAAGATGAAAAGATGGTTTCATTTTTTTGTATTTTTTAAACACATTACTCTAATATACAAATAACTTTAATGTAAGTTTACCTTAACTTCTTCCCATATAGCTGTATACATAACATTAAGTAAACACAAATCTCATCTAAACTTTATCAGTTAAATCCGTGATAAGGTTTCTGCGATTACATTCTGATGACCTGCAACATGTATGATTTTTAAATTAAAATTCTGTAACATAAGACTCCAATGAACTAGTGTCATATTCTTACCTTTAAAGCATTCTAAGAATGCAAGGGGATTGTGATCTGTGTACACAACCGTCTCTGATACATTGTTAGTGACATCCACATTAAAATATTGTAAGGTCAGTACCAAACTCAATAGTTCCTTTTCGCTCATGGAGTATTCCCTCTGGCGGATGTTGCTCTTCTTTGGAAAGTAACCAACTGGCAGTTCAATCCCACCCTCATCTTCCTGTAGGAGTACAACTCCAACTCCAATATCACTAGCATTGATGGCAATTTTTAAAAGGTTTTGAAAAGTTTGATGTAGATAAAATGGTTTGGTGGTTAATATTGAGTTCAAATGATCGAATGACTCCTGGTAATGTTTTGTCCACTAAAACTTTGTGTTCTTCTTCAGCAAATTGGTTAACATGCAACTACACTGCTGAAGTTTGTAACAAACTTCCGATCAAATCCATTGAGTCCTAAGAATCAAAGCACCTTTTTCTTCAAAGTTGCTCATGGAAATTCCTCAACAGCCTTCGTCTTTGTGTTCCGTGGGTTCAACTTTCCTTGACCGATGTTATGTCCCAAGAACGTCATCTCTGCTTTCGTGAATTCCATTTTAGGTTTATCATCAGTTTGGCTTCTCTTAGTCATTCAAAGAGCTCTGCCAACTGTACCATGTGATCTTTCCAGGACTTACTAAAATCACTACATCGTCCAAATAGACTACATAGTTTGTTAATCCAGCCACAACTCTGTTCATGAGCCTTTGGACTGTGGCAGTTGCGTTCTTCATTCCAAAGGGCATCACTTTAAACTGATATAGGCCATTTGAGGTTAAAAATGCTGATGTATTTTTTGCCATCTCTGGTAAAGGTACCTCCAGTAACCATGCATTAAGTCCAACTTGGTGAAGTAACTGGCTCGTCCGACTTTCTCGATACAGTCCTCCAATTTTGGAATTGGGTATGAGTCCGATTTTGTAACGGCATTCACCGTCCAAGAATCATTGAGTCCCGCCCAGTTTGGGAACTAAGACAATCAGCGAACTCCACTCACTCTGGCTTGGTTCAATTCTGCCCTCATTGAGCATGGCCTCCACCTCCATTTGGACCTGTCTGGCTTTGAAAGGATTAAGCCAATAGGGATGTTGTTTCATCAGAGCAGTATTCCCTACATCAATTTCATGTACAATAACATTAGTCGTCCCCATCTGATTCTTACATATGTCCTTATGCGGCAGTAACAAATCTTTCAACTGCGTTCTACGCTCCTGAGACAGATAGCTTACTAACCCATCCCACTACTCAAGGACTTCTTCATTTTTTAATCTATTCTGAGGCACTTCAAAATCAACATCATCTGGATTTGATTCCACACTCTGCTGGGCAGTAACTAACACCTGTTTGTCCAGTTCTTTCTCTCAAGTATAATACATGTTCACACGACATATCTGAGACCTTATTTTCTATCTGGTGTTTTTAGTAAATAGTTCACCTGACTCAACTTTTTCTCAATTTGATAGGGACCACTAAACCTGGCTTTGAAGGGATCTCCTGTCACTGGAACAGTACCAGTACGTCACCTCCGATATATAATATGTCCTCACCAAGCATGGCCTCCACCTCCATCTGGATCTGTCTGGCTTTGACAGGATTAAGTGTGAGATAAATGTTAGCTTTTCAACTTTGGTCCTGTCAATTTTTCTTTAATTAATTTCAAAGGCCCTCTCACTTCATGCCCAAATATTAACTCGAAAGGAGTGAACTGAGTAGATTAATTTGGGGCATGAAATGGTAAACAATACGAATGGGATACCTTTTTCCCAATCATTCGGGTAATCCTGACAGTACGCTGTCAACATGGTCTTCAAGGTCTGGTACCACCTTTCTAAAGATCCCTGGGATTCAGGATGATACACCTTGGATTTAAAGTGCTGTATACCTAAGCTATCCATAACCTCCTTAAACAGTCTAGCAGTAAAATTTGACCCTTGGTCTGACTGAATTTCTCTGGGTAGCCCATACCGTATGAAGAAAGCTACTAACTCCTCTATCACCCTTTCTGCCTTGATACTCCGTAATGGAATTGCATCAGGAAATCTGGTAGACACATCCATTATGGCTAATAAGTACTGGCTCCCACTTTTAGTTCTCAGGAGGGGACCTACACAATCAATTATAACCCACATGAAAGGTTCTTCATATGTGGAAATTAGCAACAAAGGTGCTGGTTTTACCACCGCCTGTGGTTTACCTACCATTTGGCATGTATGACACGTATGGTGAAAGTTAAACATATCCTTGTGCATTCCAGGCCAATAAAAATGTTTTTGTACCTTAGCTTGAGTCTTTGATACCCCTATGTGATCACGTGCTACCCGTAACACTTCCTATCTGTATGCTACCGGCAACACAATCAGGTGCACTTCAGCACATTTCTCCTCTGCACTAATCTGCTGTGGTTGCCATTTCCATTTTAGGATTCTATCTTTCAGATAATAACCCTCCGGAATATTCTCTGCCTCCTTTTTGCAAAATGCATCTACATATACATCTTCTTATTGTCTTTTCTTGCTGTTGCAACTCTCTTAGCCTTTCAGGAATAAACACTTCTGTCTGACCCTCTGCCTGTTCAGGTTTTTTCTGCACCATTGTGTCAAACAGGTTGTCTGCTAGCTGAACCTCAACTCCTTCATCTCGTTCTTTATTTTTCACTTTGTGCTGTGACTTATGACAGTGGGATCTGAGTTACTACACAGTCTGGGAAAATACCAGGATATTTCTATTTTAACTCCTCAGTTTCTTGTTCTTTCTTGGGCTTCTCCATAATAAGGGGTGTCACTCTGACACTGGACCCTGCCAAATCATTTCTAAGAACAAACTGAATTCCCGGAACTGACAGTCTGTTAATCACTCCCACTGTAACTTCCCCAGTCTTGAGTTGGCACTCCAACCTGTGAGAAACAAAGCTCACTCACTTCAATAATTTCAGTCCGAGACAAGATCTGTAGCAATCAGTATGTTTATTATACGCTTGCAAGTGTGGTGCCTGGAATAGGGCACGCAGAGTTTAGCAAGTACATACCTTATATAGGATTCACTATTCCCAACCCGGTGCCCATTACTATTGTTTATCTTTTGCCTTATCCGGCCTTGTGCATAACAAAGTACAAGTTTTACTCGGCCATTTCACCACATCCTGCTGTGACCCATTGTTAGGTATATCCTCCTTCACTATTATCTACTTCCCCCACCTGTGACATTTCCTCCCTTTCCCCAACCATATTGATCCTTATGACGTTTTAATTGGGGTTTGTTTTTGTGTTTTTGCAGAAGTGGGAAACAGATGCTTATGACTACTACTTGTCCAAGCATATCTGGCTTAACCTACATCCTCACAGCACCTTATCTATTTGTCTGTAACATCTACCATTGTTTGCAGGCATGTTTCATTCTTGTATGCACATTTTAGCTAATACAAAAACAATTATATATTTCCTTCACATAGTTTTCATTCTTGTTGACTCAGCTCTTGGTTGAAACAATTATACACTGGTGTGAGTGCATAAGTAATTATGATTGCAGAAGTAACACTACTTTACCTATCCCACAAACCTGGTCTTACGGAGGGGAACATTACATTTCTGTCCATCTCTCCCACAAATTACCACCCTCTTGAGTAACAACTCAGAAAGAATGTATTTTGCTTAGCCCTTACGATTAGCGACTGGTTAGAATCTGTATCTCTCACAATTATAATTTCTTGTTCTTCTCCCCCTGGTCTTTCTGAGTAACATTTACCCACAGAGGCAAATTCTTTGTTGAGATCAGGTACTGACTCCATAACCAGCTGCTGCCTAGGCTGTACACTCTCCTGCAGCTCCTCAGCTCTTCTTGGGGTCTCCTTTACTACCTTCACTAATGCCACTTGCTTAGCTTCTTTTACCACATCTTTTCCCACAGTGCCTTTCTTAAATGATGCGCACTGTGACTTTACATTTCCCACTTTACCACGGTGGAAACACCTGAGGCCTTTCACCTCCTGTCCACCCTCTTGGGCTTCTTTTTTATCCTATGGTAAATTCTTACAGTGCTCTCTACTCGTGGTTTCTTTGTGAAGAATCTTCCCTTCTCCCAACTTCTATCCTTCACAGGACAAACTTCCAGCCAGAAGCTTGTCTTATGCAGCAACAAGTGCTCATCTGCTAATTTTGGTGCCCTTTTAACTTCCTGAACTTTCTGTTCCTCCATGTGAATTCTTACCCTCTCTGGAAGTGAGTTTTTAAACTCCTCCAGTAGAATAATCTCTCTTAGAGCCTCAATGGTCTTATCTACTTTCAAAGCACACACCCATTGATTAAAATGACTACATTTAATTCTTTCGAACTCAATGTAAGTCTGACATGGTTCCTTCTTTGTGTTTCTGAACCGCTGTTTATAGGCTTCTGGTACCAATTCATAAGCACTTAAAATAGCCTGTTTAACCTCTTCATAATCTCTTGGCCTCTCATCTGACATTGCAGCAAATACCTCATTAGCTCTGCCTACCAGTTTAGTCTGAACTAGCATTACCCATAAATCCTCAGACAACTTCAACTGCATAGTCAATTTTTCAAATGAAATAAAGAAGGCTTCAACATCTTTCTCATCAAAAATATGGCAGAGTTTTGACATTACCTTCTCTTTTAATCTCAATCCTGTTAACTTGACTTTGCTGACTAAGTCACAACTTCTCAAGATCAAATTCTCTCTCTTTTTGTCTCTCCCTTTCTTCTCTCTCTCTTTCTCTCTCCCTTTCTTCTCTCTGGCTTTGCTCAGCTAAGAACTTTCTCTCTCTTTTTTCTTTCTCTCTTTTTCCTTTCTCTCTCTCTTCTTCTCTTTGTTTATCATCTAACTCCATTATCCTCAATTATAATTTAAGTTTCTCTACCTCTCCTGTACTTGTCTGTTTCTCTGATACACCTAAATGTGTGAGTAAGTCCCTTACAATTTCAGCTTTACGTTTGTCCTTGGTTAAACCTAAATCTAACTTACTTGCTAATTCTAAGAGTATGGCCTTTTCCTTTCCTTCTAAACTTTCTTGGCAAATTTGAGAATCATCTTCAAATCCCAGAACCTCTTTCTCAATTTTAAAATCCATTTCTCGCACTTTTAATTTAATCAAGCATAAGTCACTGAAAGTAAACAAATTGTCTCACCTACATTTTATTTAAAGATCTAGGACAAGTGTTTAAATCTGTCAGTGTTTAAATCTGCTGGGAAGTTTTGTACCCCCAAATATATTCAGTTCAAATCCTGATGACAAGCCCCCAAACTGTTACAACATGAGATAAACCCTCCTGCTTAATTTAAACCAGCAACACAGAAAAGATTTATCCCATGCAGTAATCTGTGAAAATTCGAGAGGCCAAGAATTAGTTGAAGTAAAAGTAATAACTTTACTTCTTAAAGTATAACAGAGAATAATTAACAACTATGTACAACTGTTTCCTCTAACTTATCTTTTACCTTTCCCTTCTACAATACTCGTCCGATAAAATTCCCCAATTAAAATTTACTAAAATTCATCTTTTCAAAAACCAGCCAGAGGTTGAATCTTCTTTTTTCTCCTAAGGGATTTCTGCTCCTCAGGTTACTGTTCGATAAAGGTACCTTTAAGAGAGCTATTCTCTGGGCAGTCTGCAGATGTCATTGGCTTGGCAGTTCCTCTCCCAAAGTATTCAATTTTCCCCAATCTTGTACCCCCAAAGCATTAGATTGTGTCATTGGCTTTTAAGATTGTCAACATACTCATTTCAAAATTGAATGGAATTTGGCATTTTTCAAGGTATAATTTAAACTGATTGGCCCAATTCAAATCTGTTTTGTTGTTTCCAGGCAACCAGCTAATCTAGCTTTTGACTGAGTGTTACATTGTTACCTTATTCAGAGCACTTGGTGATGTCAGGTAGTTCTGCTAATTTTTAACTCTCTTTAAGGTACAATACACCCATGTTTTCATAAAGTTCACATACTGTCTATATAATATACGTTTCCTTCAGTGAAATAAAGTGTCTCTAGGCATTTCACAGCCTTGATCAAAAATCACAGAATGATCAAAAACTTTGCCATTAAGTCCATCATCTGGAAATCTCACCTGCACATGTCCTTGTAAAGGAGGTATGGACATTTAACAGCTCATGACTGTAAACTCACTACTCACTGTAAAAGAAGTCTTTAGTAGGTAACTGTCATCGACTGGGTGAACCACAATTTTCTAGTCCTGTCGCACAAAACCTGAGTCAAAGGAACATTGGAGAATGACAGCCAGTGCCTCTGTGATTTCCACTTTCACTTCCTACAGTCTTCCCATCAGATTCTGGGACTGTAATTTTAATTTTATCAGTTTTGAATTTCAGACAGCCTATTGAATTGTCCTCTAAATCAATCTTAAAACCTTCAAGTGTCTGAACTCCCTTCTCTTTCACCATGACCTAGGTAACATTTTCTTCCTTGGTGATGACAGAAGTAAAATCCAAATGTTTCTTCCTGTCTCCATACATGAATCCCCTTTTTGATCTTCAATTGGTCCCCTTCCTTCTCTTACCAACTTTTCACTATTTATTTCCGTATTAGTCATTTGATAAGTTACAACACAAGAGACCACTTAATAAATTAAAAGGCTCAGTATTGGAGTTAGCATATGAGCATGGACAGAGGATTGGCTTACTAATAGAAGGCAAAGAGTTAGGCACAAGATGGGCATTTTCAGGATGGCAACCGGTAACTAGTGGATTGCCACAAGGATCAGCATTGACGTCACAATTATTTACAATATATATTCATGACTTGCCTGAGGAAAATGAATGCAGATGACACAAAAATAAGTGGGAATGTAGGATGAAGATTCACTGCCTTCCAACTCTGCTGAGAGCCCAACAACAACTGCTGAAAGTCAACTGAACTCCTGGATCAGTGAGTGCTTGACCACACCCACTTAGGCTGCCTCTATTGTTACAACTTTCAAAAAAAAGGCCTCACAAGTTGGCTATCTGCTCATAGACTGCTCAGCACCCCAATCTCTCTCTGAAAAAAAAGGATAAAATACACTTCTTAAAGCCACAGCATGGTTCACAACCACTCAACCCCAAGAACCCAGTTTAGCATTGTTTCCTTCTTAATTGGACTGGGAACATGTTGGTATGGAAAATTCTCCTGAATACACTCAATGAATTCATCCCTCTGTGTCTTTTACACTATGTCAATCTCAGTATTCAGAAAATTAAAATTCCTTCTTATAACCACTCTATAATATTTGCACAGTACTAGAATATTATTGCAAATATGTCCCTCTACATCTTTTCCACTAGCTGGTGGCCTAAAGACATTTCTGAGCCATACAATTGCATTATTTTTGTAAATTGGATTCCATTCTTGACTATTCTGGGATGCCTCTTTCTCTAGGTCAGCAATGTTTTCCTTAACAATACTGCGACCCATCAGTTGACAGATTTCTAGTTACTGTCGTTATGGACCAGACCAGACTCCTTCAAAATATTTTAAGGTGTCAGCTGTGATCCTAACTTTTTCTTATTTTAAAGGTAAATGTGAAGTGCTGTGTTCCAGATGCAATATGACTGGTCAAACTGCTCAACATTAAGCAAAACACAATTTATTAAAACACTATAGTTAAAATACAACTAAAGAAAGAGGATTTTGGAATATCATAACTCTATCTGAAAACTTAACGGAACAGTAGACACGGTAATTACTAATTAACAGTTCCAATGTAATAACATCCTATAAACACACCCTTTGGCAAAAAAGGACAATTCAGAAAAACAGATTTGTCTCACAGTTAATCCAGTAGCAGAGAGAAATGCCAGCTTCTAACTGTAACCAAGAAAGAGGGTAAAGATAGCTTCTACTTCTTCAAGCCCATAACACCAACTGCTTAAAGCTAAACCTGAAACTAAACAAAACTAGAAAGCCTGGGTAGGTGAGAGGTAGGCTGTGTCCATTGTTCCAGCTTAAAAACCCCAAGGCTTCGCAAGTTGTTTACTTGAGTGGTTTTGGTCGACGGCTCAGCGCTTCTGCCTTACAATCTCTTCAAAAAAAAGGACAACATAACATCTTAAAGTGTGGAGCTTAATTATGTACAGATACAAAAACTTTGAGTGTTGCAAGGTAGAGACAGAGGAGTAAACAGACATGGGATGTAAATGTTTCAAGTCTAGGCCCAGATGGATGCACAAATTGTAAAAGTATAAGAAACCCTTTATGTCAAGACAGAATGATCTTGTGCTCATGACATAGATAGCTCTTGGTTTGGGGGGAGGGGGGTGGGGGGTATGTCGAAAAGTGAACTGCAAAAAAGTGTTATGAATTGGTTTTATTCTTGACATTGCTTTGAGCACTTCAATTTTGAAGAATTCTGGAAAAGGAATTTATTTCAAATTTTATGGGCACACCTGGTGTGGTTTCATTAAAAGAGGTCACTAAAAGAAAATCCAGTGCTTTATCTTTTTGCTTTCAAAATAGGCTATCGGCAAAAAAGTTTTTTTTTTCAAAAGGCTAATTTATACAGATAAACTTTTTTTTTTGTTTTCTCGTTTCCTGAAGTGTTTATCTGTGTTTGCATGTGCATTTTGGGGATTTTTATAGGGATAAAAATATAAATGTTTTATTTCTAATCACTGACTGCAAATGTTAACTAATTATTGCATTTTTATTGAATAGGTTTTGTTTCAATAAAGAGCTGTAAACTTATTTACTAAGAAACTTGGACGATATCTTTTTGTTCAAAACCCATTTAAAATGGGCTGTTTAATTGATTATCTTGGAAACCAGAAAAACATGTTTTTTTAATGTTAAGTTGCAACCCTTGCAGTAATGGAATTAGAGTGATAGTACACTATTCTATCCTTGATCATAACATAGAAGTGGGGGTTGGATATCCTTTTAACAGCATTGTTTACTGGGAGGTAGGGCACTAATAAGTGAGAAAAAGATAAAACAGAATACAGCAAGTGCATTGCCCTTTATTATATCAAAATGTCTGACAGTTCTGGAGATGCAAGATTTATCTTTGAATGATTTGTAAATAATGACCAAGTTTTGTCTAATTGAACTGGCTTGGGAGTGTGTGGCAGATAACATGGCTGACATAATAAGGTAAAGCGTAATATTTAAAGTTGAAAGATCAGTAATGCAAATTAAATGGTGAATCAAGAATTGAGCAAGAATGGAACTGCAGATGTAACAGCCTGAAAAAGAAGAAAGCAGGCATGAGAACTTCAAATTAAAAATAAAAACTGAAACTTGAGAGAGAAGTGCTTTCAGGGCAGGAGCAAGCAAGCAAGGGAAAGAACATTTCATGCAAGAGGAAACAGAGAGAGTTAGGGAATACCATCGAAGAGACTGGAATTTTTCAAAGCAAAAAGGCCTCTGACTCTGGGAATATTCTGATCAGCAAAGACATCAGTGGGGAGAGGTTTAAGTTTGTACATGCCCTCCCAAAATTTAGTGAAAGAACACTGAGGATTTCCAAATTTCTTTGGAAAAAATAGCTCAGCAAATGAGGGAGCCAAAAGAAAACTGGACGTCGGTCGTATAAAAGTAGATTGATGGGCAAGGCTGACAAGTTCGTGTTTTGTTTCTGGAGGAAGTGTCCGGAGATTATGAAGTGGCCAAAAAATAAGACTGTTCTCAATGCATTCTTCCAGTCAAGTTTGGAATGTCTGGATGTAGCCTGCACAGACTGGTATAGAATTTGACAAGGTAAAGTGAAAAAAACTTTGACTGTAGCATACAGACATGAATGTTAGCGACCATATTTGAGACACTTAGGGAATTAAATCTCCTGGAAGAAGTTAAAGAATTCACTCATTTGTCAGAACTCACATAGAAAACCTGAACGTTGCAACAGCAGGACAGGCGGTAGAAAGGGCTGATGATTTAGAGCTGGTCCACAAATCCAAACCTTCCTTTCATCAGCCTTACAACGCTGGGAAGTATAAATGTTAGGAAGGTGAAAAGAAGGCAAAAAGCCAAGGATGAGAAGCAAATCAGTTGAAAAGGCCCAGCATCATCTCGTCCATCCAAACGGAAAAGTGCTGAGTGTAGAAATGATGTCCTAAGTCCTATATGTTTCCATTGTCTCATAGTGGGACACCTTTGTGGAGATTGCTAGAGGTCGTGAGATTTATTGATATCATCATGATTAGTGCTAAGAAAAGAGTCCTGACTGAGAGTAAAATAGATCAAGTTGCAGTTCAGAGAACAAACATAAAGACTGCTGAAATTGTAGGGCAAGTAAACAAGACACATGAGAGTTACATTGATTTTTTTTGTGAAAAAAGCCTCCTTATTTCTCAAGTCAGACAAGTAACACTGTAGTCAAACTTAAGAGATGGAGGGACCACTCAAAATCTTTTGTTTAAGAACAGCTCGACTTTTTCATCATAGAGTGACATGAACGTCAAAGTTTAAGGAAATGGTATTAATGGGGAATAGACCCCTATCGTTGGATGGTATGACCTAATATCTGGACCAGTAACCATCGGTTATCCATTATTTGCCTGCAGACACAATTGATTAACTCCTTGGGAATGATTTGGCAGGTTACAGCTTCTCCAGTTTTACAGGAAGGTCAAAGGGATAGGACAGTTTGCAGAAATTTTCCAAGACTATTTCCTTCATGTGTAATGCCCTGGCAATGACTAAACAATGTTTATTGTCGGAGCTGGAATTGATGCCACAAACAGATTTTTAGGTAATCTGAAGCTTTCCTTGGGGATTTGGATAATCTAAAGTAGGTCTTCCTTGATTGGTGCTCAGCAAGCTGATCCAGATTTAAAGAAAAAGATCAATGAGCTTAAATTGAAATTGAAGCTGAGGGAATTCTACAATACTATTAAGAGAAAATTTGGACTCTGATAAAGGGAAGCAGAAACTTTTTTGTAGACCTCCAGATGAAGAGTTAGCCGTGTTCACCAGATAATGATACTGTCAAAGTGTCATCAAGAAATATTGAAGACTATGCATGAAATTCCATAGGCAAGCAGAATTTGGAAGCTTCAACAATTTTTACGAGCCATTCCTTCATAAAGATGTGTTCCAATTTTGTAAACTGTCCTACATGTGCCAGAAAGCAGGAAATCCGTGATATGCAATAAAACTGGCACTCTTAATTCTAATACCAATTTCTGAGGAGTCATTCAGTTGGTGACTATGTGGGACTTATCCTTACTATCATGGGTGTGGCTTGTTCGATTCTCTGAGGAAATTCAATAACAATTACTGCTCAGATAGTGGGAAAATTCTTCACTCAATATGGATCACCAGTTGGATCAAGGCTCCAATTTCATGTCCAAAACCTTTCAGGAAGTTATGAGTAGTCTGGGTATAACACTGTTAAAGACTTTAGTATACTATCTACAGACACAAGGAGCTTCAGAGTGGCAGCAGTGAGCGCGTGAGTCAGTGGGCACCTGGGAAGGTCAATTAGCGTATTAAATACTTACCTCGTGAATCAGTGAAGTGAAGGTAGAACAGGAGCGGAGGCGAACATGGAAACTGCTCAGTAAGTGAACTGATATATTTGGGCAGTGGCTAAACCAGAATGTACACATGTAGAGTTTCCCACCTGTCCTCCTCCTCCTCTAACCAAAAATAAAATCTCTTTGTGGAGGGTTGGTAAGGCAAGGATACTTTTTAAATCTGTCTTGGTAATTTAGAGCAGAGGGGATGGAGGCTAGGGCAGTTTCATGCTCATCTTGCAGTATGGGGGAGGTAAGGGTCAACACTGGCGTCCCTGCTGACTTCGCCTGCAAGAAGTGCACCCAACTCCAGCTCCGCACAGACCGCGTTAGGGAACTGGAGCTGGCTGAACCTTGGATCATTCGGGAGGCTGAGGGGGTGATAGAAAGGAGTTATAGGGAGGTAGTCACATCTAAGTTACAGGACAAAGGTAGTTGGGTGACTGTCAAGAGAGGGTAAGGGAATAGGCAGATAGTGCAGGGACCTCCTGTGGCCATTCCCCTCAACAATAAGAATACCGCTTTGGATACTATTGGGGAGGACACCCTAACAGGGGAAAGCCACAGTGGCCAGATGTCTGGCACTGAGCTTGGCTCTGTGGCTCAGAAGGGAAGGGGGGAGAATAAGAAAGCAATAATGATAGGAGATTCGATCGTGAGAGGAACAGACAGGAGATTCTGCGGTTGCGAATGAGACTCCAGGATGGAATGTTGCCTTTTGGGTGCTAGGGTCAAGGATGTCTCAGATTGCATCTACTGGATTCTTATGGAGGAGAGAGAGCAACTAGAAGCCGTGGTACACATCAGTACCAATGACATAGGTAAGGAAAGGGAGGAGGATCTGAAAAATGAATAGAGGGAGTTAGATTGGAAGCTAAAAAGCAGGACAAGCAGAATAGTAACCTTAAGATTGCTACTGGTGGCTTGGAGTGGAAAGGCTAGGTGAAAGAGAGTACTGCAGATGCTGAGGATTAGAGTCAAGATTAGAATAGTGCTGGAAAAGCACAGCAGGTCAGGCAGCATCCAAGGAGCAAGAAAATCGATGTTTCAGACAAAAGACTAGGAACATGGTGCGAGTGCAGTTGACCACGTGGTTGCAGAGCTAGTGTAGGAGGGAAGACTTCAGATATGTGGATCATTGGGTTACCTTCTGGGGAAGGTGGGACTCGTACAAGGAGAATGAGTTGCACCTGAACTGGCGGTGCACCAATGTCCTGGGCAGGAGGTTTGCTAGAATTCTTCGGGAGGGTTTAAACTAGTTTGAACCAGAGCTGTGGATCAGAGGATGGGATAGCTGACGAACAGGCAGAAATAGCATGCAGAGAGGCTGTGAGGAAGGATAGACAGTGTGATGATGCGTTGAAGTGTGTCTATTTTAACACAAGAAGTGTCAGGAATAAGGGTGATGAACTTAAAACATGGATCAGTACTTGGAGCTGTGATGTTGTGGTCATTATGTGAGACTTGGATATCACAGGTGCAGGAATGGTTGTTGGATATTCCGTGGTCAAATTTTTCAAAAGGATTAGGGAGGGAGGTAAAAGAGGTGGGAGAGTGACATTGCTAATCAGGGATAGTATCACAGCTGCAGAAAGGGAGGTCGTTGAGGAAAGGAGTAATCACTTTATTCAGAGTTTTCTACAGACCCCCCCAACAGTAACGGAGACACAGAGGAGCACATTGCGAGGCAGATTTTGGATAAGTGCAGAAGTAACAGGGTTGTTGTCATGGGTGATTTTAACTTCCCTAATATCGACTAGAACCCACTTAGTTCAAATAGTTTGGATGGAGCAGTTTTTGTCAGGTGTGTCCAGGAAGGGTTCCTTACTCAATATTGTGGATAGGCTGACTTGAGGGGAGGCCATATTGGATTTGGTGCTTAGCAACAAACGAGGTCAGGTGTCAGATCTCTCAGTGGGAGAGCATTTCGGTGGTAGTGATCACAACACCCTGACCTTTACTATAGTCATGGAGAGGGATAGGAGCAGACGGTATCGAAAAGTATTTTATTGGGGAAGGGGAATTACAATGTTAATAGGCAGGAACTATGGAGCATAAATAGGGAGCAGATGTTCTCAGGGAAATTCACGGCATAAATGAGGTGGTTGTTTAGGGAGTACTTGCTGTGAGTGCTGGATAGGTTTGTCTCACTGAGGCAAGGAAGGAATGGTAGGGTGAAGGAACCTTGGTTGACAAGGGATGTGGAACATCTAGTCAAGAGGAAGAAGGAAGCTTACTTAAGGTGGAGGAAACAAGGATCAGACAGGGCTCTAAAGGGTTACAAGGTAGCCAGGAAGGAACTGAAGAATGAACTTAGGAGAGCTAGAAAGGGGCATGAGAAAGCCTTGGAGGGTATGAGTAAGGAAAACCTCAAGGCATTCTACATTTATAGTCATAGAGATGTATAGCACGGAAACAGACCCTTCAGTCCTACTCATCCATAGCGACCGGATATCCTAATGTAATCTAGTCCCATTTGCTAGCATTTGGCCCATATCCCTCTAAACCTTTCCTATTCATATACCCATCCAGAGGCCTTTTAAATGCTGTAATTGTACCAGCCTCCACCACTTCCTCTGGCAGCTCATTCCATACATGCACCAACCTCTGCGTGAAAATTTGCTCCTTAAGTCCCTTTCCCCTCTCACCCTAAACCTATGGCATCTAGTTCTGGAATCCCCCGCCCCAGGGAAAAGACTTTGCCTATTTACCCTATTTACCCTTATGACTTTATAAACCTGAATGAGGTCACCACTCAGCCTTCAACGCTCCATGGAAAACAGCCCCACCGTATTCAGCGTCTCCTTATCGCTAAAATCCTCCAATCCTAGCAACATCCTTTTAAATCTTCTCTGAATCTTTCACAACATTCTTCCAATAGGAAGGAGACCAGAATTGCACGCAATATTCCAAAAGTGACCTAAGCAATGCCCTGTACAGCCACAACATGACCTCTCAATTCTGATACTCAATGCTCTGACCAATAAAGGAAAGCATACCAAACATGTTCTTCAATATCCTATCTACCTGTGACTCTTCTTTCAAGGAACTCTGAACCTACATGCCAAAGTCTCTTTGTTCACAACATTCTCAGACCTAGCCATTAAGTGTATAAATCCTGTTCTGATTTGCTTTTCCAAACTGCAGCACCCTAGTATTCTGAGAGACAGGATTTATAATTATTTGGAAAAATATAGTTTGATTAGAAGTCAGCAGTATGGCTTTGTGAGGGACAGATCATGCCTCACAAGCCTTATTGAATTCTTTGAGGATGTGAAAAAAACACACTGATGAAGGTAGAACAATTGATGTGGTGTTTATGGATTTTAGCAAGGCATTTGATAAGGTTCCCCATGGTAGGCTCATTCAGAAAGTAAGGAGCATTGGATACAGAGAAATCTAGCTGTCTGGATACAGAATTGGTTGGCCCATACAAAACAGAGGGTAGTTAGAGATGGAAAGTATTCAGCCTGGAGTTTGGTGACGAGTGGTGTTCCACAGGGATCTGTTCTGGAACCTCTGCTCTTTGTCATTTTTAAAAATGACTTGGATGAGGAAGTGGAAGGGTGGGTTAATAAGTTTGCTGATGACACAGAGGTTAGTAGAGTTGTGGATAGAGTGGAGGGCTCTTGTAGGTTGCAATGGACATTGACAAGAACTGGGCTGACAAGTGGCAGATGGAGTTCAACCCGGAAAAGTGTGAACTGATTCATTTTGGAAGGACAAATTTGAATGCAGAATATAGGGTTAAAGGCAGGATTCTTGGCAATGTGGAGGAACAGTGGGATCTTGGGGCCCACGTCCATAGATCCCTCAAAGTTACCACACAATTTATCGGGTTGTTAAGAAGGTGTATGGTCGTTGGCTTTCATTAGCAGGGATTGAGTTTAAGAGTCATGAGGTTAGGCTGCAGCTGTATAAAGCCCTGGTTAAACCACACTTGGAATATTGTGTTCACCTCATTATAGGAAGGATGCGGAAGGTTTAGAGCGGGTGCAGAGGAGATTTACCAGAGTGCGGCCTGGACTGGAGGGCATGTCTTATGTAGAAAGGTTGGGGAAGCCAGGGTTTTCTCATTGGAGTGAAGTAGGATGAGGGGTGACTTGATAGAAGTGTACAAGATGCTGAGAGGCATAGATAGAGTGGATAGCCAGAGACCTGTTCCAATGGCAGAAATGGCTATCGTGAGGGAGCATAATTTTAAGGTGATTGGAGGAAGGTTTAGGGAAATGTTCAAGGTAGGTTCTTTACACAGAGATTGATGGGTGCGTGGAATGCACTGCCAGCAGTGGTAACAGAGTCAGATACATTAGGGACATTTAAGCAACTCTTGGATAAGCACATGAATGATAGTAAAATGTAGGGTATGTAGGTTAGTTTGATCTTAGAGTAGGATAAAAGGTTGGCACAACATCACGGGCTGAGGGCCTGTACTGTGCTGTACTTTCTATGTTCAATATTCTATGTTTGGTCAGAGAGTATCATCAAATCCTCAAAATGAGCCTCAGGGCATATTGTTGAGTGTCTTCATGACTGGACTGGAATTTCTCTTGTCTACCACATAGGATTCATCAAGTGAATCTACTCATTTAATTCTTTGGTAGTAATTTATAACCATGAATTAAGGAGGGCCTCTGAAACTAATCCAAGAAATGTTGTGAGGACTGAGGAATGAATCCTTTATGTTAAACTATCTGTGTTCGGAGAGCAGCTCACAGAGGCATGCAAAGTAGTTCAGGAACAGAATTACAAACAAACATAAAACAAGTAACTTGTCAACAAGCCTGCCAAATCCTGAACATCTCAAACAGGGTTCACCTTTGCAAGGTGAGGTGCTGAAAAGATAGGGCTTTTGGGTGTAGACAAAATGATTGATAAAGCAAATTATTGAGATGACACCCTAGATTGCTGGAAAATGAATTAGCTGGGTCACATCAATACATTGAAGAAATATGGCCATTGGCTGTCTCGTGCTTATGTTTGTGCCCGACTGTCTTTGGAGAAGGAGCACGTGGTGTCCATCAAAACTCTTGGTGCCTTTAGAGGAACGTGAGCATTGCAGGGGCAGAGTGTTTTAGCTTCCCTTGCAACTTGATTTGATTTGATTCCTTCCCCTTCACCCTGTCCTTCCCTCACCTTTAATAGTCTGCATTGCCCTTAATGGGCTTTGACATACATTAATCAATTGGAAAAAGTGGGTGATTTCCTGCTGATGGTTAACATATGAAAAACATCACATGATTTGGTGATGGGAAATAAAAGTATTCAGCTGTGTGTAAGAAAACTTCTGGATTTAAAAAAAAATACCAGTGTGGAGGGCTGTTGTGGCACAGTATAGTGTCCCTACCTAGGAGCCAGGAGGCCTGGATTCAAACATTGTACATCAGAACAATTCTGATTGATTAAAATAATGAATACCACTGTTAGAGGACAACAAGCAAGTACAGGTTCACTAGGTTATAAGGACAAAGGAGGATGAAAGGAACAGAGAGAACGAGGCGGAAGATAGACTAGACAATTCTTGAATTGTACTAGAGACCACTCAGTTAGATGATACACTACTGTTAGGAAGATTAGACACTGTTTTCATATTTAGAGGCAGAAGTACAAAAAGGCCTAAAAAGGTTACTCACCAAATTTAGAGGGGATCGTCGGAAGAAATCAGAGTATATCATTTTAAACATAAATAAGAACATAAGAACTTAAGAACGAGGAGCAGGAGTAGGCCGTCTGGCCCTCCGAGCCTGCTGTGCCATTCCATAAGATCATGGTTGATCTTTTTGTGGACACAGATCCACTTACCCGCATTTTCACCATATCCCTTAATTCCTTTATTTTCCCAAAAATAGTATCTAACTTAGCTTTAAAAGTGATTACTAAGTAGCATCAACTACTTCCCTGGGCAAGGAATTCCATGGATTAACAACCCTCTGAGTGAAGAAGTTCCTTCTCAGTTCAGTCCTAAATCTGCTCTTTCTAATCTTCAGGCCATTCCCTCTTGTCCTGGTCTTACCTACCAGTGAAAACATCCTATGTATTTCCATTTTAACTATTCCCTTCATAATTTTATACATTTCCATGAGATCATCCTCATTCTTCTGAATTCCAATGAATGTAATCCTAATCCACTCAGTCTCTCCTCATAAACCAACACACTCAACTCTGGAATTAACCTAATGAACCTCCTCTGCACCCCCTCTAGTGCCAGTACATCATTTCTTAAGTAAGGAGACCAAATCTGCACACAGTACTCCAGGTATAGCCTCACCAGCACCCTGCACAACTGTAATGTTACCTCTCTGCTTTTAAACTCATTCCCTTTTCCATTTGCCTTCCTAATTACTTGTTGTACCTGTAGACTAATGTCCTGTGACTCATACACAACTCATACACACCCATGTCCCTCTGCAAATCAGCACACTGCAACTTTTTATCATTCAAGTAATAATCTTTTTTACTGTTACTCCTATCAAAATGTATGACTTCACATTTACTGACAATGTATTCCATCTGCCAGACCATTACTCACTCACTCAAAGTATCTATGTTCTTCGGCAAAGTTTCACAGTTCTCTTGCACACTTTGCCCTGCCACTCGTCTTAGTGTCATCAGCAAATTTTGACACCATACATGTGGTCCCCAACTCCTAATCATCGATAGGAATTATAAATAATTGCGGTCCCAATACCAATCCCTGAGGCACATCACTGATTGCCAGCCAGTAGCACTTATTCTTCCCCACCCTTAGCTTCCTGTCAGTCAACCAATCCTCTATCCATGATAATACTCTACCCCTAACACCATGCATCCTTATCTTATGCAGCAACCTCATGTGTGGCAACTTGTCAAAGGCCTTTTGTAAATCTAGGTACACCACATCCATTGGGTCCCCATTGTCCACCTTGCTTGAAATGTCTTCATAGAATTCTAAAAGATTTGTGAAGCATGAACCCATTCTGCGTCTGTACAATGGGACAACTTCTTTCGAGGTGCCCTGCTATTTCTTCCTTGATAAGAGACTCAAACGTCTTCCCCACTACAGGGGTTCAGCTCACTGGTCTATAATTCCCCATCCTTTATCTACTTCCCTTTTTAAACATTGACGTCATATTTGCTATTTTCCAATCTGCTGGGACTGCCACAGAGTCCAGTGAAGTTTGGAAAATTATTGCCCGTCCACCTGCTATTTCTCTGGCTGACTCTTTTAGCAACCTAGGATGCATTCCATCAGGGTCAGGAGACTTATCTATCCTTAGCTCCATTAGCTTACTCAATACTAACTCTTCCGTAATAATAATTGTTTCCAGGTTCTCACCTACCTTTGTCTCCTTGTCGATTACTGGCATGTTATTATTGTCCTCCACTGTGAAGACCGATACAAAGTACCTGTTCAATGCCACAGCCATTTTGTCATATCCCATAACTTACTGCCCCTTCTTATCCTCCAAAGGACCAACATTTATTTTAGCTATTCTCTTTGTTTTATATATTTCACTGTCTGTCTTTATATTCTGTGCCAGTGTTTTTTCTCATACTCTATCTTACTTTTCTTTATTGCTCTTTTTGTGGTTTTCCGTTGACCTTTAAAGTTTTCTCAATCTTTCCCAATCAGAAACAGTGGCTGTTTCTGGCCACTTTGTATACCTTCTCTTGCACTTTGATAACCTGCCTTATTTCCTTAGGCACCCATGGCAGATTACCCCTCATCTCACAGTCGTCCTTCCTTACCGGAATATACTTTTGCTGAGCACTTTGAAAAATTTCTTTGAAGGTCCTCCACTGCTCGTACCATAAAGTCTCTGTTTCCAGTCTGTTTCGCAATGTCCTCCCTCATTCTATCATAGTCCCCCTTATTCAAGCACAGGACCCTGGTACTGAATTTTATCTTCACACTACTCAGCTGTATTTTAAATGTAACCATGCTGTGATCACTCCTTCCAAGAGGATCCCGAACTTTGAGGTCATTAATTATTTCTGCCTCATTATACAGGACCAGATCTAGGATAGCTTACTCCCTCATCAGTTCCATTACATACGGTTCAAGAAAACTATTATGGATACTCTCAATGAACTCCTTTTCAAAGCTACCCTGGCTCAACCATTCAAAATGCAGATTAAAATCCCCCATGATAATAGCCGTACCATTTTTGCAGGCATTAGTTATTTCTCTGTTTATGTGACATTATTATTTGGTGGCCTACAGACTACGCCTTGGGATTCGTAATTTCCACCCAAATGGATTTAACCTCATGCTCAATAGAATCTATATCATCTGTTAGCACTGCCCTAATGTCGGCCTTGAGTATCAGAACTACACCGCCTCTTTTGCATTCCTGTCTGGTACCCCTGGGTATTTAATTCCTCGTCATGACTATTTTGCAACCATGTTCCCATCATGGCTACTAAATCATATTCGTTCAGGATGATTTGTGCCGTTAACTCATCGACCTTGTTACGAATGCAACAAGCATTCAGCTACAATGCCTTGATGCTAGCTTTCTTACCGTTATGATTCACAACACCTCTAATATGATTCGATTAGGTTACTTACAGTGTGGAAACAGGCCCTTCGGCACAACAAGTCCACACCGACCCGCAACCCACCCAGACCCATTCCCCTACATTTACCCACTCACCTAACACTACGGGCAATTTAGCATGGCCAATTTCACCTAAGCTGCACATTTTTGGATTGTGGGAGGAAACAGGAGCACCCGGAGGAAACCCACGCAGACACAGGGAGAATATGCAAACTCCACACAGAGAGTCGCCTGAGGTGGAAATTGAACCCAGGTCTCTAGCGCTCTGAGGCAGCAGTGCTAACCACTGTGCCACTGTGTTGCCCACCTTCTCCTGAGTCATCTTTCATTTTTGCTTCTTTCATTGTCTGCCTTGAACTTAAACCCTCCTGCATACATGCTAACCTGCTGTTAACCTTCACATTTAACAGCATACGTCCTGTTGCTTTCCCTTTCCCTTCCCCCAACTCACAAGTTTAAAGTCCTAGTGACCACCCTATTTATTATTTTCGTTAGAACACTGATTTCCGATCAGTTCAGGTGGAGACCGTCCCATCCGTACAGATCCCCCCCCCCCCGGTTCCAAAACTGATGCCAATGCTTCATGAAATTCAAAGCTTGTGAGAAGATTTGTAGCTCGGGTGCTCATTTCAGAGATGTTCTTGATGTATGGATGACAGCCAGACTACAGCGACCACTAGGACTTATAACAGCACACAAACCAACAGCCACACTCAGACAACAACTCACCAGAACGAAGGACCCGATACCCAGCATGAGCAAAACTAATGTAGTGTACAAAATCCCATGCAAGGACTGCACAAAACACTATATAGGACAAACAGGAAGACAGCTAATGATCCGCATCCACGAACATCAACTAGCCACGAAACGACATGACCAGCTATCCCTAGTAGTCACACACGCAGACGACAAGCAACATGAATTTGACTGGGACAACACTACCATTATAGGGCAAGCCAAACAAAGAACAGCCAGGGAATTCCTAGAAGCATGGCACTCATCCACAAACTCCATCAACAAACACATCGACCTGGACCCAATATACCAGCCACTACAGCGAACAGCTGAAACTAACAACCGGAAGCGGCAGGGACAGGCCACTATAAATGCCGGAGGAAACACCACGGAAGCGCTGCACAGGAGGCTCCCAAGCACTGAGGATTTCACCTAGACAGGGGACGAAACGTTTGCAACAAAAACTTCCAGCTCGGCGAACAGAACCACAGCTTCATGAAATGGAACCCCTCTTTCCCACAATCATTCCCTTAGCCATGTGTTTACTTCCCTAATTTTCTTGTCTCTAAGGCAATTTGCATGTGACTCGGGCAGTAATCCAGAGGTCATGACCCTTGGGGACTTGTTCCTTAATCGTTCCTTGATAATCCCCAAACAGGTGCTCCATCCTACCCTGCCTATGTTATTAGTCCTAACATGGACAACAACAGCTGGATCCTCCCCCTCCCATTCCAGTACCCTTTCAAGCTGGTCAGAGATGTCCTGCACCCTGGCACTGGACACGCAACACCCTATGCAGGACTCTCGATCCGGCTTGCAAATGATACTATCTATCCTCCTAATTATAGAACCTCCTATGACTACCTCTTGTCTTTTTGCTCCCCATTCTTGAATGGCCATCAGCACCATCCTCCCCGCAGCCCTTTTCCTCATCCACACAGGGAGCAAGAATCTCATACCTGTTGGACAAGGTCAAAAGCTGAGGCTCCTCTACTTCTGACGCAGGATGCCCTTACCTGCCTCACTTGGAATCACAGCCTGCTGTCTCTGATCACTAACTGAATTTGAATTAGTTAATCTACCAGGTGTGAGTGCCTCCTGAAACAAAGCATCCAGGTCACTCTCCCCCGCCCGGATGTGTTACAGTGTTTGAAGCTCAGATACCAGCTCATCAACTCTGAGCTGGAGTTCCTCCAGCAACCAACACTTGCTACTGATGTGGTCACTGCCGTACACAATGGGATCAGCCAGCTCCCACATCATACATCTACAGCACGTCACCTGGCCAGCCATCTTGACCTGGTTAATTAATATATTCAAATTTGAGTTAAATAATTTCTATTACTTCTCTGCTGTGGTCTTATGCAATTAACCAATTAATAGAAGATAAAAAATTTTTTTTTAACCAATCAACTTACCTTATCAACCCACCACAGAGTCCTTTCTTTTGGTGAGAGGAGGAGTGTCTCGGGTTCAGCCGCTGCGCAAATATATTGCTGGCAGATCCCGTGCTCATCTCTACCTCTGCTCCTGGAAAATGGCGGACCCCAACGCTAGAGTTGAGTTAATAAACTTTTTGCTCACCTTCCTGACAGCCTCCTGCTCAGCGTTCCAGCACTTGCTGCATGCTGGAACAACAACATAGGTGAGATTTGCCTACCTTCACATTATTAAATAAGATATTTATCACTTATTTCCAGGGAAACAATTCCAGATAATAGCAGAAACCTAACAGATGTTGGAAATCAGCTTAATTGAACCCACTCAAAGCAGTCAGCATTCTCAAAAACAGAAATTGCTGGAGAAACTCAGCAGGTCTGGCAGCATCTGTGATGAGAAAGCAGGAGTCAACATTTCAGGCATAGTTCTAAAGAGGAGTTACTGGGCCTGAAACATTGACCCTGCTTTCTCTCCAGCTATTTCAGATTTTGTTTCAGATTGCCAGTATTTGCAGTCATCACAGAATTCCTACAATATGGAAACAGGACATTCAGCCCTTGAGTCAACACTGACCATCTGAAGAGCATCCCTCCCAGACCCACCCCCTACTCTAACCCTGCAACCCTGCATTCCCCATGGCTAATCCATTTTACCTGTGCATCTTTAGATTGTGGGAGGAAACTGGAATATGCAGAGGAAACCTATGTAGACATGGGGAGAATATGCAAACTCCTCATAGACTGACGCTTAAAGGTAGAACTGAACCTGGGTTTCTGGGGCTTTGAGGCAGCAGCGCTTATTATTGCACCACCGTTCCACCCTATTTATTTCTGAAAGAAACTTTGCTTTGATAATAAATGCATAATTGTATTAATAAGAGGTTTGGTTGATCTTTTTGTTTAAGACCTGATGAAGATATGTTGGCCTTCTTGGTAACATTTAAAATATTTTTATTTTTGTGTTGCAGCCCATGGAAACAATGCACTCTTCTAGCCTCAGTTGTAGCAGTTACTCATTGCTGATTGATCCTGTGAGATAAAATATTTTTTGCCGAGTGCTTACGCACAGTGCTGTGTTGAGGCTGAATGAACCTAGTAAATTGCTTCCAATGCTATTACATTTCTTCTGCTTCCTCTGAACTACATAATGATTTAAAGGGGCAGTGCTCAGCACTGCCACCATGTTGAGCAACAGCTTTGCTCGGACATGTAGATAAGGTGAATGACAAGGGTATTTTCCCTAAGGTGAGGCAGTTCAAAACTAGAGGGTATTTTTTAAGGTGAGAGGAGAAAGTTCTAAGAAAGGATATGAAGGGCAACTTTATTTTTAAAGACAGAGAGTGGTTCACATGAAGCTGATTTGGATAAAAAGTCAAGTCTGAGGTTTTGAGTGTAGTTTACATTGTACTGAAATGCAGCAACATTTCTGTTGGCTCTCAACTTGCAATACAAAATTTTGTCACAGCAGTAGCCATGCTTATTTATGGGTGGATTTGCAGAATTGCTGGCAACATGAGAGCCATTCCATCATCCAATAAACAGAGACCAAGGTTCTTCACAAAGAGGCATCCACCGCTATCTTCAGCACATAGCTAGGAAAAAGTTGGTCTATCACAAGTTCTGAAGATGGGTCACTAGAGAGTAATGTCAACTCTGCTTGATCTCCACAGTTTTTGTTTTTGATTTCCAACATGCACACAGTTATTTTATTTAACTCACGGCTACATCTCTTCCAGATATGCCCACCTTGAAGAAATTCTATTCCTCTCTTCAACAGAATTTCCATTCTAATCTTGCTCGCCATTATTACTTTTGTTGTCGCTCTTAGTGTTCAGCCACTTCAGGGACGTTAAAGGAGAATGTAAGTGGCTTTATAATGTGCCAGAAAACAGTAGGGAATATGAGTGGAGGCTTCCTCCAAAGCCTGCACACAACTCTTAGGACTCCTGTGATACAAAAGATTCTTGGGTTGAGAAATGCAGCATCCCTGGGACCATGGATTGAATTAGAATTAAGTTTATTGTCATATGTCCTCAAGTATAGGGAGTCAATAATCAGCACTCCAGGCCTGGAGATCAGACACCTCAGGACTGGAATCACACCTCAAAAATTGAGGGAGTTGTAGGGGGAAGGGAGAAAGGTAGAATTGGTACGAAATCCACCCAAGATAATTGATCAGACTGACCTTGCCTATAATTGGGTTGTTCCACTGAAAATCCAGACTGTCATTGTTTTCAAGGTGGGAAATCTGTCAAGGACAAAGCATTACTCATACCAAGGTAAAACGCAATATCTGAAACTTATTTCCCCCACAATTACATAACTTGCTCCTGTTAACATTCAGGTTCATATTTAGGATCTTGAGGCATGATCTTGTCCTATTTATGGGCGAAGAAGAGTCAAGAAGTTTCCTAGTGCTCTGGCTAAACATCCTTCCTTCAGGTGATTTCACCAGAAACAGAGTAAGAGCTCACATGTCCCACTGTACATTGTTGCATTTGTCAGTAAAAGACTGGAGTAGATTTAACATGGTGTGAAGTACTTTGAGCATTTATACGCAAATACAATTATTGGCTGGCATTACCTCTACTGGATCAAAGGACAAGCTGAGGGAAGCTGAACTGAGGTCGATTGATCTGTTATTTTAAAAGTTTTATATGTGTGTACCTATCGCATCTCCAGCGCCCCTCCCCCAGGTCCCTCCTCCCTACCTTTTATCTTAGCCTGCTGGACACAATTTCCTCATTCCTGAAGAAGGGCTTATGCCCGAAACGTCGATTCTCCTGTTCCTTGGATGCTGCCTGACCTGCTGCGCTTTTCCAGCAACACATTTTCAGCTCTGATCTCCAGCATCTGCAGTCCTCACTTTCTCCTTAAAGCTCTGTATATCCCAGAACAGTACTCAGAAATCACAGAATACATGTCTGACTGGACCAAATGAGAGACCAACAATCATGTAAGCTGATTCCAGAAATGTCACCCGTTTTTTAAGTCTTCAAAATAAATCACAATTCCATTCTTTTAAAACGGTTTGCAATTCATATCAGCCGTGAGTTGTAAACGTCATTTATAATATTTATCCACCTTGGACGACTCTGCACATCTAAAGAATATGGAAATCAGTCCTGGCACAGAGGAGAGACTTGGCTGTCAAGTGTCAGCATTAAGCTGTTCTCCTCTGATCCTCTGCTTCATCTTTTGATGCTGTGCTAGCACAGATGTCCACAGAACAGATTTACAGTCAATTGGAAGCAAATATTTACTTTCTATGAACCGCTAATATGTAGAACAGTGAGTGAGCCATCACCTATCATTTTTTTAGATGCCATTTTGCTGCCTCATGTCCTTTCCTTTAACTGAAGCCTCTATTACTTTTTTTTTCAAGAGCACATATTGCAAGCACTGTGTTGTCACTTAAGTGGTTTAGTTTGAAATTCAGGTATTGTTTTTGGCTTTCATGCTTTCTTCCTAAAATATATATGCATGAGAAAAGCTGTTCCAGTATATTAAGCTTTTGACTTGAACATTTAAGTATAATGCGATTAACTTTGCACTGAGTGTGAATTTGACTTTAAAAAGGACATAATAGATGGTCCCAAATAACACATGACTTCTCTTGTCAATTGAATTGCATCAAAAGAAGATAATCAGACTGTATATTCATCATCAAAATTAACATCTGCAGTCATTTCGTTTGATTGTTGTAACATTGGCTGGTAAAAACGATTCTGAGGAGTATTAACTGAACAACATGGAAGAGACATCTTGAATGAGCATCTGTTTCTCAACAGGGAGAAAGAAAGACAGACACATCCAGGGCTATTGTACTATATCTACTGAGATGAGGAGAAATCTCTTTATCCAGAGAATACTAAATCTATTGAATTCTCTGTCAAGGCAAGTGGTTAAGGCAAAAATATTAAATGTTTTCAAGAAAGAGTTAAGTACAGTTCATAGAGCTAAAGGATGGCAAGGAAGAGGAGTGGGAACAGGGTACTAAGTTAGATGATCAGCCATATTGAAGGCCAAGTGAGCTACTGTACTCATTTCTTTTTATTTTCCCATGTTTCAATGTACCAGGCTACCAAGAACCACAACGTTCAATGTCATATGAACAAAACAAAGGAGCCTTCATATTACTCCTAGACTGGTTCTGCTCAGTCGGCTTGTGGATGAAATCTTCAACTATTCGACCACAAAAACAATCACAGCCACTGAATCTGACATCAAGTTTTCAAACCCTTCATGTCAGAATTTAAAAGCAAGCAAGGCCTGAAATAGTAGAGACTGACATTACTTTTATCTTCATATATTATGATCACTTTTTTTTAGATAGTAACTTTATCATTTCTTAAATATGCAATTCTTATAAATAGTTGTGCAATAAACTAAGCGTTATGCTTTAAGCACGATAAACAAAATATTCAAAATGCAGGGGATCTTCTTTACTCCATCCACAAAAAGTAGCACTCAGGAAATTAGGAAAGTAGGAGATATTTTAGAAATCACAAGTTTGGTAAATGTAGAAATATTAAATATACATGCGGGGAGGATGTTCCTGATGGTGGGTGTGTTCAGAACCAGGGGTCACAGTCTGAGGATTCAAGTTGGACCATTTAGGACGGAGATGAGGAGATGTTTCTTTACCCAAAGAGTGGTGAGCCTGTGGAATTAGTTACCACAGGAAGTAGCTGATTCCAAAACATTGAATGTTTTCAAGAGGCGGCTAGATATAGCACTTGGGGTGAATAGGATCAAAGGTTGAGGTGAGAAAGTAGGATTAGGCTATTGTATTGAATGATCAGCCATTATCGTGATGAATAGCGGAGCAAGCTCAATGGGCTGAATGCTTCCTCCTGCTCCTATCTTCTATGTTTCTATGTTTCTATACAGTCACATGAGTAACAACTTCCTGGAAGTCCGTGTTCAATGTTAGTTTCCTTAGTGAGCTGGGATTTGTAGCTTTTCCTTCTTCCAAGTAAAGCGTAGGCTTCTTTCTAGCCAGCAACTTGGGAGGTTAAGATAGAGGGTCTGAGGCAGACTACAAAAACTCAGCCTGGAGTCCTGTTCTCCTCTGTAAGGCAAACCAGCAAGTGGCTTAGAATCTCAGACTTGTACATCAAATCAATTCAACAAACTCAGATTTCAGTTCATGAAATAAGGACAGGAATTTCATGTGATGATGGCTCATCTCCGTGGGCTAATTATAAAGTCATTACGTTAACAGTGAAGCTTTGCCTCCTCTATCAGACACTCCATTGCAAGGTAATGAGGGCACTGTAAAAGCATCAGTGCCTACTTTAGCTGAATGGGTCATGAGATTTCCGTTAGCCAGAACTGACTGGAAGATAACTGCTGTCCAACTCCTTTGTGTCATTTCGCTGGAATGCTTCTGGAATGCAAGAGTTTCAGCAGATTTTGGACATACAATGATGTGATCAACCTCTGCAAATTTATAAATTCAGAAATATTGTCCACTTTGAAAGGATTAGAATTTGAACACAAAATGTACTGAAGAGAACACTTTTCTTTGAGCGTTCTCATCCTGGCCTCCATATCCATCATATCCATCAGCCAGTCAGCCTGGAGTGCGGACTCCTCTGTCTCAATAGTGCAGCCAGCCTATAGTCTGTCTGGGAGAAAGTGTGGACTGCAGATGCTGGAGATCAGAGCTGAAAAATGTGTTGCTGGAAAAGCGCAGCAGGAATCCTGAAGAAGGGCTTATGCCCGAAACGTCGATTCTCCTGCTCCTTGGATGCTGCCTGACCTGCTGCGCTTTTCCAGCAACACATTTTTCAGCTATAATCTGTCTGGGCCTAGAGTGAATGGAGGTCATCTTCTAATATCATCTGTAGGCACCCCCACTGAAAACAAATGCCTTCCATTGGCCATTCTGTAGACACTGGGATAGCACTTTGTGTTTGGAAAGGCAAAAGAATGTGGAAAACAGGCTCAAGTGAATGTTCAGAGAGGATTAATTCACTTTTGGTGTAATGATGTCCTTTAGAAAACTTTACAAAATTTTAAATCATTAAATCGCATTGACAAGCATGCTGTCCCAGTCAGTAAAGGAGAGGAGTTAGGTGTGGCAGAGAATGTTAATGGATAGGGAATTAGGGTTGTATTAATGGCTGGGATGGGTTCCTCAAGGACAAACTGGAGACAGAGGGTGTTGGCATTTTCTCTTCCTCATCTCCTGCTCTCGAAGTGCTTGCTGTGTTGCAAATGTGTTGTCCCCACATGACGTCAATGTATTCAGCATGCAGCAGACTATAAAATGTATTGACACCTACATCAGATGGGCAGCACGGTATCTTGGTGTTTAGCACTGCTGCCTCACAGCACCAGTGACCTGGGTTCGATTCCCGCCTCATACGACAGTCTGTGTGGAGTTTGCAGATTCTCCCCGTGTTCTGTGTGGGTTTATTCTGGCTCCCTCCCACAGTCCAAAGGTGTGCAGGTCAGGTGAGTTGGCCATGCTAAATTGCCCATAGTGTTAATTGCGTTGGGTAGGGTAGGGGAATGGGTCTGGGTGGTTTATTCTTCAGAGGGTGGGTTACTCTTCAAAGGTCTAGTGTAGACTTGTTGGGCCAAAGGGCCTGTTTCCATACTGTAGGGAATCTAATCTCTGCCAAATGCTGTAGTGTTCCTCAGGGAGTGGAAGCATTGGCTCAGCTTGGTCTGTTTCATTATTGCTATGAGCACCATGCACAAAAAAAAATCAACAGACAGATCTTGCCACCCATTAGCCATCATGGGGGTTTGAATTACTGTTGGTGCAGAGTACTGTCACTGAATGAAAACATCATGACTGCAGCTGGGATACAGGGCATTACATGGTTCATTGCTTAAAGCCACACAGCTGCTGGATGAGAGGGACTGAAATGTATTTAACTCTGATAGAATGTAGAGCGATGTGATGTCTCTTGTGCAACACAAGATAGTGAACTGCAAATTGTTACAACTACCTCTGGGCTGAAAGAAGATAGCTGCATAAAAATTCATGGCCAAACATTTGCAGTCACTGGCAAAGTGGTACTTGTCCTGCTCTGAGGTTGCAGTTTATGGCTGCAACAAGGAGAGGATTCACTAAAATCAAGTTTATCTTATTCTTGTTCAGTCCGCCAGAATTGAGGATGGTTCTGTTCCACTGGGGAGTCGGGATCAGAGAGCAGAGAAACAGGCCCTTCGGCCCACTATGCCAACCAATGCACAATCTCATTCACCTACGCCTGGTCCATAATTGTCTCTGCCCTGGCATTTTATGAACTCATCCAGATGCTTAAAATCTTGAGTGCCTGACCATACCACCGTCTCAGGCAGCATGTTCCATATTCCTATCCCCCTTTGGGTGAAAAACTAAATTCTGACCTCTGCTGAACCACTTACTCTTCAGCTCAAAACTATGCCTTCTGGTCTTAGACACAAATGTCACGGGTAAAAGATATTCAGAATCTACTCTGTTTATGACTCTCATTATTTTGTGTATCTCAATTGGATCCTCCCTCAGCCTCCTCTGCTCCAAGGAAAACAAACCCAGCCTATCCTGTCTCTCCTCATAAGAGACTTTTCCTCCAGGTGACATCCTTGTGACTCTCTACTGCACCATTTGCAATGTGATCATTTCTTCCCAAATGGTGTGGCAATTGAAACTGCACATAGTAGTCCATCTGTGGCCTAAGCAATGTTGTAAGGTGGTTACAAGACTTCCATTCTGCACTACAGCTGATGAAAGCAAACATCCCATATGCCAGCTTCACCACCCTGTTTATTTGTGCTGACACCTTAAGGGACCTATGGATGAGTACACCAAGGCCCCTTTGTTCCTCAGTATTCTGTAGGAACCTGCCATTCAGTACATATGACCTTCCTTTATTAGATCTCCCAAATTGTTTTCCTATTCACATGTGTGACTATCAGTCTGGCCAGCATTTATTGCTTGTAGCTAGTTTACCTTGCAACGGTGATGGTGAGCTGTCTTTCTGCACTACTGCCATCCATGTGCTGAAGGCAAAGTTTGTAGTGATTGATAAATTTGAGGGCAGTTGAGAATCAAGTAAATTGCTGTGGGTCTGGAGTCACACGTAGGTGACAATAGCAGATTTTCTTTCCTGAAGGACATTGGTGAGTCACATGGCTCTTTTCTGGTAATTAACAGTGATTTCATGATCATCAATAGCTTCTTAATTACAGATTTTTTTGTGTTGAATTCATGTTGAGATTTCAACCAGAAAACTGGCTGAATTTCTAGGTTAATAGTGTAGTGATAATACCACTAGTCCATTGTCTAGAGTAGCATGGTGGTTCAGTGGTTAGCACTGCTACCTCACTTTATGAGGGACCTGGGTTCAATTCCAGCCTCAGGTGACTGTTTGTGTGGAGTTTCATGGATTTCCTCCAGGTGCTGTTGTTTCTTCCAACAGTCCAAAGATGTGCAGGTTAGTTGGATGGGCCATCTGTCAGGAGTGTGGTGCTGGAAAAGCGTAGCAGGTCAGGCAGCATCCAAGGAGCAGGAAAATCGATGTTTCGGCTGAGTTATAGTTTAGGGGGAAGTGGGATGGTTTTTGGAGAAACAGTTAGTGTGGAGTAGATTGGCCGAATGGCCTGCTTCCACACTGCAGGGGTTCTATGATTGCCTCCCCAAGCATTACCTTCGACTCAATCTGCCATTGCTCTGCCCAATTTACCAGCTGATAAATAGATTTAGATTTTATTGTCACATATACTCGTGTAGAGGAATACGGTGATAAGTGTACAAAAAGTCATCTTCCTCCACCTATCCCATCTTAGTATCCAAAAGACAGGATTAAAACACAGGTTGAAATACAAGAAACAGCCAAAAGAGAAGAAAACATCTGGATCACACCCCTGCCTCCATCACAAATCCTTGCCGCCAGAAAAACAAAGCCCTGACCAGTACCTGCCTTTCCAAAGTTGATTAATCGTGTCCTTCAGAACTTTTTCCAGGCTTGGAGGTAATGTGACCCAGCCAATGCAGCAGTAATCTGTGCCTCAATGCTGGGGCTGCTGGCCTGACAGAGGACACTGATATTGGAGCCCTCATCTTTTCTGCACCAAAGTATAAGCATCTCAGACATTGCTTTCTGCTGAGCTAGGTAATTGCCACTGGGTGGCTGTCCTGCAGAGAGGCCTTTACCTTTCCAATGCCCTCTGACAACAGCTTGTCCTGTTGACTGGCTTAATCAGATGCACCATCCTGCTGCATTCTAAGCAGGTGACAGTGCCTGTGGGAAAAGATCTACCACCCTGCCAACCCCTAATAGGCCCACAAAAGCAAAATTGGCCAAAATGTACTAAAACACCCAGAATGCCTCAGCAAGGGTTCCAAGCAAAACTAGATAGTACTCGCAGACAAGGGAATACACTTCAAGCTCCCACTAACGATGACAGAGCACCACAGTTTTCCCAAAGCCCCATGAGCAGTTTCACAACCCAGCAATACCAAAGCCACACAGCACTGGTCAGACAGAAAGGCACCAGCAAAGCATTGCTCCCAGGACAAGACAATGGAAGCACCTCACCACTTCAGAGGAGACATTAACACCTACTTATGAAGAGGAATGGAATCTCTGCAACCATCAATACTGTCAGAATGTTGCTTTGTGCAGAGAATCATGACATTCCTCCGATAACTATTTTCCAATTAGCATCACTGTAACTAGATTACTCCATTTCCAGATATTGTATTTTCACCATTTCTGATTAGTCTTATTGTACAGGATTATTATAAAAACTAGTCTCATCCTCAGCTGCGGGAAGAGAAATTCTGATCTACCTGCACAGACTGTCAGTTCTGTGTCAGCCTAATCAGTTTCTCTTCCAGCCACATCGCTTGTAATAAACAGCATGTCAATTTCACCCGATCTGGTTTCTACTGTATTGGGCAAATTTCTCTGACAGTGTCCATGTATGATCTGGACAGAAGATGTTCTATCAACAAAAACACCTTCAGCACCAGTCACACCATGTCCTGTTGACATCTTCCAGTCAAAATAATTATCCAAAACGCCAAATCCTTGCCGAATTGAAACAAGTGAGAAAAAAAATCAACCAGCAACTGATGTGTAAGCAGTTGATAATTCCTTTAAATAACCCAAGCAGGTGAGGTCCTTTGTGCTGCTGAATGCATGTCAACCAAATGGAGCTAAAAGAGGATATTGGTTGTAGTGTTGAACATTAAATAGAGTTGTCAGCATCAAATCACATTAATTGATATAATGACCTTCCTTCTGAATATGCTTCTTGTGAACATTTTCTGCAAGTTGTTTGCTAAAATAATGCTTGCTAAAACATAGCATTTGGCACATTCAATGCTCAACTCTTCAATTGTTTCACAGAATTCATTTTGGAGCTTTAAGGGGCATGTGTAACATCCAACAAAACAGGTAACATGTCTAATACATACACACAGTGAATGAAGCTGAAAATAAACTTAAAGAAAGGATTTGTGTCACCTCAGTCTGTTAACATTAAACTATATTGAAGAAATTAAGTTAGTCTTTTACATACAGCTTTGTTGATTAAATCAAGACTTTTCATTTCAACAAAATCTCTCTAATCTAATGAAATCCCCATTTCCTGTAATCCCCATAGGAATGAAAAAAATAATCTCCTGAGGAATTACTGATATAAAACATTTAAAAAGAAATGTAATGCAATACAGTCAGCATGCTCTGTTTGTAGCGTGGAAAATCCTATTTGTCAGAATAGTTAAGTCTTTCTAAAACATGGTGTTAAAAAATGATGTTAAGATTATACAACCGTAACAATAGTAGACTCTTACTAGGGTCTGAGTGACATGAGCTATGGTGAAGTACGTGACAGAATCAGTGGACAAGTATGACAAGGCATATTTTAATGGCAGGATCATTTCACTATCTTTCATGGTTTTCACAAATAGTGTGGTGAGATTCTCACTAAGCAGCAGTGAGATACCAAATTGGCTCACATTATTGCTTGTTAAATGCCTTGTTAACTCCACAATTCACCTCATTGACATTCAGACTCACAATTTACTAAGTAAGCTTGACATTGGGAAAGACTCATCAAGGAAACCAGGGCATATAACCTGGCAGAGATAGCTCAGCTTACGCCGAATCCACCTTTATGCTGGTTACCAGCTAACAACATCTCAGGGCACCATCTTTGCCTACCAGCTGGTTGCAGTCATCCTTCAGGAACATTAGCTCCTACCACTGTCAATCCATCACTTCCATCCTAGCATTTCTAGCATGCAGTAGCAGGGTGTTCTGGAAGCAGGAATTTGCATTGCAGGACACATCCACAGATGGCACAAAGGCTACAGAAGGGATGATTTGCGTACGAGGACTGGAATCTAGCTCAAAGATTGGATGAGGTTGCATATTAGTGATGCTCACTGAGCGCCTATCTGTTTGCTTATAGGCTACCTGCTTTGCCTTGCTATGTGCCAGTTAGCGCAGTTTAGGGAGTGCATATCCCGCTGTGTGGCAGTGTGCTACGTCAATCTCAAAGCGTACATTATGCAACAAGCATACTGCATTACAGCAAGCAGGCAGCAACCCACAGTGGTGAAGCCCTTAATGAAGTCCTTGAAGACACCCATTTGTTTGGGGGTCCTGGCATAGTAAGTCAAGGGTAGCCTCCCAATACCAGTCAAGACCATTGGCCATGGTCAGGCACCCAGTCGGGGGAGGAGTTTGGAGTTGTGGAAGGTGTCTCAGTCAGGGGGTCTGTGCCTCTGCAGTCCAGGTATGGGCCATAATCAGTCTTCATAGCAGGAAGTCAGAGGGCTGGGTCTAATGCAGCCAGGGAGTTATATAGGCAGCAGTCAAGAGGTTGGATACATCTTTCCCAGGGCTGTTTCAGTCATGTTGGTTGAGGAGGTAGGCCATGGTCAATCCACAGAAAGTAAGGAAGGAGAAAAAGGTGGGGTGGGTGGAAAATGGAGCTAATTATGGCTGTAGCCACAGTACCAAGCCCTCAGAGCCTAGTTTTTGGAACTGGGTGGAGGGGGGGGGGGGGGGGGGGGGGAGCTACAGTTTCTGGACAAGGGAGATGTGTGATTGTGAAGAGGGGCCAGCATGATTTCAAAGATGTCAAAACTGGAAAGCATGACTGGGAAGGGTGCATTATGGGAGAGAGGTTCAAACACAATCAGAAGCACCCTGGCTTCAAGAGGTGTGGGAATCAGTGAATGACCACTCCAGGCATATCCACCACCCATGTCAGGATCTTTGTGAGAAGGATAGGCAGGGAGAGGGGTATCTAGATGGGTTGGGTTGGAACATTGGGAAGCATGAATCCTATGGGATTGATGAGGTGTGCTGCTAGGAAGAGGATGTAGGTGTGAGGGGGCTCACTGACACAACTAGGCTGATGAGCCTCATTTCTGATGAAGGGCTCCTGCCCGAAATGTCAATTCTCCTGCTCCTCTGATGCTGCCTGACCTGCTGTGCCTTTCCAGCACTACTCTAATCTTGACAAGCACGCACTCTTGCTTTTCATTGTGCTGGAATTGAAAGTGCTCAATAAGAAGAAAATGGCTGTGGGCACACAGAGTGGACAGGTTAAGCAACTTGTCCTGTAGAGGGTGGGGATTGCAAAAATGTGCGGTCATTGGTTATTTGGAATAACCCAGCTCACAGGCCAATGAAAGATCTAGCACACATGCACTGTTGACTCGGTAGCTATCCTGCAGCATTGATCCTCTGTATGTCCCTGACACAGCCACTGGTTGACAACCTCTTGAATAGCTAAATCTTTAAACGCAGAATGAACCAAGTGTTAGGAACCATGAAGACCAAAGGTATCAGCAGCACTCAATGTTGTGCGTACACATTGTTCCCCTGTTTACAGATAGTGCAGCAAGCTTTCAGAACAGACATTATTGTGTGGCCATGAACTGCTGTTCGTTGGTGTGGAAATGCATTAAACACCTACACAGAAAGACTCAGATGCATGAAATCAACATTCAATGTGCACACATCTACTTTAAAAAAAACCTTCTTCACCTGTGTCACCTGACCATTGTTATTTCTTATTTCTCTGCCTCGCGCTGTTTCTCAGTGTGGCCTGTTTCTGTCGCTGGAGGCAGCTTGCTCTGATGTGGAGCCTATTAGCCTTGGAGGTTTTCTGGGGAGATCATGAGGGCACTTGTGTCTGGATAGGGGGACATGCCAAGGGTCTTCTTACTGGAGGTAAGCTGACCCTCTTTGGATTGAGCTTCAAAGGGTGAGGGGGGGGGACAGGCAGAGTGGAGGCGAAGGGCCCTGACACCTCTGCAGTGTGTCCTGAATGGAAACACCCAAAGGGTCTGTGCATGGTTCCACCTATAGCTGAATGCTTCCTGGCATTGCCCTGTCTCTGTATGTCTCCTGGTCTGGGGTCATGCTCCCTGGGCTCTTCTAACCTTGCCTTTGGTGCTAGGGCAATGGGGTGCCATGTGGAGGGGGAGGGTGCACATCTCCAGCAGCACCTGAGGATGCTGGGCCTGGGTCTCCATGGCAGCCGTCATCTGGCGTGATTTGCTGCAGTGTCTGGGCAGCAAGTGCCCTACACTTGCCTGGCACTGCTGCTGCCCTACCCTGTGCATGGATCACTGACTGCCGACATCACTGGGTCCTCTCCTGCCTGGGGCTAAACAATATTTATCCATCCTCTGAGTGCCAATGGCCTGGAGTGTTTGTTCCAGTTATGAGCCGTTGCTGGGAGATGATCACCAGTTTGTGCTCAGAAACATGCTATTGTTGAGATGTCAGTATGTGAGCTGCTGGGGAGTGCAGGAGGTAGCTTCCCCTCAGATTGAGGTGGAGCTGGGTGCGATTCCTTTGTAGCTGGCTGCTTCTCTACAGATATCTCCAGAAAGCTTGCAGAGCCTGCAAAAGGGAGTGAAGATATTGCAGCTAATGGTTGCAAGTGGCATACAATGATTAAGGGAGACACAGCGGGGATTACAGGAGATCAGTAGTAGCATCGAAAGCCATACATCATTACCTGGTGGGACATCGAGTAATGCTGGAGTGGTCTCAGTCTCCTCCCACCAGGACCAGAAATCACTCCTTGTAGAGGTGGAGGACATCAATATTGGGCATGGAGGATTGGGTTGCATAGCCTGGTTAGTCCTGGAGTATGTCAGGGAATAGTGGTGAGGTACTCCAAAGGGCTGAGGAGTCAGTGCAGAGGTCATACAGGGTTTATGGTGTTGCTGAGGAGGATGAGTGGCTGAGGGTGTGTTTTTAGGCAAACAGTCAGAGTGTGTTAAAGCACAAGCTTTGGTTGGAGATGTGTTCAGTAGCAAAGATAGAGCTTCTTTCTGCATTGCTGGCTCTTGCTCTGCATCATGGAGATGGCACTAACCCAGGTGGTGAACTTAGACCAGTCTGCCAAACTTTGTTGGCACAGCCTCCTCTGCAAAGAAAAGTCCTGTACTTGGCAACACCGCATCCACCAGGATCCCCAGGTCCCTGTCAGAGCAAAGCACTGTAATCTTCCTGTTCTCTGACATGCGCTGGTTCTCTGTCAACTAGCCCTTCTCAGCTTCCCTCAGTTCACATGTGATCCATTTGACATAGATTTAGTCGAGAAATAATGTGCCTCAAAACCTCCCAAAATTACTCATAGAAATATTAAGTTTTGGTTATTGAAGAACTTGAAATTGCCAAGAGAAAAATACTTGGGGAGTCCAGTCTTTGCAATCATATGTGGTCTTTGGTCAATATGAATTTACTCCAGGTTATTGAGAAGTGGAAAACAGAGAGACAAGTTCATTCGGTTTGGACCCATAAATCTGCCAATAAATGAAACAAAAGGAGTATTTTTAGAACCAGGAGAATGTCATCATCTTCCATCTACATCAATGCTGGGCCCTGTGAAGGAAGGGGCAAATGTAAAGAGTGGTCAGTAGAGTGCATGTCTTAATTTGCTACACTAACACAATATTATTACAATTAAATTACTCTTCCTTGAGGCTTATTTCTGCCAAGCTGATGCTTTGGAACTACAAAGCTCAAATGGGAAACCTTTTTGTAAAAGCGATACGATTGAGGAGGTTTCAGATCAATCTCCATCCAACAAGGTCCCCTGAAAAGTCTGCTCATATTTTTGACAACTGTGTCAAGCACCACCACTGCAGCTGGTTCAATCCACAGCAATCTAATTAAAACAACGCACAAACAGTCAACCTGCCCTATTTCCCCAAAGTTAACAGGCTTTTCAAAGGTGACCAAGATCAGATTGAGAGCCACAATCTTCGTCAAAGACTTTATTTTTAAAAATATCGGGCTTTTGCCTCTATACCAAACTTAGTTAAAACCTGACCCTTAGTTTTTGAGATGTACATTCCATTTACAGACACCCATACTAATCAATGATGAAAATATTACCTTCACTCACCTTCGGTGGCAAAGAACTTTAAATTGAATCTTCTGGGAAGAGGTAATCACAGTCAGAATGTCATTCCAGTCTTTTTTCTTGACCCTCTACCAGAACTCCATGTTTTGGCTCGAACCTCCGATTTAAGCCTTTTGAGAACTGCACAGCTTATATGGTTTGGGAGCTATCCAGTGCAGCACAGGGTCAGTGTTGGGGAAAATTTGAATCCTCTCTTTAATATCATCCAAAAGGCAATTGGACAAGATACGGAAAGGCAGTAAGCAAATAAACAAAGTGGGTGTGGAGGTAGGATTGCTTGTGGGTGGGTAAGGGAAGAGGATGCAAGTAGTTATGGGTGTCAGGTAGTTGGGTAAGTGTTAGGATGGTAGAAATTGCTTCAGTTATTTATATTGTGTTTTTATCAATTGTAAATGGGGAACTATTTGAGGGTAAGGGGCAGATGGGTGGGTGAGGAGCAGTGTGACAGATAGCTAAGGGTTCAGGGTTACTGGTGGATGGGTGAGGGGTTAGGGAACCAGGGAAATGGTTGACAGATTTGGTTGGCAGGTGAGTCGGGGTAAAGGTGAGTGTTATATGGGTTAAGGAATTAAGAAATGACATGACAAGTCGGACAGTGGAGAAGATTAGGGCAGTGGGTACATGGGTAAGTGGGTTGGGTGGCAGATGCTTGGAATTAGGATGGCAGATTGTGGGTGAAAGGGTTAGGATGACATGTTAGTTGTGTTCGAGTGGCATGTTAGTGGGTGAAGGGGTTCATGTTATAGGTACCTAACTGAGGACCTAGAATGGTATGTGTATGACTGTCAAGGTTTGGATCTGGGAATATCACTGGGGAGTTTTATCGTTACCCATGGGTAACAACAGCTTTTGGCTGCTCAACCATTTCCGAGGTAACTGTTTGGGCAAGTCAGAATGTACTAAAGTCTATTGCTCTGACTCAGTCGTGAACTTTAAATGGAGGGTTTGAAATATAAGGCATTGAAAGTTTAAACTTTGGAGTAATTCTTGGGTAGCTAATTGGTAAGTACCTCCAAGTGGTTCCATTGTGAATCATTCAGATACATTGGTGCAATGGCTACCTTCCAACTGGAAGTTTGCAGTGTACATCGCTCAGAGATTAGGAGACATACTACACAGTAATGGCTTCAATTACAATTCAATTCAAATTTTTCAAGGTTAGACTGTTGGCTGGAAGTGCTTTTCTTGAATCAGTAATAATCGCCATTCTAATAAACTCCACTAAATAAATTATGAAGGCAAGTTTTATGCAAACTCTTTCAAAGCAGAATCCAAAGCAGAAATGTAGTGATTTGCTCACTACATTTGGAAGTGGAGGGGCAAACTGGTAAGTTTTAAGAAGGGAAAGTGAGGACTGCAGATGCTGGAGATCAGAGCTGAAAATGTGTTGCTGGAAAGGCGCAGCAGGTCAGGCAGCATCCAAGGAACAGGAGAATCGACGTTTCGGGCATAAGCCCTTCTTCAGGAATGAGGAAAGTGTGTCCAGCAGGCTAAGATAAAAGGTAGGGAGGAGGGACCTGGGGGAGGGGCATTGGAATTGCGATAGGTGGAGGGAAGTCAAGGTGAGGGTGATAGGCCGGAGTGGGGTGGGGGCGGAGAGGTCAAGAAGAAGATTGCACGTTAGGAAGGCGGTGCTGAGTTCGAGGGATTTGACTGAGACAAGGTGGGGGGAGGGGAAGTGAGGAAACTGGAGAAATCGGAGTTCATCCCTTGTGGTTGGAGGGTTCCCAGGCAGAAGATGAGGCGCTCTTCCTCCAACCGTCGTGTTGCCATGGTCTGGCGATGGAGGAGTCCAAGGACCTGCATGTCCTTGGTGGAGTGGGAGGGGGAGTTAAAGTGTTGGGCTACGGGGTGGTTGGGTTGGTTGGTCCGGGTGTCCCAGAGGTGTTCTCTGAAACATTCCGCCAGTAGGCGGCCTGTCTCCCCAATATAGAGGAGGCCACATCGGGTGCAGCGGATGTAATAGATGATGTGTGTGGAGGTGCAGGTGAATTTGTGGCGGATATGGAAGTCAGGGAGCCAAAGCTTAAAATAGTAGCAGCTTAATGGAGATGTTTACAGTTTGTAAGGTTCGACTGAGATGTGAATCAACTAAAAATGACCAATGAAGTCAGGTGATCAGACTCTTAAAGTGACAGTCTACCATACTTACACAAATACAGAACAATCCTCCCTCTTTATACTAGAGATTCCTACAATGAAAACAATTCACAATATTTCCAATCATATTTAGAACAGTCTGTAGGTAAGTCATTCCAGAGGATATTGATTCCTATGTGGCTGTCTGTCCACCTCAGGCATTTGTTTATCTTTTTCTTTGGCTTTAACCGTTAGAGTTTTAGGTGTACTAGCAACATTATCTGTCATTGTGTTCCCTTCAGTCATTCAGAGGTTCACACATCATCATAGTATTCTTCACTAAGATACTGTCCCCGTCAGATGCTTCAGTTATTGTTCTGTCCTTAGTTATATCCAGGTTGCTATTTGGTACAGTTGTTTGTGGGTCTTCCATTAATGGTGGCCCTGGCACATTTGTGCCAGAATAAAATAGCCCTAAACTGCTCTATTAATCTACCTATTAAATTTGTCTCTCTTCCAATTAAACAGTTTGAGAAGATTATCAAGAGCTAATCTTCTCCATACCACATGTTCTCTGCCTGTATGATGCAGAAAATTGATACCGTGATGACTGGTACCCACTTCTTAGCAGAGGTGTAATTTCTCACCAACATTTCTTGACCTTTTTGACAAACGTGATGTTTGGCTTTGTTCTCTCATTGGAAAACTGGATTCTGTTGTTTCCTGTCCCTCATCATGTGTAGTTTTAGCAAATCAAATGCAGTGCACCATAGACGCTTTACAATGAGCAATGCTGGAAAACCTGGGGTCATCGAGGGAGCTGTGTTCTGGAATGTTAACAAAACGTGCTGTGGATCAGATTTTAAGTGGATTGGAAGTCCAGCATTACAGCCGCGGGGAAAAGCAAAACAAAAGAACTCCACGATTTAAGTGCTACTCTGCAGAGAATTGAAGATTATGGCCTAGGAGTGAGGAAAGCCAATTATGAATTTTATACATCTTCCAACAAATAATTAGTCCATCTCATTGATGCCGAGGGACTACATGAGTTACTTTCAAAAAGTAAAAGTGATGACTGAGGCACCAACACTTAAAAATGTAAACCAAAGGCATTCATTTTTGGATTTGCTAATTACTATGCCATTGTTATCCCAAATCTTACAAACATTATCAATGCTGTGGAGGAGCCAGTGTTGGACTGGGTGGACAAATCACACAACAGCAGGTTATCATCCAGTGGGATTATTTGACAGCACTGGCTTTCGGAGGTCTGTTCCTTCATCAGGTGGTTGTGGAGCCTTTGCACAATTTATAATGCCAAGACAAAAATTGGAAATGGAAAGGTCAATGTGGAAGAATTTACACAAGCCAGAGAGGCACAATTAAGGTCAGAAGCACTGACTGTTTTTGATCCAAATTTACCATTGACGATGATACGTTATGCATCATCATATGAAATTGGTGCAGTCATTTCTCACATATTACAACTTGCTTGCAGGGCCCAAAAATGTTGATTTTGGACAGGTTGAAATAAAGTTCTTTTTTGCATTTGAAGAAGTCACAATCTGTGCCAGAATAAAATAGCCTTAAACTGCTCTATTAATCTACCTATTAAATTTGTCTCTCTTCCAATTAAACAGTTTGAGAAGATTAACAAAATTATATTCCTTTTTCCACTGGGCAAAAGTCCCTAGAGGGAGCATATAAGGGAATTCATTTGTGGGAAGGAAACAGCTGCTCTTATAAAATATTCATTTTTATTTTACAATGTGGGCTGCTACCAATAAGATAAGGCTACTGTCAATATTGATTAGTGGGCAAAGTCGATAAATATTCCTAACATTGCATTGATTACCTTGTTAGGTCCCACATGATTACCTTTTCATTCAATGGCAGCACATTATTACAAGGGCTGTTTGGTTTATATTAATAGCAGTACCATTGTTTCTTTATACAGGTCGAAGATCCTTCATCCAAACATCCAAAAACCAAAAAGCTCCAAAATTCGGAGGTTTTTTTGTGAAGTCTTTTCCTCATTAACAAGGTTGTTTGGAGAGCAAACAGTTAACCCAAGTCGACACCCACTCGATGTGTGTCAGTCAGATGCAACCTGGGGGTCATGGTCAAGCACCGATGGCCTGTTCTTACTTAGAAGTCTGCTCCTCTGGTAAGATTTTTTAAAACTTCACCATTAAACTAACCGAAAAATTCCGAATTCCAAAAAACAGCTGGTCCCGAGCATTTCGGATAAAGAAATGTACTCCATAAAACTTGCTGAAAATGCATGCAACTTCTTTAATTCCTCCTTCCTTGAAACTCTTGCTAGCAACAGCTGTGAGAACATCAAAATGGTTTCCAGAAGGTTTCATGGACTATTCTCTAAATGCATAAGTCACTGGCTTGCTACCTGGACAAAAGCATTGTCCTGTACTGAGAAGTTGAACAAATTAGACCAGTATATTTCAGAGTTTCGAAGACTGAAAGATGTTCTCACAAAATTCTGAAAAGGCTCAACAGCATGGACACTGGGAAATGTCCATGTTATAATGAGAATACTTGTAATTTAGCTCTTTCTGTGATAAAGTCATATCTGGTTGAAGGTCACTGCATTGAAAAGCTCATCTCTATCCCAAGAGAAAGGTCAGAGGTTTTTAAAAAAAGGTAAGGGAGGAAGTAGAGGAGAAAAAAAAAACAATAAATGCAAAAATGCCACAGATGTCTGAAGACATTGTGTTAAACAACATTGGAAATAAAAAATCAAATTAATAAAGTCCTAAATATGGCAGAGGTAGGTTTGTGTGTTGCATGACAACCAAATGTACATGTTCAGACCTTGAATCCAGTATGAAAATGTCAAGAGAGAATGAAGAAAAAATGATCATGCGAATTTACATATTTTAGCACAGGAAGATGCTCACCAAAGGAAGCAGAAAAAGTCACCAAAAAAAAAGATTCACTGCAGGTGAACTGCATACTCCAAGAGAAGTCTAACAGCTATGGAGATAAAGCTAATGAACACATTGGACTGATCTAAAATCATCCTACAGCAGGGAATGCCTATGTATTCAAAGCTATTAACTGGTCAGTAATATTGAAAATGAACTATAAATCTAACTTTTGCTTATCCTTAAGGTAACCGCTGACAAAAAAAACTACAGTTGCAAGCTGAACAACAGCTGAGATTCTGCATCATGTTCAAATTATTTCTGAGCCAGCAATGCTTTGAACTGTTAAACTCGAACTAAGAGTTCACTATAATTAGCTTTGTAACAGGATAAGATGTCACTTAGAGTTTGAGTGAAATTGACTACAAAAAAGCTGGGAGTAGTGGAAACATAATGACTGTCCCCCAAAGATTGTCATCAAATGGCTTGCTGTTGCATTTCTGACCAATACTATCTTCCAAAAGCTTGACTACTGAGTGATGAGAGCAGACACTGAATGAAAGTACTTCCTTGTGTACGCAAATTCCCCAGTGCCACTTAATAACTTTTTCTGCCCAGTTTCAGTTGGTGGTTCAAAGAGGAACTCAGAAGTGACGTCTGAATTTTTTTGAGAGGCCAAGAATTTCAATTCTGCTCCTTGTTCACCACAACAACAACATGGCCCAATACTATAACAGGCTTTTCTTCACACCCACAACATCTCTCTGTAGCTCCTCACCTTTTGTCCACAGTCCTCCAGGCTAATATTCGTGAAGCTCAGCTTTTAAAATCAATATGACTTCCAAAACACAATTCCAACTGCAGCCTGTCAGTGTCCACAAATTTCACTGTGATTAATATTTTTCATTGAATTTACAGCACAGAAATTAGGAGATAGTGAGGACTGCAGATGCTGGAAAGTCAGAGTTGATAAATAATGGATGTGGAAAAAGCACAGCAGGTCATGCAGCATCAGAGGCGCAAGGGAGTTGACATTTCAATTCATAGTCTTTCATCAGGTTCCGAACTGAAACATCGACTCTCTCCTCCTCTGATGCTGCTTGACCTGCTGTGCTTTTTCCAGGTCCACGATTTATCGACTCCAGCACAGATATAGACCGTTCAGTCAATCTGGTCAGGACATGTGTTTATACCTCAGAGAAACCTCCTTAAATCTTACTTCATCGACATGACATCATCATTATCTATTCCTTTCTTCCTCATGTGCCTACCTACCTTCCTTTTAATGCATCTATGACTCATTTATCACCTCATGTGCTGGATCATCGTATAGTTCCCTGCCAATTGGCTCAGACCACAATCTCTAAAAGCTTTGAATGGTTTATTGTAAGATGGTCCGCAGAGACCAGGCAAATGAAGCATCTTATAAAATGCTGAGATGTTTGATAAAAGTCCTGTCCAATATTATGTATTGTTCTTGTTAAAGGAATGATATGGTTTCTATATATAAGCAATTAGAAATTTTGAAACTATGTAGTGTAAGTACGGATGTAATTTACTTGATATTACAGTTTTTCAATCAATAGTTCATATACCAGCACGATACTTTCTCATATTTGTTGTTATAATTCCTTGATGCACTTTTTAAGTAAAATTTCAAACTACTGTCATTATTTAAGGCAGCGATTGTTTTATAAATATGATACTTGAGTTATCTAAAGGAATTGCTGAAAAATGTTTGCGTGACACAATGACGGCTTTTAATAATGTAGCTGGATTTAAGCATAATGTCACAACTGCTTTTTCCACTTGAATGTTCAAAACGTCACTGTAAGATGAAGTTGAAAGTTGCCATTTCGTTGAATTTGATGTTGCACTTTTTCAGGAATTCTATTAACACGCCTGGCATAACACTGTGTAGGAAAGTCTTAAGATAACCTTTCTGTGAAGGGCAGGGTGGCATACTGTAAATGTCGATGCCACATCTATAGAAAGTGTCTCCGAAAGGCCAGCTTTTGATACATCAGCAATGCGTTTAGTAAAATGAGCACATGCACTCAGTGAGCAGGGACTGTTGCTGTGACAGTGTTGCAGAATTATAGGTTTGATCATTGTTACTGATTGCAAAGACAGTTTCAAAAGATATGCAAGCTACACAGTTTAATGCTGTCTTTATATCAGCAACAAGTGCTTCAAATTTCACTGATTTAAGTCATCCTGGATCTGTGTGTTTCCTTATCTAGCGTAAAGGAAACTCAAGTTGGCAACATAAGTGGTAGAGCTAGATCATGTGTGTCAACCCTGTCAGACTCTGAATTAAAACATCGTTAATGCAGAAACTGAATAAGGCAATAATCTAACACAAGCTTTCTAGAAAATAAGAGGCACCTATGATAAATTTTACCACCTCCTGCGCCCCTTGCCTAGGATCTCTGCCAATACAGGTGAAGGTGGGGCAGGGGGGCACAGAAAATAAAGTGATTATCAGTCCGTTCATCTTCCTGCCCACACCCTGACCTTTTCCCTGTATTGACACTTCATGTAAGGAGCCTCGTTCTGAATTTCTTTGGTCTTGGAGGCAATGTCATATTGCTGCTTAACTTCCACTGTGCAGATTGGCGGCTTTACTTGGTTCTTTCCCCAAGAGGAGCTGGCGAGTTCTGAGACCGGCATTTGTATCCATGATTATTAGTTTTGTTTTGCTGCAAGTGAATCTGCATTTGTTGTTAGAAATGTCAGAGGGGTTAATGCTGAAGAGCGCCTTATGCATATGCACAATGATGATGTTATTGGGACTTTATGAGAGTAAAGCTTAGAATCACAAAAAGAGTGAGACCTGATATCTGGGTTTTCCTCATAGTCTCTATAGCAATGCTTGTCACATCAGTGAAACTTGTACAATGCTGATATCATGCAACCAACTACGTCTTATTTAAGAAAATAATCTTTTATTAGAGTAGCAAGTGGTTTTCCTCTTTCACACTAGACCAAACAGGCCCAGCAAAGAGGATGGTGTCAGCAAATCTATACTAGAGCAGGTAATAGAACAGATAGCTCATAGAAATGATGAGCAGTGAGATGGATTGCACATAATGCAATATTAATAAGCAATCAACACTCTTTTTGCACACCACAAACTCTGGTGCAGCATGTTTCACTCCAGTGCCAATGTGTAAAAAAAAAACAGCAAAGCTGCTAAAATGCAATTTTAAAAATCTTTTCACGCTTGTCAGGAAAGAACTGTACTTACTTATCTGACCTCAGGAGGATTTTCTTTTAGTCTGAGTGGGAGATGAAGTATTATTTGAGTATTCTTATCATTGCATGTGCAAAATTGTCAGGGTCTGGAAATAGAGAATAGTGTTGGAGTATGGATCAGATTTAATGTATTGCAGAATATTACGGCACAGGTTGGCCATTTGGCCTTTCATGTCTGTATTGACTCACAAAATGATCCAGTTGTCTTTGTTTCATTCTCCTGCTTTTCCCTGTAACCATGAACATTGTTATTTGTAAATGGACCAATCTAATTCCCTGGTGAGTACATTGATGTGCCTGCCTCCTCCACACACTCAGACTGTGCTTCCAGACAGTAAACACTCATCGCACCACAAAGCTTTTTTGCACATTGCTTTTGCTTCTGTTGTGAAATTAACAAAGAGATTCCTATATGCGCTACAACATGCTATAGGAGGAACAAATTACTGCAAGTGCTGTATTCTGTACTGAAAACAACAAATGCTGGAGATCATAGTGGCTCAGTGGTTAGCACTACAGCCTCACAGTGCCAGAGACCTGGGTTTGATTCCAGTCTAGGGCGACTGTCTATGTGGAATTTTCACATTCTCCCTGCATGGGTCCCCTCTGGAAGCTCCAGTATTGTTCCACAGTCCAAAGGTGAGCAGGTTAGGTAAATTGGCCATGCTAAATTGCCCATAGTGTTCAGTGACGTTTTAATATGGTAGGACAATAGATTTATGTGGGATATTCTTCAGATGGTCTGTGTGAACTTGTTGGGCTGAAGGGCCTGTTTCCACACAGTGGGTCAGACAGCATCCATGGAGGGAGAACAAACTAATGTTTCAAGTCTAGATGACTCTTCATCATCAAGACTTGAAATGTTAGCTTGCTCTCTCTCCATGGATGCTGTCTGGCCCACTGTGATCTCCAGCATGTTGTTTTGGTTAATAGGAGAGGTAGCCTTTTCTTTTGGTTTATTCTGCATCTTGGAATGCTGTTTGTGGCTATTGTGCCATGTGCTATTTCAGTTTGTTTAGGTGTTGCCAGTTTTATGGTTCACAATAATTCGTCTCTCCAGCCAGAAATTTTCAGGAATGGTTGAAAAGGCTCAGTTGGCCTTAACGTGACCACCACAACCTGAGCAAATGACCTGGATGCCTTGTTAGTGGTTGGAGCACTAAAAGCATACGCATGGCTGCAGACCATCAAGTACTGATTCAGACTGCAGCCCTATCATTGGGGATAATCTTATTGAGAATGTATTGGAGATACACAAAATGGAAATATTAATTGCACCTTCTGGCAACAGTTTTCTGAAACAAGTTGGAAAAGCTTTGTGAAAGTAGTTTTTGATTTCTTCATTATGAATTTGCATCAGCTAAACAGCCTATTAAACATATTGCTGAAGAGACTTTTGATAATAATGAATGACAGATGAACAGAACATTTTAGGGAATAGTCATTCCTAACTTGATTCTGTTTTAATTTGCCTAATACCAGGTCCCAGTAAGCATCTCAAAGCTTAATGGAGGATCTTTGCATTAAAATGATCAAGTTGCAGTCAGATTGACTGCAAATTAATTTGGACATGTGCAAGTGGAGGAAATGCTCCATTACAGAGTTGTAACAAAAACAAATTTAGCCTCTCTTCATAAACAGAAAATTGCATAGAACAGTATGGCACAGGAACAGACCCTTCGGCCCATGATGCTGTGCAGAACATGATGCCAAATTAAACTAACCATAGTTCCTTGAAAGTGGAGTTCCAGGTAGACAGGGTATTGAAGGTGTTTGGTATGCTTGCCTTTATTGGCCAATGTATTGAATACAGGAGTTCAGAGGGCATGTTGTGGAACTTGAAAGTGTTCAGAAAAGATTTACAAGGATGTTGCCAGAGTTGGAGGGTTTGAGCCAAAGGGAATGGCTGAATAGACTGGGGCTATTTTCCCTGGAGGGTCAGAGGCTGAGGGGTGACTTTATAGAGATTTATAAAATCATGACAAGCATGAAGTTAAAAATCACACAACACCAGGTTATAGTCCAACAGGTTCAATTGGAAGCACACTAGCTTTCGGAGTGTCGCTCCTTCATCAGGTGGTAGTGGCCTGGATAGGGTGAATAGACAAAGTTTTCTCCCTGGGTTGGGGGAGTCCAAAACTAGAGGCATAGGTTGAAGGTGAGAGGGGAATGATTTAAAAGGGATCAAAGTGGCAACTTCTACATGCTGAGGTTGATGCATGTGTGGAATGAGCAGCCAAAGGAAGTTGTGGAGTCTGGTACAATTACAATGTTTAAAAGGCATCTGGATGGGTCAATGAATCGGAAGTGTTCAGAGGGATATAGACCAAATGCTGGCAAATGGGACTCGGTCAGTTTAGGGTATCTAATTGACATGGATAAGTTGCACTGAAGGATCTGTTTCCATTATGTACAGTTCTATGACTCTGATTCTAATCCCTTCTGCTTGCCCTTAGTCCATATCTCTCCATTCTTTGCATTTGCATGCGCTTATGCAAAAGCTCTTTAAACACCCCTTTCATATCTGCCTCTACTACCACCCCTAGCATTGCATTCCAGACTCTTACCACTCTGTGTGAAATAACTTGCCATTCACATCTCCTTTGATATCCCCCCCCACCCCCACCTTCAATGCATGCCTCCTAGTATTGGGTACTTTAACTCTGGTAAAAAGATTCTGACTGTCGACCCTATCTATACACCTCAATTTATCAAGTCTCCCCTCAGCCCCCATTGCTTCAGAGAAAACCTGAGTTTTTCTAGTCTCCACTTACAGCTCATACCCCCTAATCCAAGCAGCATCCTGATAAATTTCTTCTGCACCTCTACAAAGCCTTCCTTCTGTAATGTGGTGGCTAGAATTGAATGCAAATTCTAAGTGCAGCCGAATGAAAGTCTTCTAATGCTTCAACATGACATCCTGACTCTTGTACTCAATGGGGAGAAAGTGAGTTCTGCAGATGCTGGAGATCAGAGCTGAAAATGTGTTGCTAGCATCCAGGGAACAGGAGAATCGACATTTCGTGCATAAGCCTGAAGAAGGGCTTATGCCCGAAATGTCGATTCTCTTGTTCCCTGGATGCTGCCTGACCTGCTGCGCTTTTCCAGCAACACATTTTCAGCTCTTGTACTCAATGCTTTGACCAATAAAGGCAAGCATGCCATTTGTCTTCTTTCCAATCCTGTCTACTTGTGTGGCCACTTTCAGGGAGCTATGGGCTTGAACCAAGATCCCTCTGCACATCAGTGCTGTTCAGGGTCCTGCCATGAAATGCATACTTTTCCCTAACATTTGATCTCCCAAAGTGCACTTTCCCAGACTAAACTCCATCTGCCATTTCTCCACTCTTTTCTGCAACTCACCTGTATCCTGCTGTATCCTTTGACAAACTTTTACTTTGTTTCATCTGTCAGCTTACAAACCCAACTATCTACGTTTTCAACTGAGTCATTTATATATAATCATAAACAGAAGAGGTCCCAGTACGGATCCCTGCGGAACACAAATAGTCACAGACCTCCGGCCAGAAACACACCCTTCACTACCCTCTGCCTTCAATGGGCATGCCAATTCTGAATCCAAATGGCCAAGTCAACATGGATCCCATGTACCTTAATCATCTGGATGAGCCTATTACAAAGAACTTTGTCAAATCCTTACTAAAATCCAAGTTGACAACGTCCACTGCTCAACTTTTATTGAATTTTTTGAGAAGGTGATGAAGGTGATAATAGTTAGTAAGGCATGACCTATCCTGTGCAAAGCCATGCCAACTGTCTGTAATGAGGCTTTTGTCGGAGATTTGTCCAATTTCAAATTCAGCTCATACACAGACCTTGTGAAATTGACACATTTGTTTATTTTATGATATAGTGGGAAGAGGTCAATGACCACTCAGGTACAGAATGGCCGCTCCACACTGATAGGTTGTAACCTCTTCCCTTAGTTACAGCCATATGCAGTTTATAAATGGTTACAATTGGTTGATAGTTGATGACAAGACAATATAGGTCTAACTACAATAGATAGTTAAATACTATCAAAAAGAGCTAACAATACTCCTGGCCTGACATCACAGATTAGTTAAACAATCAATCAGTCATGTCCTGTGCAAAGTAGCTCATATGGTCTGTGGTGATCAATATTAAGTAGTTTGGTGATATCTTTTCTGCAGGGGCATTGTATTAGCCAGGGTTCCCCATACAGGGAGAAAGCCCTTGGGGCTCCTGCCAATAGGTGTGGAGGTGAAGTGTCATTGTCAGTGAGAGAATCCCATTCGCAGGTTGTTTAGTTAATGTGATTCCTTCGATTAGGAAATGGCTTATTCACAGTTAATTCTTGCTTTTAGCTTGAGTCATTGCTGGAATTGTTGATATGTCTCCTCTTAGCTAGGGAAAATGGCTTCCGAAATCAAAATGGTTTCACCTTTGTACACAGCTTTTCCAAATGCACAAAAGTCCTATCCCTAATAATTCTCTCCAATAGCTTCCCAACCAGCAATCTCTAGTTTCCTGGATTATCCCTATCTTCCTTCTTGAACAGAGGAACAACATTAGCCACTCACTAGTACTCCGGGATCTCTCCAATGGCTAGCGAAAATACAAAGATCTTGGTCAAGGTCCCAGCAACTTTCTCTCTTGCCTCGCTCAATAACCTGGGGACTTATTCACCTTAATGCTCTTCAAGACATCCAACATCACTTCTTTCTATATCTCAAAATGTCCAAGCAGATTAGCATGCTCCACGCTAATGTCCCGATCCTTCATGTCATTATCCCAGGTGAAAACTGACACAAAGTACTCATTTAGGATCTTGACCACATTCACTGCCTCCAAGCACAAGTCCACTCCTTTATCCATGAGTGATCGAGTGAATGAATTAACTTTATAGTCACATACACAAATGAGTACACTGAAAAATTTTATAAGTCACCACTCACAGCAACATCTAAGGACTAGGTATCCAGAATACAGCTTCTTCAGTTACAAGATTAGTTACAGCGTAATAATGTCACCCACACAGAGCACCACCTTTGGTACAGAGTACCTAGGTACAATCTTAGTGACAGAATAGAGAAATGAAGAAATGTTACATTACAGCCATACACAGTATAACCATAGGTCAGAAAAAAAGTAGCAAAGTTAAAAAGACAAATGTTGCAGTTTCTCTCCATGGGCTCTCCACAGCATACCCCCAGTGCAGGGGGCGTCCATGTATTCTGACCGCTGGCTGCCTCCATACCAGGCTGGTGTCCGCTGATCCCCCCTTGGAGGCCAGGGTTGGGTATCTCAGGCCAAGGGTCTGAGAAGACAGAAGAGGAGAAGAAAACCACACTAAGGAGGAAAAGACAAAAGGAAAAAAAAAGGAGCATTCTACTTCACCACCATCTTACTGGAGTGATCCACCCCTCTCCTGAGTTATCCTCTTGTTTTTAAAATGTATGTATAGGGATTGTCTTTAACCTTTCTTATGAAGGTCATTTCATGGCCCCTCCTAATTCCCTGCTGAGTTCTTTCCTGCTTTATATTCCTCATGGGCCATGTCTGATTTTAGCTTCCTAACCCTTGCATATGGAAAAAAAAGCTGAAAGCACTAAAGTTCTTAACAAGAAGATTATTCTGATTAAGAGGTTTAACTTTGTACAGATTGTTACAGTAGAACCTTTAATCGAATTGTTCAATTTGAATTGGCTTAGAAATATTTCATTGTAATAGTCTGTCACATATCCAACTTTTTGCTTGTTATATTGCAAGTGGTTACAAAATTGTTTCCATACTGAATAGTATTCTCTTTGATAGTTTAGCAGGTTGGACCTAATTCCTCCCAAAGTAAATAGCTGATAACTTATTCCTAATTATCTCCATTTATAAATGAGATCATCTGGGACTTTTCCACTTCTGAGGTTCATTTCAATTTTCCTCAGCCACTTTCTTAAATGTATTACATGATAATGTTCTTTCAGAGCACATTTAAATGTACCTTTCTCTGATATTTCCTAGCACAATCTAGTCAGGAGTAATGCATGAACACACGGTGCACCAGCTCAATGAATGGCTCAGATGAGATCTATCATCAATTCACATTCATTTCAGCTTTTGAATTGGGTTCAGTGGCATCACTTACTTCCTCAAATAATTTGGTTCCCTGCTTCTGCCAGAGGTTGACTCCAATTGCATAATGCCTAGCAGTGTGGTTCTACAATCTGGCAATGTAAATACAAAACAGCACATAGATGAAAAATAAAAGACAGCCAAAGATGTATACAGTACTTTTGTGATTTTAGAGGCATAGCGTGAAAAGAGAAGCACTGCAAGACCATTTCCTTCTGTTCCAGGCAAGGAGTCTAGGATTATAAAACACCTGTCTGTAAATATCTCTTTTATACCAAAGATATAATTTGATATGAGACTATCTTGGCAGTCTTGCTAGATTTCGTTAAAAGTATTTCTTAAAAAGTCATCATTCCATAAGTATTTTCCTGTGGGAAAATTGGCCAAGAATTGAAACCATGTTGAGATTCTTATTAAACCTTTACCCCAGTTATTATGAATATATTTTTCTTCAATCTCCTACTTGTCAGCTTATTGTTAATCTGTTCACAAAAATAGCCCATCTGCAATATGAGAGGCATGATGTTGTCAAATAGTAAAGACTTTTCTCTGTATTAAGATGTATTGAGACAAATGTTCAGTAAATTAAATCTAAAATAATATGTCCCAAGTGTGCTAACTTATTGATTAGTTTCTTTATTATTAAACACAATGCTTCTAACGTCTTGGTCCATAAAACACATTTCACTTTGTAAGACCAAAGTCAACTAATGTTCATTTGAATAGGAATTTCAGTTGAATGAAAGAAAATATTAATGTTCACATCAAACGAATGTAGAGTCATCTGTGACAATCTGTCAACAGTTGCATTATTTCCACAATTTACATGTCTATTCTTAGAGCACTGTTTGAATGGCTCTTAGGCATGGACTGGATAAATATGTTTTTCGCTAGTCTTCAAGCAAATTGTCTGGATGAAACAATTCATTCCATATTATGGGCCTGATTGCTAACTATGCCTGACACATGTGAGAAGGACACAGCTTTATGGTATCTATAATACACTGACTGATAACTATGGCTTGGGATTTCCTTGGGTTGCTTTTAATCTATATCTCTATACAGCAGAGAGACTTGATTATTCTGATTCTGGATGCCTCTCTATTAGCAGAGAATTGAACATTCATTTTCAAGGAGCTTTTTAAGGAGCATTCTTTGATGTTCTTGACACATTAAGGAGAATAGCAAAAGTTTGAAATCATTGTACATGCACCATTAAGCATTGACTGATATTCATTTACCTATTATGTTAAATATACAGTGTGCTAGTCTATAGTTTCAGCCTTAGGCTGTTTGTATAATAAATCTGCCAATTGAAGATAAGGAGATCCATTATGCATTCATGTAAGCCAGTGTTTAACTCTTGCTATCTTTGAACAAGGTATTGAATAGCACAAGACGACCTCAGGAATGGAGGGGTGCAATTCTCATTTGTGGGATTGGTCATTAATAATCAAACTTGAGTAGAATTTCTGGCATAAAACCCAAAGTTATAAAAGATCATTTAATTTGACCTTTGTGATGTCATTCTCATTGTAGCACAGTGGATATTGTTGCTCAACTGAGGATACATCTTGTACAGCTGGGGAACTTAAATTCCTTAAAGTAAATAATTTTCAAATAAAAATTAAGTACTAGCCAAAACTATGTGACTATCATAAAATCCATGAATGTTTCTTCCCCTGTCTACACATTTGTGAATCCAGGCACAAAGGAATAGCTTTGAAATGGTCCAGCAGGTTTAAAAATATATATATTTCTTGCTTTGATCAAGGCACAAAAAATAACAAAGGTACAACCTGCCCAGTTGACCTTGAAATGCACCCCTCGCTTTCATCAGGGGCTTATGTTAAAGTTACAAGAACTGTCTCACAAATTGGTCAAGGACATATCCGAAGAAGTCCTTCAGCCATCATTCCTGACACCTTCATCACTGGTCCTCAGTATATCCAGCAGGACAGGTCCATTAGAGTTACGGGAATGACTGCATGCCGTCCAGAAGGTCACCCTGCGAGTACTCAAAAGTGACTTCAAGCCCTGTGAAGTTTCATTGTGTCAATTCAAACATGGTCGAGGACTGATCATCACATATTACCCTCCTGCAGATGAAAAACATAGTAGGTATTCTTTCATATTGAACATCACTTGGAAGAAGCACTGAATGTTACAAAGAGCACAGATTGTATGCTGGGTGGGGTCTTCAATGTCCATTCTCCAATGGTCATACCACTACTAACAGAGTTGTTGAGTCAGGAAGGACATAACCGCTAGGCTGGACCTGCAGCAGATGGTGAGGGAACCAATAGGAGATAAAATACATGCATGACTTCCAGCTGTTCCAAAACTGCTCCAGTTCAACTATGGTCATACCAAATACTTGACAAAGGAAACAATTGCCCAGATTGCGGATGCATCAACCCTTGACAACATTTCTAGGAATTGCCACAAATTAAAATTACTAGTAAATAATCACTGATGAAAAACACAATTTCACACCAGGATACCATCTGGTCTGTAGTGTGTATGGTAATACAAACGTGATAAATAGTACAGATTCAGAACTGATCTAGTAGCTCAAAACTGGACATCTATGAGCTGCTGTGGACCAGCAAAATTTATACTACTGCAATCTTTAGCCTAATGGCTCAAGTTATCCCTCACGCTACTATTGCACTAAAGCCCAGAGATCGACCCTTGATCAATAAGTAGAAAAAAAACAATATGCCAGGAGCAGAAGCAGGTATACTGTCAGTCAATATTGCAGGATGCTAAACAACAGAAGTGACATACTGTCAATGTTTAGATTCCCTACAGTGTGAAAACAGGCCATTTGACCCAACAAGTCCACACCGACTCTCTGAAGCATGACCCACCCCCTATATTTACCCCTAACTAATGCACAGACACTACAGGCAATTTAGTATGACCAATTCACCTGACCTGCACTCTTTGGACTACGGGAGGAAACCCACACAGACACAGGGAGAACGTACAAACTCCACACAGACGAGTCACCCAAGGCTGGAATCAAACCCGGGTCCCTGGTGCTGTGAGGCAGCAGTGCTAACCACTTAGCCACCATGCCATCCATATTGAGGTATTCCACAATTAATGGAATAACTCAAAGCTCCCTAGTCTTCCCACACCTAGTGGAGAATGGCAGTGAACAATTAAAACAACTAATGGAATGTGGCTTCACAAACAGATCCATTCTCAATAATGGTGGAGAACTGCAAATCAGCGCAAAAGACAAGGCTGAAGTGTTTGCAGCCACCTTCAATTAGAAATGATCCATCTTGGCCTCCTTATAAAATAATAGAATCCGGTCTTCACCCATAAGCATTCATTTCAGATGATATCAAGAGGAGAATCAGCACACTGAATACAATAGATGCTTCAGGGTCCTATTACTGCTGTGCAGAAAAATATTGCTTTAGAATTACTCGCAGCTGTTCCTGTCCAACTGCAATTATAACAATTACCTGACAAAGGGGACAATTGCCCAGGTATGCCCTGTTCAGAAATAGAACAAACCCAATTCAGCCAATTATACCTCATCAGCCTCCTCTCAACTACTAGCTAAGTGTGTCATCAACAGTGCTATCAAGGGAGAAATACTTACCTATAACCTCATCACTGATGCTCACTTTGGATTCTTCCTCGCCAGTCAACCCCAGATTTCATTGCAACCTTTGTTTCAACAAGGTCAAACAAGTTGAATTTTAGAGATAAGGTGACAGTGATTGACACGGAAGCAACACTTGATAGAATATTGTGTTGTATCATAGCACAGATTTCAGACTAGACAGCCTGTATCTTTAAGACATCATGACATGTGATGTTCTGGCATAAAGGTATCGGCCTGCAATCACACTCTGTGTAAAACAGTCAGCGTAGTAATTCAACTGTGTGTGATGTATAGCAGCATCAATAAGCACATATTCCAGATTGTGTGTGTAACGCTATGATGTTTGCATCTGTGTGAATAGCAATTAAGTTAGCATTGTAAATAAACTTCTGCATATCTGACTCAACAGAAAAAAAGTCATCTTGGTGTACGCTACATATTCCAATGTATAGAAAATCATAATGCACTTCATAGTGGCAGTCAATGGGACTAAAAGCTAACATTAAAAATGAGTTACACAGGTGCAAAATCCTGAAAAGGTGACAGTAACATGGAGCTGTGAAAATTCTTTTTTTCAAACAGTCATCTATCAATCTGAGTATAGAGCTGAATTTACAATTACTATCAAACTAAAGTGTTACTACCAAAACATAAAGGCTACAAACCTACACTGCAGCACAGTCAAGTATTCTATTTTTTACACTGTTTCAAAACAAAAAATGCAGTTTACAAGAGGCCACATTAATTTTAAAAAGGCAATTCAAACATGTTGAAGGAGAGCTTCAATGTAGGAAAGTCATCCTGCAATAAAGTACAGAAAACAAACATCAGAAAAATGTTTTCTACACTAAAGAGACCGACATGTGTACAGGCATCAGTCAGGTCTGCCATTTTCTTTTTCTAACATGCATGAAAATAAAGAAGCACAGATAAAGTCACCATCGCTTCTATTTTCTGTATGAATGGCAACTATGGGCACAAGCCTGCAAATTTTAAAGAGAAAACAACATTGAATAATTGAGAAATGATTTGGATGTAAACAGAGGGGGTATGGTTAGTATGTTTGCAGATGAGACCAAAATTACAGGTATAGTGGCCAGGGAAGAAAGCTACCTCACACAGGATCTCGATTAGATGGGCCAGTGGGTCGAGGACTACCAGATAGTGTTTAATTTAGATGAATGTGAGCTGCTGCATTTTGGAAAGGTAAATCAGAGCAGGACTTATACACTTAATGGTAAGGTCCTGGGGAGTGTTGCTGACCAAAGAGACCACAGAGTGCAGGTTCATAGTTCCTTGAAAGTGGAGTTGCAGAAGACATGAATAGTGAAGGATGGTGAAGAAGGCGTTTGGTATGCTTTCCTTTATTGGTCAGAGTATTGAGTATAGGAGTTGGGAGGTTAAGTTGCGGCTATACAGGACTTTGGTTAGGCCACTTTTGGAATATTGCGTGCAATTTTGGTCTCCCTCCTATAGGAAGGATATTGCAAAACTTGAAAAGGTTCAGAAAAGATTTACAAGGATATTGCCAGGGTTGGGGGTCGGGGGGGGGGGGGGGGGGGGGGGGGGGGGGGGAGAGCAGGGTTTGAGCTACAGGGAGAGGCTGAACATGCTGCGGCTGTTTTCCCTGGAGCACTGGAGGCTGAGGGGTGACCTTATAGAGGTTTATAAAATCATGAACGGCATGGATAGAACTTTTCACTGGGCTGGGGGAGTCCAGAAGTAGAGGACATAGGTTTAAGGTGAGAGAGGAAAGATTTAAGAGGGACCTTTTCACGCAGAGGGTAGTGTGTGTATGGAATGAGTTCTCAGAGGAAGTGGTGGAGGCTAGTACAATTACAACATTTAAAGGCATCTGGATTGATATATGAATAGGAAGGTTTAGAGGGATATGGGCCAACTGCTGCCAAATGGGACTAGATTAATTTAGGTTATCTGGGTGGTATGGATGCATTGGAGCAAAGGGTCTGTTTCTGTGCTATACACATCTATGACTCTAAGAGAGAAGAAAAACTAATAGCCAATAAGGAAACAGGAAAAACACTACTCTGTAGTCCAGATTCCTGCACTGGCATTTTAGAGATCATGGCATTGCACTGAAATTTGTAAAACAAGTATCACACAACAGAATGGCAATCCACTGACACTTTGTCAAAATGCCAGTTACTGTAAATAAATAATCAATCTTTATTTCCTGGATCAGTAGGTATCAAATTCAACGTGCACATGTTTGAATTCCACACAATTCCTTTGTCCGTTAGTCTTACCAGCCAATCATGTTTGCATAATGCATTATTAGAAAGAACTGAGAAAATAATGGAAGGGAATGATTAATGGGCATGCAGACAGTTATCCCAAACTGAACGAGGACAAACCATCAGAGTTCAAGACATTTATATGGACTCAAGAACTCATGGATATATTGAACAATACTATGAATTGTGTCCAGCCTGGGTCATATGGCATATAATGAGCAATGATCAAGTCTTGTGAAGAAGGAGATAACATATTCAAGCTGCATGTCATCAAAATTTATTATCTGATGGCTCAGATATTGCAGCAATCATGCCAGACAACAACATGCATCAATTTCAAATGACATACATCCATCTACAATGAGAGATATCACAGATTGGAGCTACAATGCCAGGTCATGTTGATCATAAAACAATGACATCTGGTTGGGTAAGTTGTTCACCAAGTTGCTATATAAATGTATAAAGATACAATATATTTATTCTGATACCTGTTTATTGAAAAAAAGAAGTGGGTTCCCTTATGTAAAAGGCAAATGAGGGATACTGTGATTACATCGATTCTACCAGAAAGGTGTGTACCTTTAGGGCAATTATATGATATCATGAGACGTGGCATGCTAGTTAATGGTATCCTGCATGTCAACAGTCAATCTCTCTGTGTAATGGGAGCAGTGTTGTCAGTTATTAATGTATATGTAATGTACAGTCATATCAATAAGCACAGAACCTAGATTGTGTGTGTAAGTCTATGATATTGTAGCAATGCAAATAGCTTGTGTTGTAAATAGACTTGAGGATGTTTGATGCAACAAGAACCCAGTCATCACAATAAATATTATATGGGCTAAAATGTAGAAAACACTAAAGTGTGTTCTGTGCCATCAAAGAGCTCCAGTAAAATTGAAGTCAGTGGGAATGAAGAAGAAAATTCTCCTTTGGCGAGATAACTAGTGAGGCCAATTATTTCAGCCTCAGGACATTGTTTCAGGAGCTTCTTTGGACCGCGTCTTCGGTAAAACTATCAATACATGCTTTATCAAGGGCCATTATACTAAGACCAGAGTGGGGGTGTTTGCTAATTAGAGTCATTGAGATGTACAGCATGGAAACAGACCCTTCAGTCCAACTCGTCCATGCCGACCACATATTCCAACCCAACCTAGTCCTTCCTGCCAGCACCCGGCCCATATCCCTCCAAACCATTCCAATTCATATACCCATCCAAATGCCTTTTCAATGTTGCAGTTGTACCAGCCACCACCACATCCTCTGGCAGCTCATTCCATACACTTACCACCCTCTATGTGAAAAGGTTGCCCCTTAGGTGTCTTTTATATCTTTCTCCTCTCACCCTAAATCTACGCCTTCTAGTTCTGGACTCCCCACCCCCAGGAAAAGACTTTGTCTATTTATCCTATCCATGCCCCTCATAATTTTGTAAACCTCTATAAGGTCACCCCTCAGCCTCCAACACTCCAGGGAAAACAGCCCCAGCCTGTTCAGCTTCTCGCTATAGCTCAAATCTTCCAACCCTGGCAACATCCTTGTAAATCTTTTCTGAATGCTTTCAAGTTTCACAACATCTTTCCGATAGGAAGGAGACCAGAATTGCACGCAATATTCCAACAGTGGCCTAACCAATGTCCTGTACAGCCTCAACATGACCTCTCAACTCCTGGACTCAATACTCTGGCCAATTAAAGAAAGCATACCAAACACCTTGTTCACTATCCTATTTATCTGCGACTCCACTTTCAAGGAGCTATGAACCTGCACTCCAAGGTCTCTTTGTTCAGCAACACTCCTAAGGACCTTACCATTAAGTGTACAGGTCCTGCTAAGATGTGCTTTCCCAAAATGCAGCACCTCACATTTATCTGAATTAAGCTCCATTGGCCACTTCTCAGCCCATTGGCCCATCTGGTCAAGATCCTGTTGTAATCTGACGTAACCTTCTTTGCTGTCCACTACACCTCCAATTTTGGTGTCATCTGCAAACTTACTAACTGTACCTCTTATGCACACTTCCAAATAATTTATGTAAATGATAAAAAGTTGAGGACCCAGCACCGATCCTTGTGGCACTCCACTGGTCACAGGACTCCAGTCTGAAAAACAACCCTCCACCACCACCCTCTGTCTTCTACCTTTGAGCTAGTTCTGTATCCAAATGGCTAGTTCTCCCTGTATCCCATGACATCTAACCTTGCTAACCAGTCTCCCATGGGGAACCTTGTCGAACACCATACTGAAGTCTGTATAGATCACATCTACCGCTCTGCTCTCAACAATCCTCTTTGTTACTTCTTCAAAAAACTCAATCAAGTTTGTGAGACATGATTTCCCATGCACAAAGCCATGTTGACTATCCCTAATCAGTCCTTGCCTTTCCAAATACATGTACATCCTGTCCCTCAGGATTCCCTCCAACAACTTGCCCACCACTGAGCTCAGGCTCACTGGTCTATAGTTCCTTACCACCCTTCTTAAACAGTGACACCATGTTAGCCAACCTCCAGTCTTCCGGCACCTCACCTGTGACTATTGATAATACAAATATCTCAGCAAGAGGCCCAGCAATCACTTTTCTAGTTCCCACAGAGTTCTCGGGTACACCTGATCAGGTCCTGGGGATTTATCCACCTTTATGCATTTCAAGACATTCAGCACTTCCTCCTTTGTAATCGGGACATTTTGCAAGATGTCACCATCTATTTCCCTACAGTCTATTTCTTCCATATCCTTTTCCACAGTAAATACTGATGCAAAATACTCATTTAATATCTCCCCCATTTTCTGCAGCTCCTCACAAAGGCCGCCTTGCTGATCTTTGAGGGGCCCTATTCTCTCCCTAGTTACCCTTTTGTCCTTAACATATTTGTAAAAACCTTTTGAATTCTCCTTAATTCTATTTGCCAAAACTATCTCATGTCCCCTTTTTGCTCTCCTGATTTCCCTCTTAAGTATACTCCTACTGCCTTTATACTCTTCTAAGAATTCAATCGATCTATCCGGTCTATACCTTACATGTGATTCCTTCTTTTTCTTAACCAAACCCTCAATTTCTTTAGTCATCCAGCATTCCCTTTACGTACCTGCCTTTCCTTTAACCCAACAGGAATATACTTTCCTTGGATTCTCGTTATCTCATTTCTGAAGGCTTCCCATTGTGTTACATTTAGTTCCATTTAATTCAGTAGATGTGTGGACCCAGATGAGAGCAATACCATTTACTTGGACAACAATAGACAAAATATGTCAATTACTGTGGATATGTCGAGAAGAACAAGGAAGGCAACTTTAGCTTTGCCACTATTTGATAAGGTGTCACTTGAGATGTTGTTAAGGATATTTTGGTACTGTGGCTGAGATGGAAACCTGATTAGAGGGATTCAATAATGGAGTTTTGGGATAAGAGATGATAACATGGTAAAGAACTACAGAAGAGTAAGGGAGAGTGGAGTTGGAAGAGTAGTCTCCGAGAATGATGGAAGATTAACTGACAGGGACAATATCTGAGGAGAGTGAACTGTTAAAAATGCTATTAACATGGAAACTGTTGTAGGGGCTGTGTGGGTTAGGAATGCTGAAATTCTATATTAAGGACAAGGTTTCAGGAAATTCAGAAAACCTAATATGATCAGAGAGTGAACTAACATAGTTTAGTAGAAGGAAATGTGTATTTGACAATTCATTTGAGTCTTTAACAAGCAAAACAGATAAAGGAGAACCTGTAAACATCAGGTATTTGTACTTCCAAAAGCCCGACAAGATGTAACACAAAAGGTGAAGGCATGTGATAAGAGTCTATGGTGTTGGAGTTAATATATTAATATAGATAGAAGATTGTCTAACCAATCGGAAATGAAACAAGGCTGTGGAAGGGGGATATATTTGGAAGATGTTAGACCCTAATAAGTTAATGAAAGGGAGGAATTCAGCAGAAGCGGCTAGTATCAATCTTAGTGAGAAAGAAGTTCTTGAGGCCCTTGCATTAATTGTCAGAGAAACACAGGGAGAGAGGTTTAAGAAGATGGTTTAATGTTAAGAAAGTTAGGTTGATCTTAGAATAAAGAGCAGTTTCAGCAGATGATCCAACTGTGCTTCATCTGGCGCAACCAGATTTGGTAAAAGGTGTCAAAATTAGCTAGCTGCCTGTACTCTCAATTATCTATCCTTGGACTGAAGAAAGTGGAGGTAAGGGCTGTACCATAGGGTACAGCTACAGTGAGAGAAAGTTATGGTTTTACTAGGAATGAGGACATCAAATGTTGAGATCTGGGCCTGGTAGATCAACAGCAGCTACAGGAATGTGACAATCGGAGGGCCAAAGAAAATGCAATTCCTCACCAAGATAGAGCCTAAACAGTTTCTTTAACATTTAGGAGCATAACTGTCATTCAAGTCACCATCATCAGCATTCTATGGGCTTGGGGAGGTGGGGCCTTGACTATCAATGTCCAGAAATTGAACTGGACCCGATATGTAAATACTGTGTCTACCACTTGCTGTCAGCAAGTCAGGGCCTTTGAATTATGTGGCCTTCTTTAACTCACGTGCTAACTCTCCAAAGCGTGTTCATTGCCCTCAAGGGACAGGTCTGGAACGTGATGGAATACACCCCACTTGTCTGGATGAATACAGCCTAACACTCAAGAAGCTTGACAGTATCTGGGACAAGGTAGCATCCTTGATCAGCTACTACATTAAACATTCACTTTATAGACGACCAGTGCAACGTATTGGCAGCTTACAACATCTACAAGATGTAGTAAAGCTGAGATATCTTTTACAATGTCTCTACTGACTAGAAAGGTTAAAGGCATAAAGTAGCCCCATACCTGTAAGTTCCTCTTCAATCATACATCATCTTGACTTTGAGTAACATCAATATTCCTTTGCCATTCAAAATCCTGGAACCCACTCCCCATCAGCACTGTTGATGTGCCTGCAGTGTTTAAAAAGGCTACTCACCAACACCTTCTCCGTGACAATTACAAGAGAACAGAATAATGTTGGCCTTGCCAATTATCTCACATCCCATGAATTAAGTTTTAAAATTTCACATTAGTTAAAACTCATCCTCAATCTAATTGTCTTAATTCCAACAATTAAGAAACTTGTTGAGAGATTTGGTATTCTAATTCCATATTAAATTCTCTTTGCCAAAATCACTTGCTTCACCCTTGGAAAATTATTCTGTTCCATGAAGTTATGAAACAAAAAAACAATCTAAGAGAAAAGGTTCGGATTGATTTGGCACACTGATGGAGTAGTTCTTAAAGAACAAAAGGTAGTTGTCTTTTAACATGTTTTTTTCAAAGTGTTAGTATTACAGGGTAGTTTTAATAGACATCACAGTATTTGATATTTTCTTTTAACTTGCAAACATTAATTTAATTTGGAAGCCTTTACTTTCAGCTATTAAGTATTTGCCAGCTCACCGTCCACATCTAATCTCCTCTACCCGGAAAAGTTTTACAAATGCAAATGGTGACAAAGGTTTATAATCAATGCTACAGTTTCTGATGTTCGTTATTTTATGAAGCGACTCGAAGGAAAAGTGTATCTGCTGAATTTCTCCAATACCCTAATGTTGGCAAATCAGACATCTCAATTCAGAGAATTAAATTTCAAGGACACTTTGCATGAATTTGCTTTACATTCCCTGGGCATAGAGTCATTGAAGTGTTTAAAATATTAAAATGGGAAAAGAATTTGATAAACTTAAAGTGGAGAAATTATTTCTATTGATGAAAGAATGACAAACAAAGGAATGAAATCTTAAAATAGGAGTCAAAAAAAAGGTCAGTAGAAGTTTAGAACACCAAGGACAAAAACGTTGAGTCAAGAGGTGGTTTTAGGACTGAGTTTGATAGTTCTTTATTAGGTAAAGCCATAAAGAGATATGGAGCAAAGGTGAGAATACAGACCTGAGGCAGGTCAACCGTGATCCAAATTAATAATGGAGCAGTCCCAAGGCTGAGTGTTCTACTTTTGCTTCAATGTGATTGGTTTCCCAAAGAGTCCATTCACAAAGTTAACTGAAACTTGAAGGAGCACAATTGGACCAATCGAAAGGACTTGATGGCCTACATCCTAAATACGAAGTAGACGAGCTGATTATAATTTTACAGAATTCTTTGGATTCCAGAATGATCCCAGTGGTTTGAATAAATGAAATTTCATTATCCTGGAAAGGAGGGAGGGACTAATCAGAGAATTACAGGTCAATTAACCTGGTGTCATTCATCTGAAAAATGCTGGAATCTATTATCAAGGAAGTTTTAACAGTTCATTTTGATCAGCAAAGAAAAGCATAGAATTGTCTGAAAAGTCAGTACAGTTTTACAAAAGGAAATAATATTTATTAGGGTTTTGAGGATCCATCTAGTAGGATACATAAAGTGGAATTAGTAGATGTGATTCCCAAAAAAAAGCATTTCAAAAGGAACAACACAGAGATTATCATGTAAGATAAGGCCTCATGGAGTTGGAGATAACTTATTAGCATGGATAGAGGATTGGCCAATGGTCAGGAAACAATTACTTTGATAAGAAGGACATTTTCAATTTGTTAGCTTTTAACCAATGGGGTGTCATAAGGAGCAATGGTGTCATCTCAGTTACTTATAATCTGAATGAATGATTTAAAACAAGTGCCTGGGTATAATAATTTTAAGTATTGCTGATAATTCAAAACTAGGAGGGAAGGTAGCTATGAGGAGTACGTAAAGAGGTATTGATATGATTGTTGAGTTGGCAAGGAATGTGCATTTGGATTAAAATGTAAATAAGTATGAGGTTATTCATCTTGGACATAATAATAGAAAAGATAATAATATAAAATAATTTTTATTAAAAAAATGTCTGATTTTCTACATTTTGAGGTTAAACAAGACTTAGATGGATGTGTACAGACATCACATGAAGTTGGCACACAGATACAGTTAACAATTAGGAAGGTAAATAGAATATTTAGTTTTATTGCAATGATGTTGGACGTTAAAGAGGTCTTGCTACAATTGTGCAGGGTTTTCATGAGACTACACCTGGAATACTGTTTACAGTTCTGGTGTCCATATCTAAGGAAGGATATACTATAGTTGGATTAGACACAATACTGGGGGAGAAAGTGAGGTCTGCAGATGCTGGAGATCAAAGTTGAAACTTTATTGCTGGAACAGCACAGCAGGTCAGGCAGCATCCAGGGAACAGGAGATTCGACGTTTCGGGCACAGGCCCTTCTTCAGGAAGGGCCTGTGCCCGAAACGTCGAATCTCCTGTTCCCTGGATGCTGCCTGACCTGCTGTGCTGTTCCAGCAATAAAGTTTCAACTTAGACACAATACTACAAAGGTTCACTAAATTGTTCCCTGGAGTAAGTTTCTTATTTTTCTTATTTTTCGACAATAAGAAACTGAGTAAATTTGACCTACATTTTCAGGAAGTTAGAAGTAATCTCATTGAAACTCACAAGTTTCTGAAGGGCCTTGACAGGGTAGACACTGAGAGGACTTTTCTCCTGACTTGTGAATCTGAAACATAAGGACTGTCTCAGTCGAAGGGATCTGCCACTTAGGACTGAGATGAAGAGCATTGCTGTCACTCAAAAGTTTTCAAGTTTTTGGATTCTCAAACCCAAAGGCTGTGGATTCTTCAGTGAGGACATTATTTAAGGCTGAAAAAGACAAATTTTTGCCCTTTTAAGGTATCAAGGATTAAGAGGCGTGAGTGAGGAAAAAAGACCTCTCCACCCATACACCTGATTAAATAATGCAGATAAATGACATTCTTGCATTTAACTAGGTTGAACTGTGTTTAGAAGGAACTAGCTTGCTGTTAAAATAACTGTGTACAAATGTTGCAGTAAAGTTCACATCTGATCTATGTATTTTTGCTTTATAATGTCTCAAATTCAGAATCTGGAATTGAGTAGTATAAAATTGCATTCTTGAGATATCAATCGCCTCCCAGTGTGTCAAATCAGTTCCATGCATATACTTATAATTATTCTGCAAGGCTTTTACCAATGTATAACATTGTGCATGAGTTGATGTTATCTTCTATTTCTCAGCCAACCTGGAGATTGTTTTAAAATTTTCAGTTCTTTTGTTCTCATCTGGTCTCCTGGCTTCAGATGTCCAATTGATGTTATTTGGTAAACACTACTGATTTTTATAAGAAAACATTCACAGACAACAATTCCAAACAATAACCTCTGAGGGACTTGACATGGAGGGCTTTGAAAAATTCTTTGGAATCGCCCAAATAGATTAAACACAGAACATCACAATGTAATTAATTACCCAGTCTGTCAGTTGCAAAGCAAGACATTTGAAACAAATTGAATAAATTGAATTACCTGCAATATGTTCAAATGGGAATAAAGAAGCATTTCTTGAACTAGACTGCTTGAAGAAACAGGAAATGATATTTCAGTCTCTGACAGAAGTTTTTTTTTCTGTTGCAAAGGTTTTGCAGATCAGAGTTAATAAAATTGGACATCTCTCCCTCCCTCCACAAATTGTCAGCTGCTGAATTTTTTGTTTCTTTTAAAGGTCAATTTTTGTCAGTTGTAGACAACTATATGAATAGCAACTTCCCTACTTCATCTTAAAGATATGTTGTTCATTTTAAAACATTTAACGTTTGTTCTCCAGGTGTGCACATGACCTTACAGGTTTTTTATAACCACTATAAATTATCCATTCACTTCCTGAGTCATTGCAAAATTAAAACCTTAGGATAGTTTGCACTACTAAAGGTGCTATATAAATGGAAGTCATTGTTATTGTTGTCATGATAAATAAATGCACTATACCTTGACATATGGCGTGTCTCCCTGGAGTAAACTGCCTTCCCACAAGACTTGACGTGTTTCTTAAATTTTAGACTTTCAGTTGTAACATTTGTATGAATTGCCGAGCATAAACAATATCTCAAGTGACTTCACTGAGGAGAAATTGAACCAAATGTGCCAATGCATGAAACTTGGACAGCAAGATCAATTTTTGGAAAACATTTTGAAACAACAGGTGAGTGCTTCAGGGAGGGGGCATCAAATAATAGAATCTGGACTGGTTGCATGATTTGTAGACAAATGACAAAGTGGAACTGAAGAAAAATACGCAATAGATCAGTGTTGGAGAAGATGGGAAGGTAAAAGAAAACTGAAGATGCTGTGGTTGAAGTAGAGCAAGATACTAGACATTCGTGGCAGAGTACAAAGATTTAAAATTCCTTTGGTTAAAGGGTGGACTTTGCAAAGCTGGGAATATGTAACTGGGGCTGTATGGGTTAGAACGCCAGCAGCAGAGTTTTCAATGCATCGAGTTTATGTGGAACATTCAGAAACCATTAAGGAGGCTACTGGAAAGATGAACTGTGGAAGTGATGTTTGGATTTATTGGTAGGAGTAAAAATAGAAATATATTGTTTTGGTGTTGGATATCACTGAGATTTAACTTTCAGCTGTGGGTCTAACAGAGGTTGGACACTTTGTGATTCAAGACAAGCGAAGAGCTGGTGATGGGGATGGAAGGAGACCCAAAAGTGCAGATTTTCTGATGGGGCCTGAAAACAGCATTTTCAATCTTCCTTACATTCAATGGAAAGGAAACTCAAATGGCTAAGAGGTAGAGCTGGGAATTACGTAATTGATATTCAGCAGCAAAGTTCCTGTGATTGATCCTTTCTGGAGTCTTTGATCAGAATTGATCAATAAAATATACATTTCCATTGACAGCAACATTGCTGTTTCTTAACATATAGTCAATCGGTTGTGCACTCTACATATTCTCCGTGCATCCCAGGGCATTCTATTTAGTGACAGTTCTCCAAAGAAAGTGTATTAAATGCTTTGTGAAAATCAAAATCTACACAGCCAACTAACTTTCTATTTGATTTTCAGTGTTCAATAGTTTTGTTAGGCACAATGTGTTTTCCATTAGCTTACATTGGCTTTGATTTACAAGCCCACATGGCAGTGCCTTACAATTGACTCCAGTAGTTTTCTCTCTACGGGTGTGAAGATAATAAGCAAATTATTCCAAGAACCAGCTTTTGACCTTTCTGAAGAAAAATAACCAGTAGGCACAGTTCCCAGTATTCAGATGGTAAGGCAGTGCAAATGAGCTTCATAAGAACTCCTGACAATTCATCAAGTGCAGGAGGCAAAATACTACGGGTTCTAAAAATCTGTAATGTTAACAGAAAATGCTGGAAATCACCACAAATCAAAATAAAAACATGGAGAGACAGAGGTAAGAGGCTGACTTTTCTGGACGACCCAGTAGAGATTAGAAGGGGTGTTATTCCATTTGGGTGGTGCTGAGATAGTGCATGTTGGCTGACTACTGAGATCACATGCAGGGACGAGTTGTGAGGTGATGATACTGCATTGAAAGGGCTGCCAGGAAAGCTTACAGGATAGAATAGAACAAAACCCTTAGCCCATTGAGTCCACACTGACCTTCCGAAGAGCATTCAACCCAGAACCACCCTGTATTTCCCTGTATTTCCCATGGCTAACCCACCTTGCCTACACATCCCTGGACTATTTAGTGTGGCCAATCCCCCTAACTTGCACATCTTTGGACTGTGGTAAGAAACTGGAGTACACAGAGGAAACACAGAAAATGTGTAGACTCTGCATTCACCCAAGGGTTGGATTGAACCAGAGTCCCTGGTGCTGTGAGGCAGCAGTGCTAACCACTGAGCTACCTAGCCTGCACTAGAAAGAACCCAACATTTCAGCAATTCCTTCCTACAGTTCACCCTCCCAATTGCAAAGCAAGCATGTCAATGATATTATTCATTCCAACAAAATGAGGATTCTGTATCGCTTTCTCTTTTAAAACATGCATGAGGCAGCATGACAGGGTGCTCTTGGTAGAGAGAGAGTGATCACCCAGTTGGTGGCAAAGGGGTTAGGCAGCAGTATACCCCGGTCAGGACATGACTGTATCTCAGTGAGAGGCACTGGACTGCCATTGCAGATCTCAAGAAGCGCCTGTGAAGTTGCCGTATGCAAGAGGCATTTGAGCTTTCCCCATCCTTGACTGCTGGACTCTCACCAGCGCAGACACTGTCACATCCACTGCTGAACAAATAGGTTTATTGTAGGGATAGCCTGCATGCCATAATGGGAAAGACTTAATCCTTCCATTTATTTGTTCTCTTATGCAAGTCAGTGGCAAACTGAAGAACAGAGTGCTGAGGTCTAGACAAATATCATTGAAGAGAAGGGGGAGCATCAGAGACTGCAACACAACATCATTGTCTGGCAGCCTCCAGTGGGATATATAGATTCGTAGAGTCACACTGCACGGAAACTGACCCTTTGGTCCAACTAGTCCATGCTGACCATAATCCCTAACTAATGTAGTCACACCTGTCTGTACTTGGTCCATATCCCTCCAAAGATTTCTTATTCATATACTTATCTAAATGTGCTTTGAACTTTGTAACTGTACCCGCATCCATCCATACACAGGAAATACTCTATTTTTAAAAAATTGCCCTTCGTCATTTTTTTCAGCCTGTCTCCTTTCAACTTAAAAATATGCCCCCTAGTCTTGAAATCCCCCTTCCTAGGGAAAAGACATCTGTCATTCACCTGATCTATATTGAGTATATTTGTGCTACTGAGCCTTATAGATGCCCAGTCTTGAGTTGCTCGATCTTTTTGAAATCTACCCAGTTTAGCACATGGGAAGTTTCACATGACACAATAGAGGGTATCCACAATATGAAAACAGGACGAGAAACTTCTAAAGCCTTCCTACACATGGAAGAGATATCCCTGACAAGCTTAAACAAGGTTATTGAATTGGCACATAAATTAGCAGTGGAATTGTCTGCCAAGATTAAGGAGGCAGAAATAATTGACAGGATCTTTTCCCTGGGGTGGGGGAGTCCAGAAATACAGGTATAGGTTTTGTGTGAGAGGGGAAAGATTTAAAAGGGACCTAAGGGGCAACCTTTTCATGCAGAGGGTGGTGTGTGTATGGAATGAGCTGCCAGAGGAAGTGGTGGAGGCTGGTACAATGACAACATGTAAAAGGCATTTGGATGGATATATGAACAAGAAGGGTTTAAAGAGATATGGGCCAAGTGCTGGCAAATAGGACTAGATTAATTTGGAATACCTGGTTGGTATGGATGAACTGGACTGAAAGGTCAGTTTCCATGTTGTACATTTTTATGACTCTGACGAGCAGAGTATTTCGGCTTGGAGACACAGGAGAGGCCAGATACTCCAAACAGTGAAATATTGACACTGACAACAAAAAATGCTGGAAATCACAGCGGGTCAGGCAGTCTCAAAATGTTGCTTGCTCTCTCTCCATTGATGCTGCCTGACCCACTGTGATTTGTTGTTTTCAGTACAGATTCCAACATCTGCAGTAATTTGGAATCAGTTCATATTGAGTCAGAGTTTGAGCCTAAGGAAAGAATGAAGAGGGTAAAGATGGCAGAGAACTGAAACCAGAGGCTCAAGGTCAAATTTGTTGTATGTGCAGGACAGGTGAATAGGTTAGACAAGAGCTATGAAAGGAAAAATGAGGTCTGCAGATGCTGGAGATCAGAGATGGAAATGTGTTGCTGGAGAAGCGCAGCAGGTCAGGCAGCATCTAGGGAACAGGAGAATCGATGTTTCGGGCATTAGCCCTTCTTCAGGAGGGCTAATGCCCGAAACGTCGATTCTCCTGTTCCCTAGATGCTGCCTGACCTGCTGCGCTTCTCCAGCAACACATTTCCAAGAGCTATGAAAGGTCAAATATGAAGATAATTTTTTTAAAATGCAGCTGAACCTATAACTACATTCAGGGATGCTGGAGCTTTTCAAACCCTTTTGCTGGAGAAGGATTTAGTTTTCCCTCCTGTTATGATCCTGGATCCTGTCAATGTTGGACAGGTCAGAACCCAGACTGAAATCTATCCAGGTAGCTTGCTTTGTTTAACAAGGTGGTCATCATTAAACATGAGTAAGCAATGTTGAAAATTTAGTTTAACAATAAAACAGAAGTTCATTTCCCAAAAAAAATTAAGATAACATAGAATAAGCTAAAAGAATTGCCACATAACACAAGTTTAGGAGATTTTGAAACACACAGTAAAATATAATCCCATTAATCACAAAACACTCCTTTACAAATCCCAAACCAAACTTGCACAGCACCCAGAGAAGAAATTAATTCTCAAACTCCTTGATATTATTAAGTTAACTACGAATTCAAGTCTAGAAAATTTGATAGTCTTTTCCTGAAGGTTCCATACATTTGAGTTTAAAAGTTCTCAGCTTCAAATAACCTCTTCAGAGTTATATTCTGGTCTGAAACCATTACAAATCTCCTTGTCTTAAGGTGATCCATTTTTACTATTTTGTCCCTTTCTCAGGGGAACATCCATTTTCTTCCAAGGACTGCTGTTGAACTGCCCAAACTGAGACAAGAAGACCTTTATTTTCAAGCTATGGGTTTTCCCCCTAAGGTTAAACAATATCAAGTCCAAACATTTTTAACAGAAATGGTGGCACAGTGGTTAGCACTGCTGCCTCACAGTGCCAGAGACCCGGGTTCAATTCCCGCTTCAGACGCCTGACTGTGTGGAGTTTGCACATTCTCCCCGTGTCTGCGTGGGTTTCCTCCGGGTGCTCCGGTTTCCTCCCACAGTCCAAAGATGTGCAGGTCAGGTGAATTGGCCATGCTAAATTGTCCGTAGTGTTAGGTAAGGGGTAAATGTAGGGGTATGGGTGCTTTGCGCTTCAGCGGGTCGGTATGGACTTGTTGGGCCGAAGGGCCTGTTTCCACACTGTAAAGTAATCTAATCTAATTATTTATCTTGCTCAATAGGAAGCTTTTCTAATTTACACAGAAACCAATTGGTTCTAAAAGCTACTTATCAATCAAGCTGTTGTAAAATAGATCACCATGGCTACAAAAGTCTGTACATGTTAATCATTCAGACACACAAAAAAGCCTGAATGTCTATAACTCAAAATTCAAGCATCCAAACTCAAAAATAAATGATATTTAAATATACATGAATCACACACCCTACATCCCAACTCCAAGAGTTCAACAAAAGCCAACTGTTAGTAAGCAGGATAGCAGAGAGTATATCTCAGTTACATTGGAATGTGACCTGTGAACCAAAGCATTGTTAGTAAGGAGTAATTAACAAATTATGTGTAAATGAAATTAATTTATTCATGGGAAGTGATTTGGCTGGAGTGAAGGTTATAACTTCACCTATAATCACATAAAGTCTGAATGATGTTAAAGAGTTTCAACAATTGCAAGAACAAGTTCAAAGTATTATTCCACCATGTATGGTGACCAGAGCAATGGTGAAACAAAGTAATAGCACAGGCAGATTTAGAGTAGCCAAAAATTTCCTTAAGGATGAGGATAGTATTTGGCATATCTTCATTAATTGAGGCTCAGAAAGCAGATCTCAAGTTAATCAAGTTAGCACAGGCAGCTGAGAGTGAAGGAACTCTTATACCAAGAACAGAGTTTTGATGATGAAGTGGACAAACCCTTCTAAACCTGAAGATGACAGATTGATGGGTTTGTTCATCAGATAGTGGCACCATCCCATTGTATAAAGTGATCTAATGAGTAGCACATGGAAATTCCTATGGCAGGACATGCAGGAATATGAAATGACAAACAATGAGAAGCAGCCATTTTACCTGACCAAGGCTTCATCAGGAAAGATTATAAAATGTGCCATATATGTCATGTATCGGATAAACCTCAACATGCATTCACACTGGCATCTTTAATATCCACATCAGTTTTTGAGGAACTATTTATTTTAAGGTGTCAGGCAAGTTAAAGGAAACCTGTAATTGTGATTAAGAAATCTCTGTTTGAATTAAGGGATAAAAATATTGAATCTGAAACTCTTATCCATGAATGGGGGATACATGGAGTCACAGATGTCTACAGTGCATATAAAGACTCTTTGGCACATCGACTCTGCATCAGTCAAAAGCAACCACATAACTATTCTCACCCTGTTATCGAAAAAAGATGGGTAACGAACGTTTGTTCAGTTATGTGCATATAAAACAACTGTTAGGTGTACTACAGCAGATTCATCTATACCATCAAGTTTAAATATTGATTGTGGTGTTTGGGAAGTAGTCATTTTGCTTAATGCATCGCAGAGAAAGGAAATGTAAGGTACATTCTATGCAATTAAATGAATGAATCATAACTCAACATTATTTAACAGTTTCCGAAGTAGTATTAGAGTCATAGAGTCATAGAGATGTACAGCATGGAAGCAGACCCTTCGGTTAAACCCGTCCATGCCGACCAGATATCCCAACCCAATCTAGTCCCACGTGCCAACACCTGGCCCATATCCCTCCTGACCCTTCCTTTTCAAATACCCATCCAAATGCCTTTTAAATGTTACAATTGTACCAGCCTCCACCACTTCCTCTAGCAGCTCATTCCATATATGTACCAACCTCTGCATGAAAAAGTAGCCCCTTTGGTCTCTTTTATATCTTTCCCCTCTCATCCTAAACATATGCCCTCCAGTTCTGGACTCCCCCATCCCAGGGAAAAGACTTTGTCTGTTTATCCTATCCATGCCCCTCATAATTTTGTAAACCTCTATAAGGTCACCCCTCAGCCTCTGACATTCCAGGGAAAACAGTCCCAGCCTGTTCAGCCTCTCCCTATAACTCAAATCCTCCAACCCTGGCAACATTCTTGTAAATCTTTTCTGAACCCTTTCAAGTTTCAGAACATCCTTCCGATAGGAAGGAGACCAGAATTGCACGCAATATTCCAACAGTGGCCTAATCAATGTCCTGTACAGCCGCAACATGATCTCCCAACTCCTGTACTCAATACTCTGACCAATAAGGAAAGCATGTCAAATGCCTTCTTCACTATCCTATCTACCTGTGACTCCACTTTCAAGAAGATATGAACCTGCACTCCAAGATTTCTTTGTTCATTAACACTCCCTAGGACCTTACCATTAAGTGTGTAACCCTGCTATGATTTGCTTTCCCAAAATGCAGCACCTCACATTTATCTGAATTAAACTCCATCTGCCACTTCTCAGCCCATTCGCCCATCTGATCAAGGTCCTGTTGTAATCTGAGGTAACCTTCTTCGCAGTCCACTACAACTCCAATTTTGATGTCATCTGCAAACTTACTAACTGTACCTCTTATGCTCACATCCAAATCATTTACATAAATGACAAAAAGTAGAGGGCTCAGCACCTCAGGCCTCCAGTCTGAAAAACAACCTTCCACCACCACCGTCTGTCTTCTACCTTTGAGCCAGTTCTGTATCCAAATGGCTAGTTCTCCCTGTACTCTGAGATCAAACTTTGCTCGCCAGTCTCCCATGGGGTACCTTGTTGAACGCCTTACTGAAGTCCATATAGATCACATCTACCGCTCTGCCCTCATCAATCCTCTTTGTTACTTCTTCAAAAAACTCAATCAAGTTTGTAAGACATTATTTCCCACGCACAAAGCTATTTTGACTATCCCTAATCAGTCCTTGCCTTTCCAAATATATGTACATCCTGTCCCTCAGGATTCCCTCCAACAACTTGCCCACCACCGATGTCAGGCTTACTAGTCTATAGTTTCCTGGCTTGTCCTTACCACCCTTCTTAAACAGTGGCACCACGTTAGCCAACCTTCAGTCTTCCGGCACCTCACCTGTGACTATGTCCAGGTTCTTCATTTCTGGAAACTGTGATATTGCCCAGTGAAAGGGAGACTAAAGATATACAGAAAATCCTTGTACTATTGAAAAGAAATGAAAAATAAAGTCTGTTGAAATGTTTCCTTCGAATCCAATGTAGATGTGTCAAAGAATGGTCAGAAAATATCAATATTTCCCAGCATGTTTGATGTAGGTTTTGATGTCGAGAACATCCCCAGTGACTGTGATGAAGAAGAACAGGGCTTGTACTCAGGTGGAGAAAGTAGGAAATGTATTGAATTTAAGGTGCAGAAAATTGACATTCAATCAGAATTATCAAATTTGAAACTGGAACCTGAAACAATTGATTGCTGTACTGATATTCAGTTTGATGAGCAAAAACAAATTGATAGTTTTGGATCAATAAACAGGAAAAAATAAGCAAAAGTAAACACAATAAACAGAAACTTTAAATGCTGTTGCTTCAAAAGCAGTGGAAATAGCTGAAAACAAGTTGGAAAGTAAGACTCTGAAAATAGATTTTGAGTCTGATCTGTTGGTCAGCATGGACCAGTAGCCAAGTTAAATCAATATAATTTTAGATGCCAATGCAGAGGAATTCACTGTGGAATCAATTGAAGATGACTTTTTGTTTTCTGTTTCAACTTAAAAGTTGAATACAGATATTGAGTGTTATTATAATAAACTAATATTATTTTCTATTTGGAATATGTGACTGCAAGCACACAACTAACAGACTAACATTGGACAAAATGTTGGAATTCTCTCTCTAAGGAAATTGTGGATCGACCTACATGTACTGCAACGGTTCAAGAAGGGAGTTCCCCACCACCTTCTTCAGGGCAACTGGGGATGGGCAATAAATGAGTTCTGAATTAGGAGGTTTATGAAACAACTGTTAGGAGTACTACAGCAATTTCATCCATACCATCAAGCTTAAGTTTTGATGGTGTTGCTCAGAAAGTAGTCAATTTATTAATATGCAAGAGTAAAAGGAAATGCAGGTAAATTCTGCACAATTAAATGAATGTAACAGAACTCAACATTATCTAGCAGTCTTCAAAGTAGTATCACATCCACATTTTATAATCCATCCCGATAAAGTCTTGGCCAGGTAAAATGACAGATCCTCATTGGTCGAGTTTTCCTGAGTTGACAGCAATGTTTTGATTGACTCCTAACCAGGTGACCATAGCTTGTGTGGCGCCACTGTAGCACAGATATGCATAGTATGCAAATAGAAAGCAACAAAAATCTTCTTTGTGTCTCTCTCCTGTGTGGAGGTGAAGACAGTCTCCAGTCACAACTTCCTCTCATCTTGCTTTGCAAATTCCCTGTTGAAGGGAAAAGGGGAAAATCACTTTCAGGCACCCTAAAAGGGGTGAATTGGCAAGCAGTGAGTGAATAATTGTTTTTTTTTAAAAAACCTTCTATCATAGAGCCATACAGCATGGAAAGACACCCATCAGTCGAACCAGTCTATGCTGAACATAAACCCAAAATAAAATATCAAAACGTTGAAAGAATGAGAGAGAGAAAGTAACTCATCAATCCTGTGTTCCAGGCTAATGCTAATAATTTTTTTACTTCATTTGTTTTTCCTCTCCACTCTTATTTAGATGTTTAATCTATCTTTGTGTGTCTGTCTCTTTTTGAGAAGATGAATTTAAGCAAGGTAGAATTTAAGTTACAGAGAGTTATAAATTGGCAATTTTTTTTTCAAATCAATCTGCTTGCAATAAGTAGATTGTCTTTTTAAGTAGAGAAACTTGTTGAGTATTTTCTTTTAACCTGGATTAGTCAGTTAAGTCAGTCAGACATTAAGAAAAAAATAGGTTAAACAGTTCATTGTGAGGCTTGCTTTCCAGTGTTCATTGATTCCCCAGTGAATCATGACACTGGGTCTCGAGATTACTTGTCTGGCAGCACTGTCAAAACCTTTAAAATGTTGAGGTTCCAGTACTGATTCCTATGACACACCATTCATTACTTTTCAATTATTTGAAAAAGACTAATTTATGGTGACTTTCTGCTTCCTGTGAGCGAGCCAATTTCATATCGATGGTAATATGCTACCTTCTGTACAATGAACTTTTACTTTCAGTATTTCCTTTGATGTAGCACCTTATCAAATGCCATGTAAAAATCTAAATACAATACATCCATCACCAACAGTTTCCTTTCATCAACAGCATGTTACTTGTTCAAATAATTCAAATTGATCCCCTCACAAAACCATGTTAACTCTGCCTAATTATATTGAAATAATTTAAGTACCCTGTTATAACGTCATTAATAATAGCTACTAATATTTTCTTTCTGATAGATATTAGGTGAACTGGTCTGTGGTTTCTGTATCTCTTTCTTTTTGAACAAACGAGTCATATGTCCCACCTTCGAATTTCTTGGCATCAATGATCTCACTGGTCACTTCTTTTACGAGCCTAGAATGAATTCCATTAGAACCTGGGCACTTGATAAAAACAAAATATCGCAAATAATGGAAATTGGAAACAAACACAAGGGAATACGAGAGAAACTCAATCTGGCAGCATCCGTAGAGAGAAAATGGAGTTTACATTTCGAGTCCAGTATGACTTCTTCAGAACTCCAGGACCTAGGCACCTGAGATCTAACCATTAACTTAGTTCTGATAATTGTAAACCTCCTGAATTCCATTTCCTGAACAATTGCTGCTTCTAGGATGTCATGTGCATCCTCTATAATAACGACTGTTGCAAAATACCTATTTAATTTATCTGACATCTCCTTTTTTGACATTATTCATTCTCTGGACATTCTTTCTGTAGGACCAATGCTCACTTCCTACATGCCTGTTGGCTTGAGATTGTCCTAAAACTGGTGCATCTATCTTTAATCGTCTTCCCATTAACAATTCCCCTGGCAACTACCAGGACATCAATGATGTCACTCTTATTGAGAAGGAAAAGGAATGGGAAAGAACTACTCCCTTTCTCAATTTTTATCCATCAGGCTTGACTGCTCTGACTTTACATTCAACTGAAAATAGATTAGAGGAATTGTCATCTGGTGGATGTCTGTTTCAGAAGTGAACATCCTGATATCCTTATTCACTAATTGAGCTTCATCATCTGATACCAGTTCTTATGTAACTTACAGTTTACTAAAGACCCTTTTCACTCTGATTGTTGGGTCTGCTGTGGTTGAATTAAGGTTTACTACTTCAATCCATCTTGGACAATTGTCAATTACTACTTATTGCATCTTCTTTCTAAAAATAAACAAATCCTTTACTGGTTATTAGTTGGAGTAAGACAGGCTATGTTGAAGATAAACTTCCCCACATGATTCATTCTGCCTAAGGAGTGTTATCCATCATTTATACACTTTACTGCTAGAAATTAATTGATGGCTCATCTGCCTTGGATCCATTGGGATGCCTTGTTCCGAGATAATGTGTCTTAAAAAATGTGATAGTCATTCTAGACAATTGGCATTTCTTATTTAGTGCAAGGTCAATGCTCTGTATTGCCTTTACTACATCTCTGACCTTCTGACCTTGTTTGTTCTTCATTTTAGAATGTCATCCAAATGATGAATGATTGCCTACTTCCCTTCTAGGATTCTAGACACTTCCCTTTGGAAGATCTATGTTGCCAAGGGGTTTTCAAATGATAGATGATTGAAGCAATATTATGCAAATGGAATAATAAATAGAGTTGGTCATCTTGATTTTTGTTTTTACTTTGATGCAACTCACTGTCTTTATCCAGTTTTGTGAAAAAAAAACTTGCTTGTTGCCATTTTTTCCAAATTGTCATCATGAGTTGAAATAAGATGACTTTCTCTTCTAATTTTTGTTTTAACTGAGTGAAATTTACACACAGTCTGAGTTCTCCATTTATCTTGGGAACAATTTCTAGCCCTGAGCACCATTGCGTCACTGGTGATTCGACCAAGTTTTCAATCATGCTGTCTAACTGAGATTTTATTTTTCCTATCAGACGAAGAGGAATTGTCCTGGAGTATGCTCAAGTAGATGGGCTTCGCAGCTTCTTGCAAAGTAATGTGATACCTTGCATCATGTTGCCTCAATCTGTGAATAACATTGGATTATGTTTTGAAATTCTCTCCAATCTTCATTTTGAAGTACCATATCCACTTGCTCTTGGAGATCTAAATGATATGCTGTATGCATTTTTACTGAGAAACAAGACATTCTGATTCCTATGTCTGTACAGTAATTTACTGGCATTCCATTCTCTGAGGGTAAGCATCTTAGTGATTTGTCCACACATCTGAAAATCTGTGCCTCTTTGACCCAGGAGTTTCATGTATACTGGCCTAACTCTCACAGAAAGCTGTCTGCAAATATTGATACATCTGCTCCTAGTTGAGTTTAATTCTGCTTTCAATATTTGTACCTTCAAGTTGATGGTCCAAATTGATGGCTTGCTTTAACATTCTCTGAGAATGCTGTCATTACCTTTTGTTGTGTACCTTCTTTGTTGCAAGAATCCCATTTCTCTGGATATTTTCCTTTTCCAGGACCTTTTCTTTCTTTTTGTGGTGATGAAGGTTAACTTGATACATTGTTGTTCCAACTCAGCACACGGTACCTTTCACTGGATCTTTCTTCCATTTGTGACTTCGGTTTAGAGCCACATCCTGTAAAATGAAATGTGGTTAATGGCTGTGACTCATATCTTTATGGCATTTTGGTGGGCTTTCAGAACTGTAACATTGCCATCTTTGGCGTCTACCTATCAGACCATATCCACTTACTCTCAGAGATCTAATGATTATGATATATACAGGATATATCCTGATGAAGGGCTTTTGCCCGAAACGCCCATTTTCCTGCTCCTCGGATGCTGCCTGACCTGCTGTGCTTTTGCAGCACCACTCTGATCTAAACTCTGGTTTCCAGCATCTGCAGTCCTCATCTCTGCCTATGATATATACATGTTTACTGAAGAAACCCCAATTTTTCCTCAAAATACTGATCAACATTATGCCCTGATTTTTGCCAGCATTGTGTATTGGTTTGCCTGTTCCAGCATTAAGTTCTTTTTGATTGAAGGAAGTCTGGTAACTTCTGATCCAACATACTGATTACAATACAATCTCTAAATAATTCATCCCTCAGTGCATCATACCTATAATATCCTGCTAGATGATATAAACCCATTATAAATGTTTCTATTCATTCTCCCAAATGTTGAGATTGCTGATTAAATCTTGCCTTTTCTATCACTAAATTTCTTTTCAGTCAACAGCACCAACCAAATACTTTTAATCAATGCATTGTACTCAGTAGTATCTGCTTCCAAAATTGTAATCCTCGAATATTACCAGCTTTGAACCTACAGCACATAAAATGTTGCTGTTGCAATGGTCCTTCACCTCATTGTTGGCCTTGCATTGTCAAATGGTTGAGGTACTGTCCCGATTTCTACCAGAGCTGCCCATATTTATGGACTATTGGACATGACTGCCCTGGGTGAGTACTTGGGTTTTTCCTATTTGTAGTGAAAGTCTTCTGAATCTAGTGCTTGCTGACACCCAGTGTTGCTTACAACTGCAGATGTACACAATTTCTGAATCTCTATTTCGTCACATAAACTTCCAATTATATCATCCACAAAGAAACTGTGCAAGTGCAGAAAAGAAGCACGTTATTGAAATTAAGTTCAACAGTACAGAGTCAGGATGAGTGTGTGGAGGGCAGACACAGTGCTCAGGACATGGTGGGAAGTGAGGAAGGGGTGGGGGCGGGTGTGAGAATGGGGGAAGAAGAAAGGAGGACACCGGGAAGGGGAAGAGTTTGGACTTGGAGGGAAAAATGACAATGGGGGAAGGATAAGAAGTGAGGGCAGGGGAAAATAAAGTGAGGATGAGGGAGATGAAGTGAAGGCAGGAGGATTCCCTCCCCCTCTGTCTGCCCCTCTCCTTTCATTGGCCTCTCCTTGCCACTACACCCTGCTCCTCTTTCTGTCTCATAGTCCACCCCCTTGCTGCCCTCCTCCCCTCTCCATCACTTCCAAACTCCTCTCCTCCCCCTTTCTTGTGCCCCCATTCACAGCTGCACTAAGTTTAAAGCTAAACCGATTTAAATATATCTGCACAAATTGAATTAGTGTGTAGCATACAAGCCTGTAATGTGTATAGTGCAGCCATGTTTTTCCTCTTCAGAATATTAGCACTCATTAGGCTTCAAAGTCTTCAGAGATTCTTTTTCCCTCTCCCTCAGAATATTCCAGTTTTAACGCCCTGTAACCAAAGTCTTCTAAGGTCTTTTCTCTATCATTCAAGTTAACCATTTTCCAGGTTTCTTTCTCTTGAAGCTTTCCAAGACCTTGCTCTATTTTCAGTGTCTTCCTCCTTTTACTCAGCTTTGAAGACTTCCAAGGTCTTGTGCTGTCCTAATTTCAGACTCTGATTCTGGAAATGTTTCTGTTTTCCCAGCAGCCACCATCTTTATCTTGTGTTTTAAGCAAGTACCTGCATTCTGAGATACCAGTCTGGAGTATCTGGGGTGTGGGTTTCTGAATATGTATTATTCCTGAGGGCGATTGCTCCTTAACACTAAGTAAGGCTCTTCAATTTATGCACTGTAGCATTCCTTTATTTACATCTAAAGGTAGTAGGTTATCAAAGGGCCCTCACCGGAGCAATGTCTAAGACCTGTCTTTCCACAAGCTCTTTCTAGATTGGTGTCTTCTCTTTTATTGATGTTGAAATCATGTTCTCAGTTGCATCATGTTTTTAAACCAAAACATTGTTTTCCTCCTATTCTTCCTACAAATGTGAATCACATTTCTCCATGAGATATTCTATCTGCCAATGTTTGAAATATATTTCACATGATACAGGCAGCAAGGTAGATATATATGATAGAATATAGTAAACTCTGTTCCCTGAGCCCGGAAACCATTAACTGAATTGTGACGAACATTTTAAAAATGTAAAATTAAGACAATTATTAAGCATGGCTTCTGTTATTGATGTAGGCCCCATGGTGGGTCAATTTATAAAACTTCTCACTGTATTTTTGATATAAAAGGGCACACGACAGTAAGTTTCTATTCTATAAATTTCTAATCTATTCTATCAACACAATTTACATGAATCTCATTATACAACATTTCCAAGCAGTTCGAGGAATGGAAATTGCAGGTAATGAGTCATTGAAAGGAATGGATGAAACAGGAATTGAAGAATTAGCACACAGCATCTGGTCATGCAGCATTATCATGTGCATTTGCAATTGGGAGGTAATATGGTTCCACATGACTGTATAGATCAATGGATGCTGATGACCTGTTGCAGATGCAAATCTTAACCATCAACAGAAAAGGCTGTGCTGCCCAATGCTAAAATCATATGCTATATTTGCAAAAGCTGAATACTTTTATGTTTTTATGTGTTTACTTATTATCGAGAAAGTCACTGAGGTAATTTGAAATCTTTCACATTTCCTTCATACTTTGAGAGATATCTCCCCTTAACTTGTAATGGAGCAAATCTAGATTTTTAACCATTTAAATTAAGTTTTGGTTTAATAAGAAAAATCTTAGTTAAACAGCAAAGAGCATTCTGGAAATTCCATGATCACAATAACAGAAAATAGACAATTTGAAGAACCTGGTTAAAAAAGAAAAATCCAAGGGATGATGGTTTTGGCTAAGTAAGATTTGGGTTTGGTATTTTGGAGATTTTTCTAACCAGGAGCAATGAGATTTCTTGCTATATCTTATAAAACTCATCTCATTAATAGGACCTTGTGTCCTATTTTGATTTCATTTTAGCACATTCCATTCCCTGAACAACTTGTCACTCAGCCGATATCTGCCAAAAGACCAGGATTCCTGATGCCCATTCAAAAGGTCTCTGGCACTCAGGCACTCTGGAGCTGCCTTGCTCAGTCACAGACAGAAATGAAACATGCCAGAGAAGGGGAAAATAGTGCTGTGATTCTCTGATACGGACCTAGAGGTTCTGTTAAATTGGATAGTGCTAAGGAGGGACAACTAGCAGATGAGGGCACACCACCAGATCCTGGCACCCTTAATACGCTAAAACAACAAACTTTTAACATAAAAGGAGAAAAAGGTGGAAATGAAATGGGCTCAACTAGGTTGCTGCAGTAACATAATCTTGGATTTATAGGAGGCCGAAAACTATTTCACCTAAAATTTGGTCAGGCCTGTTCCAATTGTTTTTGATACAACCTAAAAAAAACAGGCACTATGAATGAGGAGTCTAGTAGTGGTTTCAGGCTCTCCCTGGTAAGCTGGTCAGCAATTGCTATGTCCCTGGCAGCAGCATCCAGCAAAAAGCAATATTTTAAAAACTGATTTGAAGGAATGTTCCTGTGTGATCAGAAGGTGGAGACTTCCTCTGTACCCAGTCTAGCCAACAATCAGCACCCCTTCAATACTTTGTTACCCTCTGTTACGATCCCATACTAGATGCTCAAATTTGTTTAAAGTAAGAACATTTTGAAATCCTGGTTACTTAACAAGAATAAAGATATCAGGTTTCATGGTTTTAAACAAATGAAAATAAAGCTAACAATGATCAATATCTACCTCGTATTCAAGAGGCAACCTTAAGTTGACAGGCGACCTGTGGTCAAACACACCTCAAAATGTTTATTATATGGCAGAGACAACCAAGAAGGATCCCATGAAGTCTCCAGTGGCCCACCCAGATGAGTGTGATAAATCAAGTCTTGAAATTTCTTCAAAATGCTGTCTTTCTCATAAAGAATTGCAACTCTTCTCAAGCCTGCCTTGCCTTTTCAAAAGGTGTGACTGATCTGCTTGCGGTATGAACTCCACTTTCCTGCCTACACCCGAAACCACTTGTATTTCTTTTGAATCAAGAATCTGCCTTAAAAATATTCAATAATTGTGCCTCCACCACTCCCAAGGGAAGTGAATTCTAACGGCTTACAACTCTGCAAATGAGCTTAAAAATGTGTTGTTGGAAAAGCGCAGCAGGTCAGGCAGCATCCAATGAGCAGGAGAATCGACGTTTCAGGCATAAGCCCTTCTTCAGGAATGAAGAAGGTGTGCCAAGCAGGCTAAGATAAAGGGTAGGGAGGAGGGACTTGGGGGAGGGGCGTTGGGAATGTGATAGGTGGAAGGAGGTTAAGGTGAGGGTGATAGGCCGGAGAGGGGGTGGGGGCGGAGAGGTCGGGAAGAAGATTGCAGGTCAAGAAGGCAATGCTGAGTCCGAGGGTTGGGACTGAGATAAGGTGGGGGGAGGGGAAATGAGGAAGCTGGAGAAATCTGTATTCATCCCTTGTGGTTGGAGGGTTCCTAGGCGGAAGATGAGGCACTCTTCCTCCAGGCGTCATGTTGCCATGGTCTGGCGAAGGAGGAGGCCAAGGACCTGCATGTCCTTGGCGGAGTGGGAGGGGGAGTTAAAGTGGTCAGCCACAGGGCGATTGCGTAGGTTGGTGCGGGTGTCCCAGAGGTGTTCTCTGAAACGTTGCGCAAGTAGGCGGCCTGTCTCCCCAATAATCTTCCGCCTAGGAACCCTCCAACCACAAGGGATGAATGCAGATTTCTCCAGCTTCCTCATTTCCCCTCCCCCCACCTTATCTCAGTCCCAACCCTCGGACTCAGCACTGCCTTCTTGACCTGCAATCCTCTTCCCGACCTCTCCGCCCCCACCCCCTCTCCGGCCTATCACCCTCACCTTAACCTCCTTCCACCTATCACATTCCCAACGCCCCTCCCCAAGTCCCTCCTCCCTACCCTTTATCTTAGCCTGCTTGGCACACCCTCCTCATTCCTGAAGAAGGGCTTATGCCTGAAACGTCGATTCTCCTGCTCCTTGGATGCTGCCTGACCTGCTACGCTTTTCCAGCAACACATTTTTAAGCTCTAATCTCCAACATCTGCAGTCCTCACTTTAACCCTGTAAATGAAAAAAAATTGCTCTCATTGTCATTTTTAAGTGGGAGACTCCTTATTTTTAAGATAAGTCCCCTTGTTCTGGTCTGTCCCACATGAGGGAAATATCTTTTCTCATGATCCAACCCTAAAGTTCCCTCAGGTATTATATGATCCTTCTCAACCCCTGATGGGCTTCTTTAAGTCCCAAAGGTGCAGAACTGACAAATGCCTTCTCTGAGCACCCAGCTTCTTTGCGCAAATGGTAGCACTTCAGCTGTGTGGAGCTAACCATGTCATCATCTTCTGCTCCTGAATGGCTGCTGTTCATTGACCTTGTATGTGAAGTGTGACTTTCAGAAACCCCCACAACATTTGGATACAGAATAGGATCCATCAGCCTTTGCAACATTTTGTCCTTTAAAATGCTATAATCTCTCTGCTGCTGCGAAAATACACAGAGGCAAAAAAAAATTGATTTCATCCTACCTTGCCCCCACTCCATCCTTCCCAGATGACCACAGTTGGCAAGGCAGGGTATCGGTGTTTCACTTCTCCAAACGGGGAAGCTGCCTGTGGAAATTCAGATTCCCTCTGCTTATTTGGCACCTGAAAACATGTTTGAATGTATTTCTAGGCCACTTGGGTTTTGCAAAGGACTGGATCATTAATCACGATCGTACCAAACTAATGCTTTACATTGAAGTTATTTTTGCAATCGTTTCCCTGTCAAACAGTTTCAGTATCGGATGAGTTAAGCTGGCGAAATCATCATAATTTGGAAAATGTCCACAAAAAGATCATTTTCACAGCAAGCACGTGCATTGCTCAATCAACTACCTTGTGGGAGGACAATTAAATAGGAAAAAAAAGGAGGGATTTTAATTACCATACAAATTAGAAAAAATTAGGCAGCCATATTTCATGTCTTAATTTGGCTTTGGGGGCTGCTGGGCAAAGTTTAGAGTAAATCTTTGATTAATTGAGACACAGCAGGAAGGTATTTGAAAAGAAAAGCACGTTTTAAATAACACTTCACAGCAATTTTGTCCTTCAACATGTGAAAGTGCAACCTTAACTCAAAGATACACAATGTGAATTATTGTTCACAGTGCACCAATTATTTGGATAAATAAAATATCTGAGTATTTGAAGCAATGTTTTCCCTTCTTTCCTGCTAATGTGTACGATTTTTCTTCATTCAGGGAGCACATTTTGTAAACTAGCTGCCATGAATATAATTTACCATTTGAATCATCTTCAATTTTCAATTATTATCTGGTAATTTACATAAGAGCCAATTTTCATCTGACAGTACTCGAGGCTGGGTTTGGCAAGCATTAGCTGTACTTCGGTACCTCACTATAGTTGGCATTGTTCAGATAAACGCTAAGAAGTCAGTTTATCCCAATCCCATCTTCAAATACATCCACAATACAATCATAATCAGGAGTAGGAAACTTGGTCAAATGACCTTTCCCCATCTTTTTCTCGTGCCACAAGCATTCCCGCTGCTACCACCTTGGCTAATGATCCTAAACCATATATCAAGTATAAGAGCCCATGATCTGATGCTCAGTTTATTACTGGGCTGGCAACAAACTAAATTCCTAATACAATGATTAAAAAAATCAAGTTGTTTGGTTTGGCTCTGCATTTTCTGGCTCCATTTGCACTGCATAAAGTGTGAATAATTAAAAGTAACTAAAACAAAACTGAAAAGTGTCAATGACTTCCCTCCCTTAAGGAGAAAATGATGCTGAAGATGAGAGTCATGAGTGTGTGGTGCTGGAAAAGCACAACAGATCAGGCAGCATCCAAGGAGCAGGAGAATTCGATGAAGAGCTTATGCCCGAAACGTCGATTCTCCTGCTCCTTGGATGTTGCCTGACCTGCTGTGCTTTTCCAGCACCACATTCTTGACTCTTTCCTCCTTTGAGATTGAAATGTCTCCTTTGTGCACCTAATATATCTAACTTATCTTTTGTTAAGGTGGAAGTATGTTTTATCTGCACAGCCTTTGTCCCACTACTACTGTTCCAAAGACTCCCCTATACCATCACAAGGCAAAAGTGGAAAGCAATGAGGCCCACATGTATTAATTGGCTGCCTGAATAAATGTGCCATGCACCAAACTCACCACAGAGAAGGGCATTAAATTCTTTAGTACAAGAGATATTTGAACGTGAAACTTCCTACCAAGGCATAGCTGAGAGAAATAACACAGATATAAGTCAGGGGAAGCCAGATATTTTCTAAAATGGGGAAAAGCTTCAGATAACTGAAGCAGAAAGTGCCTTCGGAAGTCTAGTTCAGATTTCTTTTAAAGTTAAAAATGCAAGGTCAGCTAGCAGACAGAAAGACAAATGCAATGTTAGCATTCATTTTGAGAGGGCAAAAATACAAGAGAAGGAATGTATTAATTAGGTTATGTAAGGCTTTGGTCAAACCACATTTGGAATATTGTGAGCAATTTTGGATCCCATCTTGAAGGATAGGCATTGTCAGATATAGACAAGTGGGATCAAGAGGAGGAAACTCAAGAGGGAAATCAGGAGAGCAAACAGGTGATATGAGATAGTTTTGGCAAATAGGGTTAAGGAGAATCCAAAGAGATTCTATAAAAACATTAAGGACAAAAGAGTAACAAGGGAGAGAGAATACAGCACCTTAAAGATCAGCAAGACCGTCTATTTGTGGAATTGCAGGAGTGATATCTTGAAAAGTGTTCATCTTACAGAGGAGGTGATGCTGAACGTCTTAAAATGCATAAAGGTGAATAATTCCCATGATCAGATGTATCCCAGAACTTTGTGGGAAGCAAGGAAACTGACTACTGGGCTTCTTTAGGTCAGTGATAGCCACAGCTAAGTGCTGGAAGACTGGAGAGTGGCTAATGTGGCACTGTTATTTATGAAAGGTTGTAAGGAAAAGCCAAGGGACTGTTGTTTGAAAAGCCTGAAGACAGTGTTGTTGGAGGGGCTTCTGAAGGATAGGAATTAAGGATAGGAATCCTTACAGTGTGGAGGCAGGTTCTGCAGCCCACCGAGTCCGCACCAATTCTCCGAAGAGCATCCCACCCAGACCCACCGCGCCCCACTCTATCCTTGTAACCCTAATCCTTCTAGGCTGCACATCCCTGGACACTGTGGGCAATTTAGCATGGCCAACTTACCTGACCTATACATCTTTGGGCTGTGAGAGAAAACTGGAGCACCTGAAGGAAACCCACACAGATATCGGGAGAATGTGCAAATTCCACACAGAGGGTCAGCTGAGGCTGGAATTGAACTCAAGTCCCTGGCGCTGTGAAGCAACAGTGCTAACCACTGAGCCACCATGTCGCCCATATAATTTGGAAAGGCAAAGACTAATTAAGGATAGTCAACATAGCTTTGTTCATGGAAAATCATATCTCACTGACTTGATTGAGCTTTTTGAAGAAGTGAAAAAGAAGATTGATAAAAGCAGAGTGGTGGATAATGTCTACATAGACTTCAGTAATGCGTTCGACAAGGTTCCTCATGGTAGACTGGTTAGCAAGGTTTGATCATTAGGAACCCAGAGAGAGCTAGTCATTTGGATGCAAAATTGTCTTGAATGTAGGAGACAGAGGGCAGTGACAGAGGGTTACTTTTTGGACAGGAGGTCTGTGACCAGCAGTGTGTTGCAAGGATCGGTGCAGGGTCTACTACTTTTTGTCATTTATGTAAATGAATTGGATATGATTATAGCAGGAATCGTTAGTAAGTTCACAGATGATGCCAAACTTTGTGATATTGTGAACAGTGAAGAAAGTTACAATGGGACCTTGATCGGATGGGCCAATGGGATGAAAAGTAGGAGATGGAGTTTAATTTAGATACATGTGAGATGTTGCATTTTGTTAAGGCAATCAGGACAGGACTTATATACTTAATGGTAGGGTCCTGGGGACCAGTGACATCAGACTCACCAGTCTATAATTGCCTGGCTTTTCCTTACCACCGTTCTTAAGTAATAACAACACATTAGCCACCCTCCAGTTTGCTGGCAGCTCACCTAAACAAAGAGATGCAGGTTCATAGTTCCTTGAAAGTGGAATCGCAGGTAGACAGGGCAGTGAAGAATGTGTTTGATGCACTTGCCCATTTTAGTCAGTACATTGAGTATAGAAGTTGGGATGTTGTCTTGTGACTGTATAGGATATTGGTTTGGCCTCTTTTGGAATGCTGCATTTAATTCTGGTGTTTCAACTGCAGGAAAGATGTTAATAAACTTGAAAGGGTTCACAAAAGACTTACAAGGATGTTGCCAGGGTTTGAGGGTTTGAGCTATAGGGAGAGGTTGAATAAGCTGAGGTTGATTCCCTGGAGTGTCGGAGGCTAAGAGGTGAAATTGTAGAGGTTTATAAAATGATGAGGGGCATAGATAGGGTGAATAACCAGTGTCTTTTTCCAAGGGCAAAGTAGAGGCCATAAGTTTAAGGTGAGAGGGGAAAGATATAAAAATGACTTAAGAGACAATTTCTTAATGTAGAGGGTGGTGCATGCATGGAATGAGCTATCAGAGGAAGTGGTGGAGGCTGGTACAATTACAACATTGAAAAGGCACCTGGATAGATGCATGAATAGGAAAGGTTCAGAGGGATATGGAGCAAATTCTGGCAGCTGGGACTAGATTAATCTAGAATGTCTGGTTGGCATGCATAAGTTCGGCTGAAGGGTCTGTTTCCAGGCTGTACATTTCTATGACACTATGATTCTATGTTCTGGCTTTGGAAGGATCCAGATGTAGTTTACAGGAATGAGCCTGGGGATGAAGGGGTTGTTGTATGATGAGTGTTTGAAGACTCTGGCCCTGTACTCGATGGAGTTTAGAAGGATGAAGGGAGATCTCATTGAAACTTATAGAATGCTGGAAGCCCTGTACAGAGTCCACAAGGAGAAGGTTTTCTAGTATGAGAGATGAGGTTTTGAGAGCCTAGCCTCAGAGTACAAGGACAACCCTTTAGAACTGAGATGAGGAGGAATTCCTTCAGCTACAGTATGGTAAGTGTGTGGAACTCATTGCCAAAAAGGGCTGAGGAGGCTGAGGGCATTTAAGACAGTGTCTGAACATGGCGGAGAAGTGGAAGATGGCACCGTGATTTTTCAATGGGAACCTGGAGGTCCTGGTGGGCAGGATTAGCTTGATCCACTCGGGTCAGTGTCATCACCAGGATATGGAGGAATGGCCAACTGTGCTGCAAGAATGTCAATTACCTTCCTGATCTACCAGGGTAAGTGGTACAATCTGTTAACTTACTCTGTATTTGCTACTGCATCCTTGATGCTGTACTACTGTAAACATTGAATGCAACCTATTGCCTCTCTTGTCCTCATGCCTCCATCCTCCCTAACCACTAACCTGGCATGCCTTCTGTACTGCCTCCTCAGTACTTCAAAACACTTCCATCTTTTGCCCACCAGCGATAGTGTCTACACTGTGACACTCATTGTTTGTCAGTCTTCTCCCCCATTTCTGTCATTACAAAAGGCACATCATAGATGCTCAGAGTGAGTCTGAACAGATTGTTGGAGGGAGGAAACAGAGGTGCCCAAAAACTGAGTCCTCATGCCTAACAAGGACAGAATGCCAGGGAAGACTACAGGGATGTCATGTCCTACCAAATGAGTGAGTACTTTTTGTGAACCCACCTTCCACTCCTCCTAGGAAGCATGGATGAGGCTGTCTCCTGCACTCATTACCAGTGCAGATGTTGACATTCTGGGGAGAATATTAAGCACAACGATGTGCTACACAATCTTCTGAGCTACAACCTCCCCTTGCAGATCCTGCTGCCCCTCTTCACAATTTACCTCTGCCTTAGCTGGAACCTGAAGCCCCCGGTCCCAAACAGTAGGTTGCCAAGGCTTAGTCTCACAGCAGCAGCCTCACTTGTCTGCCCATTCCCCTTTAGTTTCATGATAGAAAGACCATGGCCCAATATGTTGACCAATGTGTCTGGACAGCACCAGGCGAGACATGCATAGATTCCTGAATGGTGCCTATATGCCCCCTCCTCCAACTGCACCAACCCTATCTCCAGACTACAGAGGGGTTGACAGGCTGACTGTGATTACTCCCTGACTATTAAAACTCTGGTAAGATTCCTAACCATGGCCAATGGTTTTGTTGCCAAGTTGTCAATGACACCTGCGTGTTTAAGCCTGCTACTTTTAAACGCTAAAAGTGATAAAAGAGAAGATGGAAATGATTTCACCTGAAGCAGCACCACTCCGAAAACTTGTGATTTCAAATAAACCTGTTGGACTATAACCTGGGGCTGTGTAACTTTTGACATTGTCTACCCCAGTCTCACAACAGCGCCTCCACATCATCACACAAAAAGTGGGAGAAAATAGCTGATGAGGGGAAAGCAGCAAGAAATATAAAAATGGATAGTAAGAACTTTTTTAAACATATGAAAAGAAAGAGAGAGGCCCCTTAGAGAATGAGGATTGAAAAATCGTAGTGGGGAACCGGAAACTGGCAATGGAGTAGAATACTTTGCATCAGTCTTCACAATATAATAACATTCCAGAACTCACCAAATCAGCAAGCTGCTAATGGAGGGGAGGAATCAAACACAATAACTCGAGGACAAGGACTGGGGAAATTATTGGGGCTAAAGGTGAATAATTCCCCTGACATACTGCATCCTAGGATTTTAAAGTAGGCACAGAGATACTGGATGTAATTTCCCAGAAATCCTTAAATTTTAGAAAAGCTGCAGAAGATCGGTGGTTTTCCAATGTAACACTCTGACTCAAAAGGGGAAAGACACAAGATCTGATAATTAAAGGCCAGTCATTGGGAAAATATTGGAGTCTGTTATACAGGATGTAATAGCAGAGTATTTAGAAATTTAATGTAGTAAAGCAGAATCAACATGGCTTCATGAAGGGGAAGTCATACCTGACAAACTTATTAGAGTTCTTTGAAAAGGTAACAAAGCAGGTTAGATAAAGGGTACTCAGTAGATGTAATATATTTGAATTTAGATCAGAGTGATACTGGAAAAGCACAGGAGGTCAGACAGCATCCAAGGAGCAGGAAAATCGATGTTTCGGGCAAAAGCCCTTCATCAGGAATAGAGGCAGGAAGCCTCCAGGGTGGAGGTTTTTTTTATCCACATTGATAGTATCCACATTGATCTCACTCATTTTGGTCATAGTTGCTGAATCTGCTCTGCTATATCTGATGGATGTTGAGAGTATGGTGCTGGAAAAGCACAGAAGCATCCAAAGAGCAGGAGAATCGACATTTCAGGCATAAGTCCTTCATCAGGAATGATGATGTCCAACTGGAACACCTTGAGAAGATCAGATGGTGACCTGAGCACATTCAATAGGTCCTGAGCAAGCACCCCTCTTTTGGTCTTTTACGACATCCTTGGATTGTAATCTTCAAATGTAAACAAGTGATTATTCCACAAGCTTTATCTCAAGATATGGTTCATCATATATTCATAGGTCACAAGGTTGCAGAAAAAGCCTAGAGATTGGCACATGAATCCATCTATAGACTGTCATCAATAAGGACATAATCAGCTATTCAGGTCACATTAAATATGTCAATTCTATCAATTCCCACAACCATGAGAACTTCTCATTACAAAACATTTCTTCTGAGCTGTACTGTAAGATTGCAACTGATACTTTGCATGTCCAATGATACTGGCTACTTTGTGAAATTCCCCTTTTGAGAGACAAATCAAAGAGTCCACTAGTACAACGTTAATTGCTATATTGATTATCTTTATGTTCTTCTGCAAGTTGTGCCATCAACAGTGCACAGAACAACAACATACCCTACCTAGATGTGTAGAAAGTGGGATATCTCTCTTCACAATTATAGATTTAATGGTTTTACCGAGTGCATTGTTTCTACTGTGCATAATTATTAAATGTGAAGATTTAATAATTGCCAAGATTTTCAAATAGTCATATTATATCAACATCCTCAGGGCAATGGTTTATCCGTAGCAGCAGCTCATGTTTGGAAGACAGTGCTTCATTAAGTACTCTTAACACCCAAACACATGTACACAATTTATTATTGGAAACGAAGAAAGAAAATAGTAAACAACATGATCAGTAAGTATTTCAAACAGTTATTCCAAGGTGAACCAGGTCAAAGCAAAGGAGTAAAGGTCTTCATAGAAATGCATAGGTCAACAGAAAGTTGCTGTGACATTGTGGCCAGCCCAGTTATACAACATTGTCATGAAGAATTATCAAATCCTACTGTGAAATTCGTGACATACTCAGTTTGTACATGACCGACCATCCATCATACAAGATGATGACTGATACTGGAAGAATCACACAGGTATTCATAATGCATGATCACCAATGGTGGTTAGCTCATCACAGAGTGAAGTTACACAGACATGTCATGATAATTTTGTAAGGGCTCAATCTGATCATGCTGTATATTTGTCTGTGTGTTATCTTAATTATATAAAGTTAATATACCAATGTGCATTTTTGTATGTGTCAGGTTTTCTACTCTTCAAAAGGAAAAAAGGTGAATGTTGCATTATCGTACAGATCTCAGACTTGTACATTATGTCTTTATGACAGCCAGATGATAGTACAATATGTGATGTTCTCATGTAAGAGGTGTCCATCTTAGTCTCTATACATTCACTCAATAGGTAAGCAAGCCATTAGCCAATCTACCAGTCAGTAAATCATGTATGAAAAATAATAGCAATTTAAATAAGTATATAACCTAGGCTGCATATGTAAGTCTGAGATATAATTTTATCTACATGGCCATTGTTAATAAATTTCAAGATATCTATTTCTGTAAGAACCTAACTTTCTGCATTACCTGTTATGTAGGCTATCAATTAGGAAACCACACAAATCAAATCAGCTTGTATCAGTAAAAGTTGAAGAACTTAGATTGTTGTAAAGCTACTATGAATAAGTCTCCAAATAATGAATAGAAACATTTTTTGCTTTGTGCAAGGAAAGCAAGCAATCTGCTCACCTTTATTCATACTTGTGGCTTCAATATGTTAGAGAAAATGACAGCAAACCCACTGCAGCAGCAAGTGACCTTTCAGTTTATTTGAAGCTACCTTAAATAAGAACTGACAGGGAAATGCAATACAAGTCAAACCTTCCCTTCCCTGTATGCTTGGTAAAAACGCGTCCTTATTTGTTCAGTTATTAAAGATATTTATCTGGCATATCAAAATTGAGCATGAAAGCTTATTTACAATGGATTCCTGCTCAAGGGCAGAGTAAGGACATGACAGCATGGGATAGATTAAAATTTCAGATGCGACATGAAAGTTATTGAACGAAGACAGGGGTAAGGACAGCATCTCAAATAAACATAAAACTACACACAGCACAATGATTATTAGTTGGGGACAATACATCTCTCAACTGATGAGATGTGGCATCCATCATTTTCCAATAATCTTAGCCTTTTTCAATTAGCTTAACAACTGGGCACATTGCAGTTATTAAACTTTTGGCATCAGATCATATTTTAGCTTCTCAGTGAAAGATGAAAGCATGGTGATGTCACATGATCAGCACTATCCAACATATCACTTGATTCCTGAAAGAAATATCATGAAAGAAATGGATTAGTCATAACTTAAGTGTAAACTGTATAATCTAGGTCTGGTGGTGATTTATAATCTGCACCAGAAATTTGCATTTCCTCTTCATAGTCCTAAATGTTTTTTCAGACAGTGTGATTCAGTACCTCACATCCTTTGTCAGTATGCTGCAAAGGTATAGTGCACCTCTTACGCTTTTTTTTAAAGGCCACAAGCAATGCCAATTTAAGTTAGAAGCCATGAATCATAATTTTGTCCAAAGAGCAAGTTTGTAACTCACCCTTAAAATAGAATGCCTCCACACAGCAAGAGCCAATAAAGTTGCTGTTTTCATGTTATCATTCTGAAACACACATAGCTAAGCATCTTGTTTGGCATGATAAAATCAAGTTAAGCAGTGGATATTAGTGACACTGGACAATTTTCATACTTTAGCCTACAAAAGTGCATCAGAAAGACAACTGCTAGGAGACTGAGGGAAAATAAAGTTTGCAGCTTGAAATAAGTGTCAACAAAGTTGAGTGAAGACTTTCCAGATACATTTTTTCACTCTTTCTGCAGCCCAAGTCTCTCTGATGTCAACTCCATTACATTCTTTTTTTGAAATAAACCCATGAACTGCAAACTTTCCAACGTTTAATTGCAAGAAACATTCGGTTGGCATAAGAAAATAGCAGACACAAGAATTTAACTGTCCATTCTCCACATCTTATATGGACAAACTCAAAGAGCTGATGATTATTTATCTAATTTTTCTAAACTAAGAGAAACAATTAGAGGTTTCAATTTGACAGTTTATTTTATTTTCAATCATCAAAACATCTATTCCACATTTCCAACGTGGCGGGAAATGTTTCATAACACACAATGCATTAGTCTTCACGGATTGTGTGCTATAATATGATCTAATAATTGACCGAAACATTATATTTACTTGGGCAATCTTTTAGAAATAATCAATTTGTTATTAGTCAATGAAGCAGTGACCTTGCTAATAACAAGAAAGTGCATTTAACTGCAATAATTGGGTGCCTTCAAAATGTGAATGTTTTTAAATGGAAAGTCAGGACTAACAAATAACTAATTGCAATTTGCATGCATTTTAATCAGTTTGCAAGAATGATGATTAGTTGTTGAGGACTGTTTTGTTTGCATACGTCTTCCCATTAAGAGATTATAAAATGCAGCACCAGACTCCAGATTTCAGTTGTAGGGACGAAATGTTCTTGTCATCTGCTTAGCAGTTTCAAGTATTTCTAGTGTTGACTCCAACTCTTTTACCAGCCTGTGAACCATTAAAATTTGTCGAATATTATCTCTATACAGTCAATAATAGATGAGGCCATTTGTACAGTTTGCACGTCCTGCAAATGACACACTAACTTCCTATAAAAGAGTCCCTAATATATTCTCTCTTATTCAAAAATGGCATCTCTACAAAATCATAGTAACAATGTTGTGGGTTGGGAGGGGGTGGTGGATGATGTTGCTGTTAAATTTTAATATATAAATCACGTAGGGAATTTTAATGTCATTTAAATTGAAGGCCAGATTCTGGGGACAGTCGCATTGAATTTTATAGCAGCCACAGCCGAAAATACCGCAGTAAATGAAGTTCATCTGTATGTTGAAGCTAATACAAGCACAAAGCATGCATTGTCAATAATATTGTTCACTAGCAGTTATGAAGCATTAGCTCATTTTTGCCTATGGTCTTAAAATCTTCCTAGAAATAATCCAATTTAATGCACTTTAATCCACTTATCCAATGTTAATCATGTTAAGCACCAATTTAAGGTAATTTTTCTCAGACTTGCCGTATTCCAGATATTAATGATACCTGCTATAAAAATCAGAGTTAAGGTCGTACAGATAATAGGCAAATATGCAATAGGCAGCACATCATAAAACAATGTCAGCAACAGCTCATTTTCTTTCAGCTCACATTGGACGACCATAAGGGATAGGAACAGAGATAGGTCATTCAGCCCCTCGAATCTGCTCCATTATTTAATAGTGTCATTTCAGATCAGACATTCCTCATATCCACTTTCCTACCCATGCCTCATAACCGTTGATGTATTTATTTATACTTATCTAACACAGCCTAAGTATACACTAGGACTTTGCCCCAACAGTTCTCTGTGGCAAGGCATTCTAAAGGCTCTCAGCCCTCTGAGAAGAAATTTTCACTGCAATCTTAAATTAGTCCCTCTTAATTCTGAGACAATGCTCTCTGATCCTCGTTTCTCCCATGAGGGAAATCATCCTCTCAGCATTTATTCTGTAAAGCCCCTTAAGAATCCAATACATTTCAATGAGATGACTTAATTCTTCTAAATTCCAATGAGTAGAGTCTCAAACTGTTTAGCCTTTGCTCATTAGACAATCCCTCCATACTGGGAATCATCCCAGTGAACCTCCTCTGAACTGCCTTCAATGAAATGACATATTTCCTCAAATAAGGAGACCAAAACCACTCACAGTGTTCCAACCTCACCAGCACCTTGTATTGTTGGAGTAAGACTTCCCTAACCTGATACACCAACCTCTTTAAAACAACAGCCAACATTTCAAAAACCTTCCTGACTAGCTGCTGCATCTATGTGATAGTTTTCTGTGCTTCATGCACAAGGACCCCTGCATCCCTTTGTGTTGCAGCTTTTGCTCCATAGAAATAATAATGTTCTTTTGTTTTCCTTTCCAAAATGAACAACTTCACATTTTCCCACATTATACAGCATTTGCCAACTTTTCCCCACTTTTTATCAATATCACCCTGTAAATTGTTCATATCCCTTTCATAACTTGCCTTCCCACTAATTTTTGTGATGCCTGCAAATTTGGCTACAGTATATTCGCTTCCTTCCTCCAATGCATTAATACAAATTGTAAACAGTTGTGGCCCCAGTGTTGATTCCTGTGGAACTCCACCAGTCACAGGTCACCCAACCTGAAAAAGAACCCCTTATCCCCATTCGCGGATACCTCCTTGTTTGCCAAATCTCTATCCTCACCAATATCGTTTCCCCAACACAATGGACTCTTATGCATTAACCTTTTGAGATCCCTTGTAGAAGGTGGGTTCATTGGCAACTTTTAGTTTGCTGAGACTATTGTTTGCTTTTGAAGGAGGGATGAACAAGAACTGGGACATGTCAGACTACAGTAGATCAACCATGATTCCTCGCCATTAACCAAGGCAGTCCATCTGCAAAAAACAAAGCCACCAGGATTTCGTGAAGTATCAGTATGTAAAAAGACTTCATTTCATCAAAGGAACCATTCACATTTGGTGCTCAGTTTCAAAGAAGAGTCATATTAGACAGAAACCTTCTCTATCCACAGATGTTGCCAGACTTGGTGAGTTTCTCCAAAGCTTTATTTTCAGTAACATTGTGCAGACTTGCTTCTGTCAGGATCCCTCAAATGTCAATGCTGATGTCACAACAGTACCAGTCAATGTCCGGAAGGCTTTCCACCACTAGCTTCTTGCTGATGATACCACTAATAAAATGTAGCAAAGATCAGCTAATTTACAGTTGACCATTGATATGAGCCAAATCATAAGCATCCCATTTTGGTATGCTGGATAATACATGGGGGAAAAGTTCAAATATTCCCCAAAACAGGCATGAGATGATGATGATGATATATGACTAATCAATTCCTGTTCCTTTGAACAATATGCCATGCTTCTAGTCTGTAATGACTTAAAACCAGCTTACACCTCATTAAGGGAACTTGCATTCTGGCTGGTGCAGGTGCTCAAATGACTGGAAAAGGCTAACAAGAATGTATTTGGAACAATGGCAGAATAGGACAGAGAGCATGCTCTAAGATGATCTAGCAGCATATTTGAAATGCAGGAGCTGAACAGAGGAGATCTGTAGGGAACCAAATGATCCTCAAGGTGTACATTAAAAAGGCAATAAGAGCAGATTGATATTGTGTTGCACGGAACACAGAGTGATTGCTCACAAGCTGGATATTGTGGGAGTAGAACTCTTCGATTTGCAATACATCTCAGAATTTACATGTGATCCTGTGCAGTCAATAGTGCCTTTCACCGCAGGAAATGTGCCAGTCCTGCTCAAGATGTGTGCTTGATTCATCTGCTTCTCTCTGGCAAGTGTCACCTGGAAAAACAACAGATTACAGTTATACTGTGCTACACATACGAAGTTACGATCAGAAGGAATAGGCCATTCAGCCCCTTGAGTCTGCTTTGCTATTCAATATGATCATGGCTGATCTGATGGTAATATTATATCAACATTGCTGCCTACGTCTGATACGTTTTCAGCCCCTTGTTTAAGAGAAAAACAGATACCTCTGTCTTGAAAATATTCAAGGACTTTGCTTCCACCACTTTCACAGAGAGACAGAGTTTCAAAGATTTATGATGCTCTGACAGAATTTAATCTCACCTAATCTTTTCAGTGGGCCCTCCCTGATTTTTAATTGGTGACTCATAGGTTCCCCCATTGGAGGGAACATCCTCTGCACATCTATCTTCAGGATTTTACATGTTTCTGTCAAGTTGTCTCCTATTCTTCTAAACTCAAGCCTAGCCTGCCCAATCTTTCCTCATAAAGCAACCTGTTCACTCCAACTATTAGGTTTGTAAACATTCATTGAATTGTTTCCTTCCTTAAATAAGGTGAATAATACTGTGCTCAGTTTCCACATGTGGTCTCACCCCTGCCTCGTATAATTGAAGCCTAACCTTCCTACTTTTGTATTTAATTCTATTTGCGATATAAATGGTGCCATTCTATTACCTTTCCTAATTAATTGTTCGACCTGTATGTCATCCTCTTTGATTCATGCACAAGGACAGCCAGATTTCTCTATACAGAGCATTATTAAATCAGCTTGCCATCAGGCATTTTGCAAAATACAGGTTAGATGATCAGAGGCCTGAATAAAGATGTAGGTTTTGAGGAGTTTGTAAAGTGAGAGTGAGGTAGAAAAGCACTGAGGCCTAATGAGAATGTTCCAGAGCTTAAAACCTAGTCAACTGACCGCTGATGGTGGAATGATTAAAAGTCGGAAGTATCATCCATTCCAGCCTAATTGGAATCTGATGCAGGGCAATCCATGGCCGTAGTCTCCTTGACCATCACTGGCAATGCCTCCCACACTACTTTAAGACTGAAGGTCTACGTGCACCCCCATTAGTGAAGAGATGTTGCACACACTGTTTCCCACTGGGGATGAGGTCGGAGAAATAGTTGACTGAAAACCCTGGGTGGATGCGACATTTGACTGAAAACTCTGCTCCCCCTCTATCTTCCAGCAGCATGTCCTCCACTGTGCCACCTGTACTGATGTCTGTTTTACTGCGTGCCAAGAGGAGTAGACATTACTAAACCCATGACCGGGCACAGGTGGTTTAAGCAGACCTCGAAGTACAGAACTGATGGCTCTAATATTTGCCAAACCATGTCCTGTTGAGGAAAGCTACCAAACAATTTGATTAACAGAGTGACAGTCAGGAGAATCAGTCAGCAACTAATCTGACAACCCCCTTTAAATAACACTGAAACAGGTGGGAGGGTGGGTCAGTCCTGCCATTGAACGCTTTGGAAGCTTTGTGATTGTGAGAGAGATGAGGCTATGGTTGAAAATAGAAGTGCTGGCACCAAATCAGATGAGCATGCTGACTGATATCACTATTTGTTTACTTTCGGAAGTATGTAGATGAGATGTGTTCCTCACTGACACCATTTTGTACCAGAAACAGCACATGATGCCAAAGTAGCATTTCCACATGAGTAAACATTGCAGCCACTGAGATGGCTGAGATTGTGCTGCCACTTGGGAATAAAGTATTGGCTCACCAGACTATTACTAAAGAGTTATATTTTTGATTCCAACTTGACATTTTATTGATAGTTTTTTTTCCCTTAAAACTAAGAAAATCATTCATATCACACTGAGAAAGAAATCAACAACAATGAAGTTTATTCTATCAAGCCTGTGTTGTGCTTTACTGAAGCAACACTGCGAGTTTAATGCAGTGCACTGTCATGCTCCCTCTTGCAATCTACTATGATGATTTCACGATGCATTACAGATTGAGAAAGTGTGGAAGCTTTTAAAACATTTGCAGAACTCCCTCTCTGACTCCAGATACACTTTACCTTCATGTTGTGCAGACTCTGATATTTCTCTATACCGAGCATAGCCACAGCTTGTCCTATCCTAGAATCTCCAGTCACTTATGCAGAAAATGGACATGAGTACTTGCTCAACCTTGCACCATTCACCCTGGAGATGGTGACTGCAATAGGTAGAGTCGAACAGCTAACCATGAGGTGAGACAGAGAAGATCAGCAAGGTAAAGAAATCAGAGACAGGCAAAAGAACAACCAATGGCTCCAATTTACCACATGCAATATAGCAGGAGATTAACTCATACTATTTTTAAAATAAATCGAATATCTAAAACAACAAATGATAGTTAGGTCAACATGCTCATGCTAATGATTTGTGACACTACTTCAGATATCAGTATCATCACTATAAACAACTTAAATGCACAAATTTATGATTACTAATAGAAAGCGGAGTCTACCTGACCTAAAGGCACCACAGCACATCATATATGTACAGCAAAGACACATCGCACAGTCTGACCTTTCAGTGCAAGACATCCAAACCTTTTCCTTTTTCCTCACATTTACGTGGCCCTTCCCCAGCTACTTGCTTATCACATGCATTCTCAACAACTGGAGGGAGAAACTTAGAAAAGCAAACAGTTAATCGATGAATAAAGAGAAGTCCAATTAATCCTGGATTATCTTCCCCCAAGAGGCGATAAAGATGGAGGTGGTGTAGGGCTTCTGAGCTTGGTGATCGACCACTCCAAAAGTCTTTCTTCTCAGTTCTGTTTTATTCTCTTTTCGCTTCTTTTTTTCCAATCTATTTTACTTAGCTTTTGTTGAAGAGCTCTGTTGTGGTGACGACGTTGGCAGAGGCGAGTGAGTCCAGCGTGGACCCCTGTCTGCAGTGACAGTGACAGAGGTTTGTTTGCGTTCCTGACAGTTTCTGCATTGACCAGGCAGTCCTAGCACTAACTCATGGCTGCTGTGTCAGAGGTGAGTTTGGGTTTCCTGGCTGCGTCTGCATCCAGCGCAGATCCATGGAGGTGAGTTTGAGCCCAGCCTGAGACCTGACAGCATTGGCAGTGGCGGCTTTGGTGAGGTGGGCCTGATGTGGACACATGGTGATGACAGAGTCAGGGTAGAGTCAGTGCACTACCTGGCGACACCGGTGGCATCTGTATTGGTGAGGTCCAGAAAGCACCCATGGTGGAGAGGGTGTCAGTGGAGGTGAGATGGCGCTGAAGCGTGGTGACTGTCTTTCCACCTCTTGCCAAAGGGGATTCGTGCCTGGCCAGCAGGCCCATGACCAAACACTTAGCAGGAAAGACTGTAAAGCTGAACACATTTTTTATTTTTTGCTTTTCTGCCTTTATATTCTACGTCTCAGTTTATTTTTCTGTGTTTTAAGATGGTGGCGGAAAGCGGCGACACTTTTCACTGTATCTTGTAGCAAGATACACGTGACAATAAATGAATAAATCAAATTCACTCGTTTTCAAGATCCATAAATTCACTGGTGAAATTCCACAGCAGAAGTTAAGTGTAAAATGGAACGTAGTGCCTCGGTATAGTGGAGGTACGTTCAACTGAGGCCTCCAAGAGGGGCATTGGATCAATGTGTGTCAGCAGGGATATGGGAGAAAGGCAATGGATTAGCACTGGGGAATAGAAACGGTGCAGGGGCATTGGGCTAAAAGGTCTCCTTCTACAACATAACCATTCTGTGACAGGAAAGCAATCTTAGCACATGCATTAAAAATGGGGCTGAAAGGCAAAGGGAGGCTTTTGATCACAAAGAATTGGACTGGATTGTGTACACTCTGCTTATAGTGTTAGTGCGCAAGATAGCTTCATTTCTTCAATTGGTGGCCAAAATAGTCCAGTGAGGAGTCTAAAGGCCCATCCTTAGAGAATGAATTGTAGCTAAGAGTTTCATTTTCAATGATTGGGAAAAAAAACAAATGCCACCCTGAATCAAAGTGCTCTGATGTTATTGAAGCCTTTTAAAAAGCACCAGCAGAGTTGTGCAAACCCAGGAGACTGGGTGAGAAATTCTTTCACCCTGATGTTTGGGTATGGGATGTTATGACCATGGATCAGAAGTACTGTGGACGTTTTTAGCTGAATTCCAAAATCGCATTTTTTAAAAAGGTTGTCTGATCCAGCCAAAATGGATGTCAAAGAAATGATTTCCTGAAGAGAGGGGGGACCCATGGAATTGCATACTTTAAACAACAACACTCCAAAAGAGTAAAAGAGGCTATTCTAAAACAGAATGGATTGTGATCTACTCAACAACAGGCCAACCCTCTGCTCTCCCCTTCCCATATTATATTCTCTACTGAATAAACATTTGTGTTTTTCCCTTTAAAGAATATACAAGGACAGAGTGTTAAAAAGCTCATTTTAACTCTACTGGAGTGTAATAGTGGCGCTGAATACTTTTGTATGTACCAGCCAGAGTTTGAGTATTAGATCATAGTTGAAGAATTATACCCTACTTATCCCTGTGGTGCAAATGACTTCCAATCATTCGAAGTGCTGCAAACCAGTTAAAAAAAAGAATTATGAGAAAAACTTCAATCAGTAGACCAAACCAAGAACTCAAAATTTGAATGTTCAATTACCAACTTCAACCCTATCGGTAACCTTTCCCACAATGGCTGCAACATTCAATTATCCACTTCTCATGAATAGTTCATAACAATTTTTCAACAAATTTCCTTTTGTACTCATCTATTAATTTGAATCGACACATATGTAGGAAGTGTTTCTAATTCTTCTCGCATTTAGTACTTAAACTCACACTCAAGAATACCTAGTTAAGTTGACCCTTTTTAAAAATGTAAGTTCATTTAGATTTGGGAGAACGGTAACTGCAAGGAAAATGTTTCTTTTAAAATTAACGTTGTTGCTCATGACCAAAGGGGCAAATGAATGAAGAAGTAGAGCCTCTTCACAGAGAAGCTGGGGTGTCCTTTTGAAACTGTGGTCAATTGGGAAACCTTACCTTGGGTCTGGTTGTAACAACTGGGTGCTCATGTGAGATTTGAACTCATAACCAAAAAGAATTATAGGGGAATAGTATAATTTTCTAAGAAGAAACCTGCAAATGGCTTTCATGATTTTGCATTGCTACATTGTACTCAATGCCGACACGTGCCTAGCAGAATTAGAGTAAGGTATTTTTGAGGATTTAATAGACTCAGATATTTATAGCTTAGAAGGGCGGCCATTCAGCCCATGGCATTGTTACTGGTCAACAAAGATCTGACTACACTAATCTCATGGATGTGGGTATGCTCGCTGAGCCGGGAAGTTGATTTGCAGACGTTTTGCCCCCTGTCTAGGTGGCACCTTCAGTGCTTCGGAGCCTCCTGTGAGGTGTTGCAGAGGAGGCTCCAAAGCACTGAAGATGTCATTCAACAGGAGACAAAACCTTTGCAAATCAACTTCCCAGCTCAACCAACATACCCACAACTATGACAACTATCATCCAAGCTACAAATCTTTATGCAAACCTTGAACACTAATCTCATTTTCCAGCTGAAGGTTTTTTAAATATTCTGGTGCTCAGACGGTCAACAGATTTAGCGAGGTACTTAGGTTTAAAATTGCACCTGTAAACCAAAACCCCCAGAATTCCAGTGATGACCAATAGTTTACATGTGGAAGTGGAGGACAATCAAACAGAGAGGGTAGTTGTCCAGAGATTAAAATTGGAGGAACAGGAATTAGAATGGCAACAGAAAGAGAAAGAGGGAAAAATGTAAAAGAGAGGAAAAAGCAAGGAGAGAAGAGTGTGTGTTTCAGGAAAACCTGTGAAATATAAAAAAAAAGACAGCTTAGACTGAGCATAAGAAAACCGACTGTGTCCCATAAATACATCAAGTCAAACTGGATGCCTTAGGTAAAACAGAGTTTATCGAGACATATACTCCCCGTGTGGAGACTGGGAGTCAGAGAGCTCTGACTACAGCTGTAAATCCCTGTGGAGGCCCTCTTGAGATTATGGATGAGGTTAAATGTGATGACATTGAAGACGTGTACTATACATTTACAAAAGAGTGAATGCTGTTTTGCACTGAGAGCTTAGAAGCACCTGTCATCTGACTAACTAGCAGTCCCAGAGTGTATTGGAAAATTGAAAACGTAACATTTAGCTGTGAAATAGATACCTGAGTTGGTTGCTGTTTTGACAACAATTCTAATTTAGCCAATCAGTTGAAATTATGCCCTAGGATACTAAAACCAAATCGAGTTTGGATTTATTGTTCTGCCAACCTCAAACCAATGAGACAATCTGATGTTTGGGCTATAAAAAAAGCAGGCATTTTGGAAGTCAGACAGAGTAACTGCCATCAACAGAGTAACTGCCAGTGAAACACACTCTTATCAAAGATACTTTTTCATATGAAATATCTTCACAGTAAAAAGAAAGAAGACAACCCAGGGAGATCTCCAACCAAAGGAAGAAAGATATCAGAGATGACAGCAGCTATATGGTTTTGAAATTAAGTTGATGTAATTCTAATAAGTTTTTTTTTATTTGTGTGGCATATTGTTATGGAGTTGGAGGCAGATCATAAGCAGATATTAAAAAGGGAGCTTAGAGTTGTGAACAGTTGTTGTTTAATGTTCACTTTAGAGTTACAGAATGAATTGATGATATTTTCTTTAAATAGTGGAATTTGGGAATTCTCTGTCACTCATTTTTGATGGATTATAAGGCAAGGTGAGCTTTTCTGGGTGTTTGGCTTAATTAACAGAAGGGTTCACCATTGTGTTGTAACATTAACAAGTCGCTGAGAGCTCTGTATCTGAAGGAAAGGTGGTCACATTTACCCATAGTGAGGCAAGTAAGCCTATTCGTATTATATTGGGGGATAGGATGATCAGCTAAACTCTACTGCTGAGAAAAGGCAGGACCCTCCCACCAAAGACTGCATTAAGTGCTAAACTGCTGGGGAAAGAGATGGAAGAAGGGTTACACAAGCATCCTTCTTTCACTGGATGTATCTGGAGAACTACCTTGACTCTGAACTGTGGCTGTGAGAGTCATACCTAGCCTGCCCTTGGATGGGATGAACAAGCCCCTTGGTAATGACCTAGTGGGATCAAAGGTAATAGCATTCCCAGTGATTTCCAAGAATCCCATTGAGGACGGGGAAATTCAAGAGCTGCAGGAAGAGCTGGCATTTTCCCTGTCTTTGTGGTCACGTGGTCCATGGCCAGACAAGCTCAGCCAGTGGAGGCTGATATAGCATCTGTCTGGTTGTCTGAACACTTTTATGGAAATGTGTAAGGCCCCAAGCATGTAATAAATTGATCTTCAGTGGTAGCAGTCCAACAACATGACTCACTGATAGAAACACCAGCTTAGTCACCTCCCATTGAAGCAAAGGTAGAAGGAATCCTTGAATGGTGTTGTTTTTAAAAATGAACTGCTGATCAGGAATTGGATACCCCCATCACAGACCTGCACAGGAGGAGTGCACAGGGATCCACTTGTTGATGTCTGCTTTGTTCGCAAATCTGGACAACACAAGTTTTCTGCACAACAGCAGTAGCTTTATTATTGGACAGCCGGTGAGAGATTTAAAGTGTCTCTAAAGTAGCCAAGTGTCTATTTGTAGTGACACTTCTTCATGAATCTCTGCCCTGTACACAGAGACTGTATATTTTATAAGAATTCAACAAAGGTTTATCAGTCACATGGGCGATGTCATCACATAGTTTAAAGCAGCTAATTATGAATTTACAAAGCTCGATGAATGTCAATGTCCTGTGATAACGTGTGAATGGATTACAGAAATTGATTATCATATTCTTCATGATTATGTGTTGATGGGAAGAGATTAAGGCAGAAGGGTTTTGCCTTCAGTAAATGGGCGATTCACATACCTATGCTAATATGGAGGGGAAGTAAGACAATGGGAATGGGAGGTTGTTTAATAGGGTTATGGCCAAGGCAATCAGTCTTGTCTGGAAAGGGCAAATCCCTCTGTCTGGGGCTACAGGGGAATCTACATTTGTGGCTCCACTAGATTCTATTTCTGAGATACAGTCAGCCTCCCCCCTACTGAGATTTTCTGTCTGTATTGTAAGAGTACAGGCCTTCAGTTGATACTACAGTAAGACCTTTGGCCTTGGAATGTTTAATCCTTGAGTCCCCAATGTGTCCTGAATGAGAAGCAAAGCATGGAACTGATCCCACCCCATCCCACCCCTGCACAGCCCCCCACCCCCCACTGTGGCATTTTAACTTCCTCATTCCCTCCTTTTGATCATTTGATGATCAATCAGGTCTCCTCAGAGCCTATTGTGAAATTACTGTGAATGCAGGAGATCACAATTAGTAATGTTATTCCAATACGTGCCAGCAGGCCTCCAATCCTCCAAGAATGCTCCCTAGTGACCATCCTTCCATGTCATCACTGAACCCCTTGTTGATGGTTTGAAGAGTCTGGATTTCCTGCGTGATGTGTTTGGAGAGGTCAGTCATGTTAGTGGATTCGCCAGGGATGTAGGTGCAGCATTATGCCCCAACAATAGCACAGGTACCACCCTCCTTGGCTAGCAGGAAGTCCAGGGCCAAATGAGTCTTAAGGGCCACAGGTCTAACTGCAAGCAATTCTGCATTAATTTCAATTAGGGCACTAGCCATACCATTGGCGACCCTTTCCCATACAGTCCTGAGCTAGCTAGGTTCTTGGGAGTATAAATAGATTTCTGTTGGGTGGTAAAACATTCCCAAGCAGGTGAGGAAGCTGGCAAGGGACCTTCTAGATCTCGGGGATGAGGGCAGTTTGTCCAAAACTCGAAAGCAGAGTACAACATACCCCATGTAGCACGGCCTCTCCCAATCTGATGGAAGCCAGGGGCAGGCATTCAATCCGCAAATAAAGTATGTGCTGTTGTAAGCTGTCAGGGTGGAAGCAATGCCCCCCCACCCCCAGTCTGGGAGCAAGATTATTCCAGAAGTGGCCTAAGGTTCTGTTGGTGATGGTGGACTAATCAAATATAAAGTATCCATATTCTGTTAAGTTCCGAATAGTTTTGACCCAGGAGATGGTAGAGGAGCATTCACTCATTCCCACATAAGTGCCTTTGGTGGGTTTCTTCTCCCGACTGAAACAAATGGGATAGTCGATGGTGTTGTTGGGAACTACAAGGGCAGGGGGCCTGTGCGATTGGTTGTAGTTAGGGTGATACCAGCCCCTGAATGAGGTCAGGTTGTACACTGCTGACTGCCACTCTTGTGCGTCATCGGTGTTAACAAGGTCACTAGAGAGGCTTCGACGCAGTAGCCATTCGGCCAGATCGTGCGAGCGAAAAGGTACGGGCCACAAAGGGATTCCTCCAACTGAGTGGAGTGGCATGTAGGCACATGCCCAGCAGTGGGTGTCTCTCCCTGTTATGCGGGTTGTCAATTTGGGATCCATCTATTCTCAAGGCCCCCTCTCCCAACGTCATCAAGTCCTTAGTTACCGTCCACACAGACTCTTTTGCAGTCGGTTCTGTGTATCCACCGGGGCTGCCCGTGTACTTTTACAGCTGTGGGAGTGGTCAGCAACACCTAGAACGGTCCTTTCCATCTTGGCCCCAGCTTCTTTCGCTCCCAGTCTTTTATCAGGACGAAGTTCGGCAGCAGGGTAGTCTCCTTCAGGCAGATCGTCGCTTTCTCTGTAAGCCTGGCGTACCTGTGAATGCAAACTTTGGAGAGTTTTGGATAGCTCCTGCAGGTACACCCCCACCTCCTCTCCCAGGGTGTTTTTACCTAGACTTCATGGGCTTCCCGTAAACAACCTCAGCAGGAGACAGACCGGTCTTGCTAGAAGGGGTAACCCTCATGTCGAATAGGATTAGAGGGAGGACTTTCAACCAACTCAGGCCTGTTTCCTGTTTTAGCTTCACCAGCTTGTTTTTTAGGGGACCGTTTGCCCAATCCACCACTTCAGCTGCCTTTGGGTGGTGGGTACAGTGGAATTGCTGTTTTATTGTTAGTTCCCTGCAAATCCCCTGGTTAATTTTGGTCACGAAGTGCAGCCCATTATCTAAGCTAATGGCCTCCGGGAGTCCGTATCAAGGAATCATTCCCTTCAGCAGTATTTTCACTACCATTGCAGCCGTGTTGTCCGTCATTGGGATTGCCTCAATCCACCTGCTGAAGACATCTACTATTACCAAACAATACTTATAATATTGTACTCTGGGTAGTTCTATAAAATCTACTTGTAAACAATTAAAAGGCCCACCAGGCAAGGGGGTAGTCCTGGAGTTGCAAGGTAATCCCTTTCCAGCATTTGTCCTTTAACACATTAAACAAGCCTGTGCAGACCATTCCTCCATGCCTAGCTGTGTACAGGCATGTACATAATCTACTAGGATTGGTAAAACCAAGGAAGGAACACATACCTGTCCTGCAGGGGTCATCCATAGTTTGGTATGGGCATCAATGGTGCACCCCATCTGACCACGGTCTGTGTTTTTCTATAAGGAACACAGTAAGTTACATATCTCACCCAGGTTTGGCACACCCGTCCTCATATTTTTTGTAACCAGGTGTTGCTGTTAGCCCAAAGGAACTAAGAGAGCGGGGTGTAACGGTACCTGTTTGGCAGCAGCATCTACTTGCATGTTGTCCTTAGAGACTCTGTCAGTTGCACCAGTGTTGGCTGAGCATTTGACCACTGCTAGGCTGGAAGGTAATTGTAAGGCCTGTAAGAGATTATGTACAAAAACAGCATTATTAATGGGTTGCCCTGGAGAGGTCAGGTGAATTGGTCATGTTAAATTGCCCATAGTGTTAGGTGCATTAGTCAGAGAGAAATGGGTCTCGGTGGGTTACTCTTCATAGGGTCGGTGTGGACTTATTGGGCCAGTTTCCACACTGTAAGGAATCTAATCTAATCAAAGGTTAAAAATCCCCTATGTTCCCATAGGGCGCTATATGCCAAAAGCATAGTGAGAGTCCGTGTAAATATTGGCCAAACTCCCCTCTGCCAGGATGCAAGCCTGAGTGAGGGCAAACAACTCAGCCTTTTGTGCTGATAGTGGGGTTTCGAAGCCTGCACATTCAACCACCTCATCATCAGTAGCAATCGCATATCCGGAGCATTGCTGACCTGTAGGTGAAATGTAGAAGCTGCCATTCACGTAGAAGGTGAAGTCTGCATGTTTAAGGAGCTGGTCAGTTAAATCACCATGATCAGAGATGAAAAGGTGATTCCATAGCAGGCAGTCGTGTTTGGGAGAGGGGAGGTGTTGTGTATGTTCCATCAGGAAGGTTGCCGGATTCAGGGTGGTGCAATGGGAGAAGGTCAGTAGGTGGGTTGTTGAGTGGGGCTGCTTCGTATTTGTTCTGGCGTGCCTGTGTTAAATATTGAGTCTGCGGGGAGGTGAGGTTGACAATGGAGCATGTGGTTAAAACCCCTACCGGCTGGTGTAGAGTGATGGTTGAGGCAGCTGATACAAGAACATGGATGGCAGGCAGTACCTGTGAGCAGGGCAGGAGGTTGGCTGCTCCCGGATCCAGTTTAGTTGAAAAATATTCCACCAGGCGCTTCCTGTCTCCGTGTGTTTGGGTGAGGATGGCAGTGGCATATTCATCCTTAATGGTGACATACAGCTGGAACAGTCAATCGTACAAGGGTCGGCCTAGGGCTGGGGCTTGTAGAAGACTGTTCTTTAATTCGGTAAATGCTGCTTAGTTGTAAGGGTGAAGTTGGGGGGAGGCATTGGTCAATGCTAGTGGAGTCAGTAGGCGAGTATGCAGGGTGACATTCAGAATCCATTGCCTACAGAAATTTAAAAGGCTGAGGAAGGCTCCCATTTGTTTTGGGGTTGTAGGCGGTGGGGTTTCTGCAATGGGTGGCGGCGGGGGGGAGGGGGCTGGGGCTGTTTCAACTAGTGGTCTTGGCGCACTGGGATAGCATCCCCATTCTACCTCTACCTCAGTGTCATTCCCTCCTTTCTCAAACAAGATCAGCATGCCAGAACTGAACTCGAGATCCCAAGAAATGCTTTCATACTCCTTGCAGCGCTGCTGCTTTAACCCCTCGAGTTTATCTTCCCCAACTTTAGCTTCTTTGCGCTGTTTGTCGTGTTCCCTTTTTCGCCTACCATCCTCCACCCATTCACATTCTGCTTTAGCGCTTCCCAGTCCATTGGTGGCCCAATCTGCTGTTAATATTTCTATCTCCCTGTCGCAGGCATTAGTCCTCTAGCTGGCTAGCGAAGTGTCCTGCCATTTGTTATTGGCCCTCTCCTTCCATTCCGTAATGAGAGATTTCCATCTTTTACCACAGTTTGTCTTTCAGATCAAGTCACCACTTGCTCACAGCTACCCACATCCCAAGATCCTCCCAGAGGCCAAACCTTGTGCCCTAGTCATTTGTTCAGTGTTGCACTTAATTTTCAGGTAAGTATTCGCACATGCTTTGAAGGGGGTGTGTGTGGGGGGGGTCCCTTACCGGCCACATCAAGTGATTGTCCCATTTTACTATTCTGCTCTACTTTAAACAAATTTCCACCGGCCGTACTAATGCCACAGGATGTGACATTTACCAAACCTGCTCTCTTTTCTATAAATCAATTTCCACCGGCCATATTTAAAAGAGGCAGCTCCCAAACCAGAATTTGCACAATATAGAGTAGCTAACATCACCCCGCTGTCATTTAGAGCAACTGGACAACTTTCCTACCTTACATGCTGAGTCTGGGTGGTTTGTGCGACATCGTCAAGGTATAGATTCCACGCGGTGATGGACAGATCGTCTGGCTGAACACAAGGATTCTGCAATGTAAAACATTCCAGGCCACCCTGACCGCTTGGTTCTGCCCAATTCAGATTTTCATGCCACTTACTCAGCCCTGTGACACGTTCCCTATGTTGAGGTCCGAATCAACCAAATGTTGATATCTGCGTTGTTCCACAAATCCGAGTGACACAAGTTTTCTGGACAACAGCAGTAGCTTTATTATTGGACAGCCGGCGAGAGATTCAAAGCATCTCTAAAGTAGCCATGTATCGACTTGTGGTAACACTTCTTCATGAATCTCTGCCCTACACACAGTGACAGTGTATTTTATAGGAATTAAATTAAGGTTTATCAGTCATGTGGGTGATTGTCATTACATAGATTAAAGTAGGTAATCATGAATTTACAAAGCCCGATGAATGTCGATGTCCTGTAATAACGTGTGAATGGATTACAGAAACTGATTACCATATTCATCATGATCATGTGTTGATGGGAAGAGATTAAGGCAGAAGGGTTTTGCTTGCTGTAAATGGGCGATTCACATACCTGTGCTAATATGGAGGGGAAGTAAGAGAATGAGAGCAGGAGGCAGTTAAACAGGGTTGTGGCCAAGGCTATCAGTCTTGTCTGGAAAGGGCAAATCCCTCTGTCTGAGGCTACAGGAGAATCCACATGTGTGGCTCCACTAGGCTCTATTTCTGAGTTAGAGTCAGCCTCCCCCCTACTGAGATGTTCTGTCTGTATTGTAAGAACACAGGCTTTCAGTTGAAACTGCAGTAAATCCTTTGGCAGTGGAATGTTTCACCCATGAGTCCCCAATGTGTCCTGAAAGAGAAGCAAAGCATGGAACTGATCCCCCTGCGGCATATGAACTTCCTCACACCAGCTAGCGGTAAAGTTCCTGTAGGGAAGAAAAACTTGCAGCAAGCTCACAAAATTCCGATGGCTTTGCATGTTGGTATACACAAAGACCAAGCCCATACCAGCCCGCACTTTTACTGTCCCTCAGCGCCACAAGCATGTAGTAAGGTTTTGTAGAACCTGCCATTTCTGCCAGGTTGTGGGAAAACCGTAACCAGCAATAAGACCTGTAGTAACCGGAACCTGCCTCTATGTTTTGGTCTCAGCTTTTGGTGAACCATTCATCAAACTGTTTGTGTGCTGTAGGTGACCCCCGTCTGAAACAAAAGGGGTTGGCCACTATATCGTTTACTATCATGGATTTGACTATCCACATCTCAGAGGTTGCTTCCCTGAGAACCACATCTACCAAAACAGCAGGATGGAATTGACCCAGTTCTTCTCCAGCTATGGTCTGTCCACCAAGATTCCATCTGACCAGGGCTCACATTTCACATCCAAAATATTTCAGGAAATGACAGGTAACCTGGGTGTGACCCAACAGAGGTGTTTAGTGCATCATCTGCAATCACAGGGCGTGCTTGAATGGTACCATCCTAAAAACGATGATTAGGGTATACTGATGTGAATATATTATGGTTTGGATACAGGGCTAGATTTTCTTCTGTTTGCCACCAGGGACGCACACAGCATCAAGTGCAAGTGTCTCTGAACCGACTCAGAACAGAAGGAGGCCAGCTCTATGTTAGTCTGCACAGCTGAATTCTGAACGTAACTTACGCAAGCCTGTGAACTAGCCCCATAACACTTGTGGAAAAAAAAATCTCCCAAACAGTGATGAAATAAAACAAAAGACAAATATGCCAGTAGCCAAAACTTTCAGGCATAATGGTGCTCCTTACAATAACCATTGATCCTGGTTCAATGGCTGATACAGAGTAACTCAGAAGCTTGGAAATGAATCATCTGATTGACTCCCCAGGTAGGGGGAAAAAGTAAAGACTGTATCATGCCAACATCATAAAACAATACCACAACCAAGAAGGGGGACAAACAAGTAATGGTCTGTACCATTTTCACTGACATAACAGTTAAGGGTAGCAGTGTAGATAAATTGGAAAGAGACAATAGGTGAGGAACACTGAACCTCCTACTACTCAACATGCCAACACCAAAATACACAAATGGCTGAACTCTGAAAGGGGGGAGGGGGGAGGGGTGGGCACTGGATCTAGCATGACAACTTGGTTTTCTCTTCAGAGATGCTGTCAGACCTGGTGAATTTCTCCAACAAATCCTGTTATTGTTTGATTCAGATCTCCAGCACCCTGACTGATATTATTCTGCATTGTCCAAACAGGGTTCTTGACAGCTGTGTGTCTCCACTGCCTTGGAGAGCTCAGCGTGGGCCATGGGGTAACAAGCAGCAGCATAACCTTCCCCATGAAAATGGGTAGATCCTTTAGCTGGTCAACACATACAAACTTCCCATCCATTATATCTGACTAATATATAATGACTATTAGTGACTATTAGTGGGCGGCACGGTGGCACAATGGTTAGCACTGCTGCCTCACAGTGCCAGAGACCCGGGTTCATTTCCCGCCTCAGGCGACTGACTGTGTGGAGTTTGCATGTTCTCCCCGTGTCTGCGTGGGTTTCCCCCGGGTGTTCCGGTTTCCTCCCACAGTCCAAAGATGTGCAGGTCAGGTGAATTGGCCATGCTAAAATGCCCGTAGTGTTAGGTAAGGGGTAAATGTAGGGGTATGGGTGGGTTGCGCTTCGGCGGGGCGTGTGGACTTGTTGGGCCGAAGAGCCTGTTTCCACACTGTAAGTAATCTAAAAGTAATCTAATCTAATCTAGTATTGCAATTCAAAAATATTCAGACTGCAAAATCTGAGAGATCAGATTGAATCCTGAAGGTTAGCTCATTCTGCTGTAAGTTGGTGCAGTCAGTGTATATTCAGTTGCTTTGACCACCTGAATAACATCCTTAAATTTTTTGGAGTCATCATTTCCAGATTTATGGTGCCACACACAGGGCATTTACAATCCTCACCAACTGGCCTACTCCCTTTATATGGTTAGTTCTGAGGGCTTGCTGCCGGATATCTTCCTGACTGGACTGCAGCCAAAGCAACTGAATGTACGCTGACTGCATCCACTCACAGCAGAATATAAACATCCTTGGTCTTAATCATCGGAATTAGTTCAACTTTAACAAGGTTTACCAACCAACTACTTCAGAGCGGTATCACAAATCTGGGGATCACCACCTTGCTGTGCAAATGATTAGATTAGATTCCCTACAGTGTGGAAACAGGCCCTTCAGCCCAACCAGTCCACACCAACCCTCTGAACAGTAACCGACCCAGACCCATTTCCCTCTGACTAATGCACCTAACACTAAGGGCAATTTAGCACAGCCAATTCATCTGACCTGCACACCTTTGGACTGTGGGAGGAAATCGGAGCACCCGGACGAAACCCGCGCAGACACGGGGAGAATGTGCAAAAGCCACACAGACAGTCACCCAAGGCTGGAATCGAACCCAGGTCCCTGGTGGCTGCAGTGCTAACCACTGAGCCACCATGCTGTCTTCATGACAGACGAGATACCAATATCTAGCAGTGTGGGTACACATCACTGCAACTTCCCTTCACTCGGCACCCGGCCTTTTAAAAGGCAAGGTTATCTGTAACACATGGCCCTATACAATGAAATTTAGCCCATGGGATGCACCTGGAGAATGCCAGCATTGATATGGAGTCAGACACTCTAGGGAAGCCATGCTACAAGCATGTGAGACAGATGGATTTATTTCATCTTAACCACCTTGTTTCCAAATCTCAATCTCATACCCAAAAATGGGGCAAATTAATTTCACACTCTATGGCCTCAATGAGTACCACTGTTGTTATTATTAAGAACTGAGTAGAAACTTCAGATGGATATTGCAGTCCAAAATTACAGCAATAACTGCTGACAAAAGGAGTTGAAAATATAATGCCATCATTTTGCCAGGTAAATATAATAAACGACTGGAACAACTTCAATAATAGCTTCAAAATCTTAAATTTATTGGTTCCAAATTGCTTTCAGACAAGACTATTGATTTGATAAGTGCTCTTTAGAGAAAATTCCTTCTTGTAACAGGACCTGTATGATTAAAGGTTTCTGCTGAATTGATTGCTGTGAATTACTTGTAGCATTTGCTTACAGTATTATTTTAATCTGTATAGAATTTTTATTATGCCTTTAAACACCAGAGGATCTTGCAAGTAATCATCAGGAAAATTGGAAAATTAAAGACTGAACTACTGAGCATGCTGGAGAATCTCAAACATTACGACCTTCAGTTTGAATATAACTGGGTCAACTAACTTGAGTTTCCTGAATTGTATAAAGCACAATGAATGCTTATAGCTGTGAACAGAGGTAAGTGTGTGAACCCATGGTGCAATTATTACTGAATTCATCATCCTCCTCTTTTCATGTTCCTTACTGCCTTAATACAGTACAACAATTGGCCTCATCATCTCCCTACACGTGGGGGAAACAAACCTTCAACTGGCGGCACGGTGGCTCTGTGGTTAGCACTGCTGCCTCACAGCACCAGCCTCGATTCCAGCCTCAGGTGACTGTCTGTGTGGAGTTTGCACATTCTCCCCATGTCTGCGTGGGTTTCCTCCGGGTGCTCCGGTTTCCTCCCACAGTCCAAAGATGTGCAGGCCAGATAAATTGGCCATGTTAAATTACCCATAGTGTTAAGTGCATTAGTCAGAGGGAAATGGGTCTGGGTGGGTTACTCTTTGCAGAGTCAGTCTGGACTGGTTGAGCCGAAGGGCCTGTTTCCACACTAGGTAATCTAATCTAATCACTGATCAATTGTATCTCCACTGTGTGAACACCTCAATTTCATTCTTCTCCTGATGTAGGTCTGTTGCTTTCAAATAACCAAAGCAGTGTTTCACTCCATCTTCAAAGATCTTTCTCCTAACAAATCATTGCTTTCTATCATGGTTTCTCTCCTTGCTCTACCCTACTTTTTTGCAGTTTTAAATTAGAAGGATCCAAATATAAGCATCCTTGGTCTTAATCACCAGAATTAGTTCAACTTTTACAAGGTTTACCAACCAATACCCTTCTCTGTAGACACCATGTACTAATTCAAAATCACGTAGGAAAGCAAAAGGCTTTGATTGTTCTTCAGATCCCTTTGTGATCTACTTGATGCATCAATCCTCATCCACTGTTGTATTTCTTCCCACATCCTTTAGCCTTAACAGCGTAGGCCCCTTGCTCGTAATGGATGCTGCCTGACCTGCTGCACTTTTCCAGCAACACCTTTTCAGCTCTGATCTCCAGAATCCGCAGTCCTCACTTTCTCCTTGCTCGTAATAATCTTGATTACTGATGATTACTGATGGTTAATCTTGATTTTCAGAGCTTTCAGCTATCTTTTCAAAATTCCTCCACAGTCACTCCTTTAAACACATTGGTCTGAATTTTACCATAAATTGCTTTAATGTCAATTTTGATGAGGCCGCCTTTGGAGTACTGTGTGCAGTTCTGGTCACCCTCCTATAGAAAGGATATTATTAAACTAGAAAGAATGCAGAGAAGATTTACTAGGATGCTACCTGGACTGGAAGGTTTGAGTTTAGAGAGTAGCACTGGAAAAGCACAGCCGGTCAGGCAGCATCCGAGGAGCAGGAAAGTCGACATTTCGGGCAAAAGCCCTTCATCAGGAATAGAGGGCTGATGAAGGGCTTTTGTCCGAAATGTCAATTTTCCTGCTCCTCGGATGTTTCCTGACCTGCTGTGCTTTTCTAGCACCACTCTAATCTAAACTCTGGTTTCCAGCATCTGCAATCCTCTGGAAGGTTTGAGTGACAAGGAGAGGTTAGATAGACTGAGACATTTTTTCTCTGGAGCGTAGGAGGTTAAGGGGTGACCTTCGAGTCGTAAAAATCATGATAGGCATAGATAAGGTAGATAGCTAACAGCTTTTCCCCATAGTAGAGAAGTCTAAAACTAGAAGGCACATGCCAGAGGTGGTGGTGGAAGCGAGTCTAATTTTGCCATTTAAGAAACATTCAGACTGGTACATGGATGGAATAGTTATGGAGGGATATTGTCCAAAAGCAGGCAAATGGGAGTGTTTAATTGTGAAAACTGGGCGACATGAGGCAAGTTGGGCTGAAAGGCCTCTTTCCATGTTGGAGACCTCGATGACTCTAAGTGGGGTCATGAACCAGGAAGTTTGAAAATGCACTGGGCTTGTGATCTCATGGCAAAGTTAGAAGTTTGGTATGACAAGTTTCTCAAATTCAGCCTTAATTTACCAATAAAATAACACTGAGATTTTTGATATCTGGTGTTATTTATGCACAAAAGGACAGAGCTTTAGAGTTGGGGCATAAGCATGATTAAGTTCAAATAATTAAAAATTGCTGTCTCAGTTATACTGCTCTGTTATTAGCTGCATTAAGATGCTATTTCACTGTCTGACTCAGCATTGAAATACATTAAAAGGCGTAATGATGCTGTATTTAGATGATGGTTACAAATTAAACTTGCCTTGGAATGATGAGTCTTCCTTCAATCTAATGATATGTTGAACGTTAATTACTAAGATAAACTTCTCTAGCACTGAAAATAAACGACAATTGTGTTGATTCATTCCTTTATGTGCAAATAATTTTTGGGATTTTAAAAGCATGAAATTTAAAATGGATTGTTTTGTTTTTTCTTAAAAAAAAACACCTGATTTTTCTTTCCCTGTTACTTTTTCTGTACTGATTTAACATTAAATTCACCCACTCTAATTTATATCTTCATTCTCTTAATTTTATTTCACAATCCGATTTGTTCACGAGGTAGATAGTAGATTGCAGTCTCTAGTAGAATCTGACAGCTCAGCCTTTCACAATGCAATGTTATCAGTAAAATGTCACAAACACAAATGGAGAAAAAAACTAAATGGGTAAAGGTAAATCTAACTAACAGCCATTATACTCACTCTTAAAGCAAATTATTGCTCAATGAGATTATTGTGCCTGGGGTTGTATTCCATTTTTAATTGGAAATGTGCTGTTCTACTACAAGCATTATTTAAAAAGAAACAAATGGCAAATAATTTATGTAATCATGATTGACATTGAATACAACAAACCCAAATATACAAAATATTGTCCTGGATATGAATAATAACAACTGTTCTTGTGACCATCTTTAAGGTAAATCCGGATAATTACATGATTTACAATGCTGTTATAAAGGTTCACCATAAGAGACAACTGGATCACTTGTTGAACAGCAGGAAAAATGATATAATGCTTGAGGGAACTGATGTGGAATTCCAGAATGCAACATTAAGGTTTTCACAATGTGGGCGACACGGTGACACAGTGGTTAGCACTGCTGCCTCACAGCGCCAGAGACCTGGGTTCAATTCTCACCTCAGGCAACTGTCTGTGTGGAGTTTGCACATTCTCCCCGTATCTGCGTGGGTTTCCTCCGGGTGCTCCGGTTTCCTCCCACAGTCCAAAAATGTACAGGTTAGGTGAATTGGCCACGCTAAATTGCCTGTAGTGTTAGGTGTAGGGGTCTGGGTGGGTTGCTCTTCGGAGGATCGGTGTGGACCTTTTGGGCCGAAGGGCCTGTTTCCACACTGTAAGTAATCTAATCTGTTCCTGAAATAATCTGTCAGTCTTCTGTTCTTATTCTATAAGACCAAGTATCTACTCTTGTTTTTGTTCTTCAACACGGCAGTAGGAATCCTTTCATGTTTCCTTACACATGGAATGTCTCTTAACTACTCACCAATACAGTGCCCATTTTCCGGACATCTGACACACGTCTCTCCCTTGGCATCAAAATTTGAATAAACATGCATGCATACTTGCATAAATTTATATTTAAACACAGAAAATATCTGCATGTATTCACAAGAGACTGTTGAGTCTAATATTTTGGCAAGGTTAGCTTTTAGCCAACATTCAATGAGCAATGCACACTCTTTGAATTAACATGGAGGCTATGCAGCAGCATCTCTCTTTCCATAGTCTGCCCATCATGTGGTCTCTCACACCGCTGCTGATGTGGCTTGTTTATTATGTACTTGTGGATTAACCTGCTACTTTATCTCTCCTCTTCCCTCAGCTTTTTCCCTACCTCTGCATCACAGAAGCATGTATGATGGTGGTTCCACAGATCTCCCTGATCTTGCTCGCTAAGTCCTCAGTTGCACTTGGTGAATCGTCATTGTTTGAGTTGCCAGAGTGTGTTTGATCTTTTTTTAGGTAGTCATCCTGGATCGATGGATAGTTAGCCCCTCTTACTGAGGATCTCCTTTGTTTTGAAACTAGGCTACTCCCAGTGCACCTTCTAATGCCATGATGTCACTACATGAGACAAGATTTCAGTTGTTAAGTTTTCTCCACATTCGTGTCTTTGCAAGTGAGATCCTCAATACAGAGCATCTCCCCTGCCTGGAGCTTAATCATGTACTCTACGATATTGATTCCAGTTGCATGTTTAACTTGCTCAGCATTCTTCCTACTGTCCTCATTCTCGCTCTCAATCAGCTTTAGTGACGCTTTCTGCATTAAGCGTACACATAAGAGAACAGAGTTGGGTCAGTAATCTTCAGTCCATTAAGAGTTTAAACAATGTCAGTTTGTTTTGCAATGGCATGGAGCAAAAACTCAGTAAGCCAAGTTGAAAACCTCATTTTTCTTTAACAAGGTTTTATTTGCTTGTATCCATCCCAGCGACCCGCCTGCCCCACCCACCTGAGCTTCTCCATAAGCCTGTGGATACCGAGATCAGCTGGTGATGCGATTCAGCAAAGGTTTTCAAATAATTATTTGAAAAATTCAGACTATTTTCTGAGACAACTACATCTGTGATGCCATGCATTGGAAAATATTCTTTTGAGGGAAGTTGGTGAGCCCATTCAAGAATTTACCTTGAGTCGGCTTGAAAAGCCATTAACATTGAAAAAGGAATCCCTTTACTTTAAATTCAAACAGTTCCTACAAAAAAGATAGTCCCCTGATCCAAATGGAAATGAAGACACAATAAGGAGCTCTTTTCACTTTTGGAATGTTGGCTTTGCTGGCTGGGCTAGCATTTACTGTCCATCTTGAATTGGTGTTGAGAAGGTGGTGGTAAGCTGCCTTCTTGAATTGTGCATTTGGCGCATGAAGATCCACAATATCATTAAGAAAGTTGCTCCAGGATATTAAACTAGCTATGTTGGTGAAGAGGTGTTATTAGGCTATTGCGGAGTGAACGGTCCCTGCAGAGTGCTAACAGGGAAATGGAGGGGAACAGTTGTTGGTTGAAGCATCCTGCCGAAGATAGAAAAAAAATTATAAAGGAATGGTCCTTTGAATGCAGAGGATGGTAAGGTGGAAGGGGTGAGGGCAAAGGGTGGGAAATGGGTTGGACATTGCTGATTTCACAATTCATATTCTCTCGTCTTCCACAGGCGCCAATGAGATCTGCAAAGTCTGCCCTGAAGAGACCAATCCGCAAAACATCATCTCTTCCTCCATCTCTGAGGAAGAAGATACAGCTCCCTCCAAGGCTGCCTCCATTAGGTCAAATAGTGGGAAGCATTTGGTATATCCATGAGCACATGCCGGTGAGCTACATCATTGCTATATCTCACAAACTCATTGAGCAAGAAACACACAGGTCGCTGACATTCAGAGGACTGCTGTTGATCAGGAACTTGTTTAACTACAGGCAAGAGAGGACACCATGACATCTGCTATTTATTAACATCATCTGGATAAACACAGGAGCAACTGGCAGGATTGTTGGAAGCACTGGGAGAATTGGCTCGACATTTGGAAGAATCTACCAATGCTATCTGTACTCGACTGCTTCTAGCATGTGATTGGCTGGCTGCCTCCATGGATAGGTTGGCAGCTGCCATGGAAAGCCAGGGCCAGTGCTCTCAGGATCTGGGCACTGTAAGCAGAAACCTGCTCTCCATTACTTGAGCAACTTTTCACTATTAGCTGTGTGAGCAAATGTTATTTTAACAAGAAGGAAGAGAAAGAGTTTGGCTGTCCTTCGATCCACACGATGTTCTAATTCTGCCTGAGTTTACACCCATCTTATACCCATCCTTGCAACTTTCCAATTACCATCAGCTGATAATTTTAACTCATTCAAATTGAAGAATGCAGAATTGCATGGATAGGTTTAAACTCCTTTCCATAGCACCCATACAGGCATTAAATTCATGATCGAATGAGGGAGCATTGAATGTTGTGAAGGTTTCTATCCATTTGTAACCTTAATTTTAATTAAACAGCATGCACCACACAGAATCCCGTGAAATTGCATGTGCAGTTGTGGTGAAAGAGGGGACGGTGGTCTCAGTAGCAGTCAAGATGTTGACAGTCAGTGAAAGACTTTACACAACACAGTGCCACAGTACAAGGTTCACAATGAGCTTCTACCTGCAAAGTTTTGGTCAATGTTAGTGTGCTGTAAGATGTTGAAGGTGCTGTTCTACCTGAAGAACTTTCTCATTTTCTTACTTGACACAATGCTGCAGCTCTCAAATGCCATCCTACAGCCTCAGTACATCCTCCCATTGTCCAGAATGGATTAAGTGGTGTCCTCTGTCTGGAGGGTATGGAATTCCAGACATGGCCTACATAGAAATCTTACATTAAGAAGCCATCTTACAGTCCTGAGTGTTTCCAGTCGAAGAAGGAGTTGCATTGCAGTAATGCTGAACAACTTGGCAAGGCATTCTTACCTCCACATTTGAATAGAATGGAGTGTCACAATCCCTCTCTCATCTGCTCAGCATTCCTCAGAAGATGATGGTCTGTAGCTCTTCTGCATCTTTGCCACAGCTTGAAGACAAACTGGAAGCTCTGGAGAGAAGGGATGCTCCACTTCTGCGAGGGTTTGATCCTAGTCCTGAGCTCCCAGCCACATGGGTGCCTCATCTAGTTATGTAACAGCCCTTACTGCAGTGGACACGGGAATTTCTGCAGCTTCTGTGCCTGGATCCGCTAGGAATGATTCCAGTGAGACAATGTGAGCAATATCAGAAACAAATCAGCTTTTCAATTATGTGATCGTTCAGCAGTGGCAGCACTCACAAATAGAATTCAAACAGTATTTGCCATATACTGTAGACTGATGACCCACGCTCTAAGTGTGGATATTGGTGAAGCACAATGTCGTACAGCAACATGTCCACCCTTTGACTGATCACTGCTGACAGCCATGAAAAGCTGTCTGGCTTTGTGCCTTTATTGAATGGAAAAGCAAGTCAAAACGAATATGAAATTTAAAACTTTGAATGAATCCAGAAAGTGCGAAAAGGCAAGGCAAGATATGGCAGAGATGCTGTGAGCATCCCAGTAGGTGCAAATTGTATGAGTGCTAAAAGAGCAATGAATGGGATACAGCATGAGATGGATGCTTGTTCCTGTATGTAAATTAACCTGGCAACAGAGATTCAATGGAAGGTGCCTATGTGGTCCAGTGAGCAATACTGAAGTGGAGAATTGTACGTGAGTGTGTGTATGTGTGTGTTTAATTGTGTACGTGCGTGCATGTACATGCCTGTTAGGGATTGGGGAGTGGTTTTGCAGGCAGTCACTGCCTACAGAGCATAGACTGGAATATTGGGATCTGCTGTGCGAGAGGACTAAGCAGTGACTGGAGTTATCAGTTACCCACTCTGACTTTCATGCGAGAAATTGTCACCTCTAATCTCTATTTGGCATGTGGAGAATAGGAAACCTCATGTAAATGAGGTGAAATTAGGTGCTAAACAAATGATAATCATGCACATGGATCTTTTGCCTCTCAGAAGTGTGATGTTTCACCTCATCGTTCAAAATCTTTTTGTAAAATTCTCCTTTAATTCTCGACATCACAAATCGCATCTTCTGATCCGGCCATATTTTCCCACCTGACTCGCTTTTGCCTGCATCGTTGATGGCAGGGAAAGTCCGACACAAAATTTCTAAATTTAAACCATGGCAGTCACATAAATATGCTCAATGCTTGACAAAATGTTTTTTTTATATAAAAGCGCGCAATTGTGATCTCCTTTCTATCAGAAGAATGTTGTGAAACTTGAACGAGTTCAGAAAAGATTTACAAGGATGTTGCCAGGGTTGGAGGATTTGAGCTGTAGGGGGATGTTGAATAGGCTGGGGCTGTTTTCTCTGGAGCGTCGGAAGCTGACCTTATAGAGGTTTTTAAATTCATGAGGGACATGGATAGGATAAATAGACTAAGTCTCTTCCCTGGGGTGGGGGAGTCCAGAACAAGAGGGCATTGGTTTAGGGTGAGAGGAGAAAGAGGTAAAAGAGACCTAAGGGGCAACTTTTTCATGCAGAGGGTGGTACGTGTATGGAATGAGCTGCCAGAGGAAGCGGTGGCGGCTGGTACAATTGCAACATTTAAAATGCACCTGGATGGGTATATGATTAGGAAGGGTTTGGAGAGATATGGGCAGGTGCTGGCAGGTGGGACTAGATTGGGTTGGGATATATGGTCAGAATGGACAAGTTTGACCAAAAGGTATTTTTCCGTGCTGTACACCTCTATGTCTGTATGACTCTAACAAATAGGCAAAAGTGAGGACTGCAGATGCTGAAAACCAGAGTTTAGATTAGAGTGGTGCTGGTCAGGTCAACAGGTCAGGCAGCATCCGAGGAGTAGGAAAATCGACGTTTCGGTCAAAAGCCCTTTACCAGGAATGGAGGCAGAGAGCCTCCAGGCTGGAGAGATAAGTGGGGAGGGGGGATGGGGTCGGGTTGGGGAGAAGGTAGCAAAGAATACAACAGGTGAATGGGGGTAGGGATGAGATGATAGGTCAGAGGGGAGGGTGGAGTGGATAGGTGGGAAGGGAGATTGGCAGGTAGGACAGGTCATGAGGACAGTGCTGAGCTAGAAGGTTGGAACTGAGGTAAGGTGGGAAGAGGGAAAATGAGGAAACTGGTGAACTCCACATTGATGCCCTGGAGTTGAGGTGTTCCAGGTGGAAGATGAGGCGTTCTTCCTCCAGGCGTCGGGTGGTGAGGGAGTGGCGGTGGAGGCCCAGGACCTGCATGTCCTCAGCAGAGTGGGAGGGGGAGTTGAAATATTGGGCCATGGGGCAGTGGAGTTGATTGGTGTGGGTGTCCCAGAGATGTTTCCTAAAGCGCTCTGCGAGGAGGCGTCCAATCTCCCCAATGTAGAGGAGACCGCATCGGGAGCAACGGATACAATAAATGATATTGGTGGATGTGCAGGTAAAACTTTGATGGATGTGGAAGGCTCTTTTGGGGCCTTGGATGGAGGTGAGGGAGGAGGTGTGGGCGCAGGTTTTGCAATTTTCCTGCTCCTCGGATGCTGCCTAACCTGCTGTGCTTTTCCAGCACCACTCTAATCTAAACCCTGACTCTAACAAATGTTATACCAATCATTAGCTCATGTTGAGCAGAGGCCTCAATAAGTGTTGAGCAGACGTCAACAGGGACTTGCCTCTGAATGCCTTCATCAATTCAACCAGAGAAATCAACATACTTTTTCTTGTTGTCAGATGCTAATCCAAAATCTTCAGTCATTATAAAAATTAATACTGCTGGAGCAAAAAAAAATCCCAAAAACTGAAAATAGGAAGCTTCTCGGGTGTCTTACTTCAAGCGATTTATATATTTGTTAAAGGTATAAAAGTGAAATACTGCAGCTGCTGGAAGCCTGAGAATACTGTAGAAACTCAGCAGGCATGGTAGCATCTATGGAGCGAGAAACAGAGTTCACAACAGATTCCAATATAACTTCCTCAGAACCAACTGTTTTAAAGGCAACCTGGTTACAGCTGACTTTAACCTGGAAGTAGTGTTCTAATGAGAAATAATCAGAAGACATTGGAATATATCTACTGGAAATTTCTTAAACTTATCAGCTCAGCTCATAATCATTTAATAATCATTAAAATTAAAAACCTCCCTTTTGAAAATTGCCTATACATAATTATTGGTGCATTGGAGTCCTTTGTCACTGGGAATGATTGCTAATGGACATGCATATCTTCACCGCCTGATAGAGATGGATCTCAGAATTGTGAATAAAATAATCCCAATTTCAAACTGCGAGCAAATGGGAGAAAATGCTATCAATTCACTGTGCACAGCCTATAATTGGACTCCACAATATTATTCAACATTTCTGAAAGGGGCGTAACAGGTAGACAGGGCAGTGAAGAAGCTTTTGGCACATTGACCTTCATCAGTCAGGGCATTGTGAAAAGAAATTGGGAAGTTATGTTGCAGTGCAGAGAGGCGGGCCACATCTACAAGGCCTGCCCAAGACGAGGGGTCGCCACCTATGCACAGATGGCCGGAGGTGGCAACACTGGTTGTGGACCACATATGACCAGCAAGGTACCACAAAACAGCAGGAGAACGGTGTCTGGTGGCACCCAGAAGGAAGTGCAGGCTGTAGTGGAGCAGACTGCAGACAGCGGGTAGGTGCAGCAGCCGATCCAAGCTTCTTCAAGACAGACAGAGGAAGTGGAAGATGAGGGAACAAAGGAGGCAGAGGATTGGATTACGGTCAAAAGCAGGAAGAGGAAACCTCACCAGGCCCCCAGAATCACCCAGCAAAGGGGGAAATGACACCTACACGACGAGGATACAGGCAGCTCTTCCAACGGTGTGGACGGACACAAGGAGGGTGGTCACCAGAGGAAGAGACAGAGCGCCGCAGAGAAAAAGGAGGGCAGCACCGCCCAAGCAGGTAAAGACGATCCCTCTGAGGGGACGGGTAAAGACCATCCCCCACCCGGTGAGAACATGAGGTACCCACCGCCCCACAACTCCAGGTAACTGGGAGCAGTGGTCCTGTGACAGCCCTGCTGTCGGACAGAGAACTGGACTGTGCGGACCCTGGGCCCGACCCGAAGACACCAGAGCGGGGAAATGGCCCCAGCGTGGAGCCGGACAACTACCTCAGCCCTGGGAGGGTCCAGCAGTTTGCCGTCATCAAGGGCATGCACACAGCTACCCCAGAGAGGCAAGACCAGCAGCAAATGGACACTGGTAATGTCATAAACTGTTAAAATGGGGATAAGTGTTGCCAGCATCAATGTGCATAGCATCAAATCGGCTACGCGATGTGTTTCTACGATGGTCTTCCTGGCCAACATTAAAGCTGATGTCCTGTTTCTACAGGAGTGTGGGATACCGCACCTTAGCAGCTACAGGAGATGGTCGTGCTTGTGGGCCCATGGGCCGTCAGTTTGGTTGGGGGGCAACGATAGCCACGCCTCCGGCCTGGGTATCCTGTTGCAAGGAGGCAACTTCACCATCTCCGAGGTCAAGCCGGTGTTCTTCTCTGACCACTGCCTCCTGCTGGCCGACTGCCACCTACAGGACGAGCAGCGGGCTGGTAAAGGAACGTGGAAGCTGAACACAAAGCTGTTGACCCGGGGAAACAATGAGGAGCTCAAGAGGGACTACGCAGGTTGGAGAACTGTGAAGCCCCTCTTTGAGTCCCCAGCGGACTGGTGGGAAACAGTAAAAGGGAACATCAAGAGGTTCTTCACCCTCAAAAGTGTTCAGGAGGCGAGAGAGAGGCAGGGAAAACTGTCCCAGCTCCAGGAAAGTATGCAGAACCTGCTCCTGCTGCAGACGATGGGGGTGGATGTCACAGAGGACCTCAAGGAGGTGAAGGGCCAGCAAGCCTCGCTCTTTGCCTCGGAGGCCTCCAAGATAATCTTCCGGTCCAGGGTCCACTCGGTGGAGCAGGACGAGACATGCTCACATTTCTTCTTCCAGAAGGTGCACAAAGAGAGCTCCGTGCTCAGCAGCCTGAAGGAAAAAGATGGCTCGATAACGTCATCTCAGGCTGACGTCATGAGGATCAGTAAATCCTTCTATGCCAGTCTGTCTGACGTGAAGCCAACCGACAGCGCGGCCTCCCAGTCGTTCCTGTCCTCTATCACGGAGGTCTTAGACGACGGAACACGAGAGAGGCTGGACCAGCCGCTATCTCTGGACGAGCTGACCAAGGCCCTCGAGTCCTTCGAAAAGAATAAAACTCCCGGAAGCGATGGCTTACTGGTCGAGCTCTATTCTGCTCTGTGGGACTTGATTGGCCAGGACCTGCTGGAGGTGTATGTCAGTATGCTTCGGGCAGGTACCATGAGTGAATCTATGAGGAAAGGCATTATCACCCTCATCTACAAGCGGAAGGGGGAGAGGGAGGAACTCAAAAATTGGAGACCAATCTCACTGTTGAATGCGGATTACAAAATTCTGTCAAAGGTAATCGCCAACTGGGTCAGGTCTGCTCTGGGGTCAGTGATTCAACCTGACCAAACCTGTGCTGTACCAGGCAGGAAGATCACTGAGAGTCTCGCACTCCTCAGGGATGTGATCGCCTACATGCAGGACAGAGGGTTGGGCACCTACCTGGTCAGCCTGGACCAGGAGAAAGCCTTGACAGGATACCACACGTGTATATGAGTGATGTTCTCTCCAAAATGGGAGGGAATCTGCAATTGGATCAGACTGCTCTACACCAACATTGTCAGTGCAGTCTCAATAAATGGGTGGGAATCAGATAGCTTCCCAGTCAGATCTGGAGTCAGGCAGGGCTGCCCTCTCTCTCCTGCCTTGTTTGTGTGCTGCATAGAGCCATTTGCCGAGTCCATCAGGAAGGATGCGAACCTGAGAGGGTTGATTATTCCTGGCAGCGGGGGCCTACAAGTCAAGGCCTCCCTATACATGGATGACGTCGCCGTTTTCTGCTCGGATCCGCTATTCGTGCACAGACTCATGTGCATATGTGACCAATTCGAATGGGCCTCGGGGGCCAAGGTAAACCGAGGCAAGAGCGATGCCATGCTCTTCGGGAACTGGGCTGACCAATCCTCGATCCCCTTCACCGTCAGGACCGACCACCTGAAGGTGCTGGGTATTTGGTTCGGGGGGAGGCTGGGGTGTGCGCCAAGTCTTGGGAGGAGCGTATCAGCAAAGTGAGGCAGAAACTGGGCAGATGGAAGCTACGGTCGCTCTCTAGCCTGAAGGAAGAAGAAACCTGGTCATCAGGTGTGAGGCACTGTTATTGCTGTTATACGTGGCACAGGTCTGGCCTATTCCCAGAACCTGTGCCGTTGCAGTCACCCAGGCAATCTTCCAATTTATATGGAGATCACAGATGGATGGGGTCCGAAGAGACTCAATGTATAAAGATCTGGGCAACGGGGAAAAAATACACCCAATGCCACCCTCACCCTGATGGCCACCTTGTGGCTGCATCAAGCTGTGCGTGGATCCCCGGTACGGAACACCAAGTGTCACTACATACTGAGGTTCTACCTGTCCCCGGTGTTGCGAAGGATGGGCCTGGCCTCGCTGCCGCGGAATGCTCTGAGTAGTTGGACCGTTCCGTATCACCTGTCCTTCCTGGAGAAGTTTATGAAGAAAAACACCTTTGACCACATGTCAATCAGGAAGTGGTCAGCACGTAGTGTCCTTGACACCCTTCGGGAAAAGGAGAGGGCGGATCCTATTGAGCGGTTCCCTGAGCAGACTGTCAAAGCCATTTGGCAGAATGCCTCATTGCCAGAACTTTCCAACAAGCACTAAGACATGGCTGGGCTGGTGGTGAGAAGGGCTCTGCCTGTGAGATCCTTTATGCATGCCCGGACTCTCAGCCGCACCACATGCTGCCCTCGAAGCGGCTGTGGAGGGGGGACAAGACTGTCACACACCTCCTTCTGGAATGTGCCTATGCAGAAGAAGTCTGGAGAGTAATGTAGTGGTGTTTGTCGAGGTTCGTCCCGAGCAGCGCCGTGACGCAGGACTCCGTGCTCTACGGTCTGTTCCCCGGGACGCACACCAAGACGAACATCAACTGTGCCTGGAGGATCATCAACCCAGTGAAGGACGCTCTCTGGACGGTCCGAAACCTGCTGATCTTCCAGCTGAAGGAGTTTACCCCGACTGAGTGTTGCAGACTGGCACATTCCAAGGTCCAGGACTACGTGTTGAGGGACGCGCTGAAGCTTGGGGCAGCTGCCGCCAAGGCAGGGTGGGGAAAGACCACTGTGTAACATCTGCCTGCCTAACGAAGAACAGGGGGCCCATGCAGTCATTTGGGCTCTGCTGAAGCCTCAGCTAAATATATGGACATATGATTGATAAATGTACAGACCTCTTTATACAAATGATAAATTCTGATCTCTGTATGCAAATGTTTACGTATGTATGGCATGACCAACTGTACAGACCATCAAATTATTTTATGAATAAAGTATATTTTTGAAATAAAAAAAGGAAGTTATGTTGCAGTCATACAGGATGTTGGTGAGGCCAGACTTGTAGTATTGTATTCAGTTTTGGTCACCTTGCTATAGGAAGGCTATTAGTAAACTGGAAAAAGTGCAGAAAAAATTTACAAGGATGTTGCCAGGATTGAATTGTCTGAATTATAGGGAGAGTTTGGAGAAGCTAAGACTTTTCTCTTTAGAGCACAGGAGACTGAGGGGGGCCTTATAGAAGTGTCTAACATCATGAGAGGCATGGATAGAGCGAACGTACTCAGTATTTTTCCCAGGGTTGGAGAATCGAGACTAGAGGGCATCAGTTTAAGGTTAGAGGGGAAAGAATAAAATGAATCTGAGGGGCAACCTTTATAACACAGAGGGTGGTATGCATACAGAATGAGCTGCCAGTGGAAGTGGTTGAGGTGGGTACATTAACATTTAAAATGCATTTGGACAATTACATGGATTGGAAAGGTTTAGAAGGATGCGGGCTAAGTGCAGGAATATGTGTTTAGCTTGGATGGACATTTTGGTTGGCATGGGCCAGTTTGGGCCAAAGGGTCTGTCTCAGCTGTAGGACTCCATGACTTCCCATGAGCCTTAAAGGCTGCCTACATCAACAAAGACCCTTTGCATCCTGGTAATGATTTCCTCCAACCTCTTCCATCAGGCAGAAGATACAGAAGCCTGAACACACACACCAAAGGTTTAAGCTTCTGGAGGTTCAGGAACAGCTTCTTCCTGGCCATTGTTAGACTATTCAATGGACTCTCTAGCCTCAAGTAATTCTGGTCTTCCTAACGCTCATCTCTCTTGTAAGCCCTGGACAATGTTATCTGCATGCCTCCATCTAAATCTTTTGTTCTGTACATCCTTGCTTACTAGATCTGCCTGTACTGCTCATGAACAAAGATTTTCACTGTAAATAGGTACAAGTGACATTAAACCAATCTATTAAAGAAGCAAACACAGAAAATGCTTGAGAAACTCAGCAGGTCTGGCAGCATCTGTGGAGAGAGAAACAGAGTTAGACTGTCTAGTAAGACTTTTCTCCATCTGAAGATTTCAGATTTCCAGTATCTGCTGTATTCTGCTTTAATTATAGTCTTAAATGGTCTGCTCTAGTTTTTAAGGATTTTCACTAGCTTTGTAACTTACTGAGCTCAGGTGATAAATCTCTGTCACTGGATCAAATAATGGATCACATGCCTCTGTGAAAAGCTTCAGTCCCATACAGTCAAACCAGGTTGCACAATTTATGAGAACTGAAATCGATTTGTCAACACTTATGGCAGGGTTTTCTCCGCAGTATTCTGAACTCTGCCATCAAGATCAAATGGGACTCAGAAGACTGCTCTGGAGGAGTTTTTTCCCAGCCTGCAATTGCTGGATACATGGAGTGCAGTGAGGCTGATTTAGGCAAAATTTCAATTTATAAATGTTAGGTTGAGATACCAAGCTGAAGTCAGTGGCGTGCTTGTGGTGTGTCATGTCTCACTCCAGTCCAAATTGTAAAACATTTGCAAGCGATGAATACTCATTAGAGTAAAACATTTTTAAGAATTATGTCTGACCTTCAAGATAAAGTCAGCAGCACTTAAGAATGTCGTGACACCTGGTTCATGTTTATTTAAGAGCGGCATGCAACAGGTGGCCTTGTGCCGTTGTCAAAGAGACATAGAGATCAACAGCACAGAGAATGGCCCTTCAGTTATTCATGTCTACAATTATCAAAAACAACCACTTAACTATTATTCCAGCCCCATTTTAAATACTTGGAACATTGCCTTTTATGCCTTTACATCGCAACTGCACACCTGAATATTTCTGGAATGTGATTAGGATTTCTGCCTCTACCACATTCACAGGGAGTGAATTCCAGATTCCCAACATCCTCTGGGTGAAAAGATTTTGTCTTCACATTTCCTCTAAACCTTCTGCCCCTCACCATATATTGATGTCCCCGGTCATTAATCCCACGATCAAGGGCAAAACTTGCTTCCTGTTTATCTATCTATTCTCCTCATAATTTTATGTATCTCAATCGTGTCCCTTCTCATTCTCCTCTGCTCCATGAAAATGACACCAGTCTGTCCAACCTTGGCCCATATTTGTGTCTCGGCTTTCCTTGTTGAACTTGACAGCACAGGGAAGGCAGCAAGAGCATAAAGGATTGAGAAGGGTGAGTCAGGGCAAAGGGAGTGGTGTTGGAGTGGGTTATGGGCATGAAGGAGTAGAAGCAAAATCCAGAGAAGACAAAGGGTGATGTTGGAGGCATGGAGGAGACATAGAAGGAAGGGATTGGATATGGTGGGGTGTCGGTGTTGGTGGGAGCTGTCAGTCAAGGTACATAAAAAAAACCTGGGAGTTTAAAGAATAGTGTAATTACTGTCAAAGTGTTCAGAGTATTTACTGTCAGAGTCCTCACAAAATTTCAAGATGTGTGCTGACAGTGATACCAGGCATCCCTTCTGATCTGTCGAAGGGAGGGCCAAGAGGAACATGCAAGTTCAGCCATGTTCCATCGACTGAGTTGTACACTGGGCACTAATCTGGATCTTTAATAAAACATGAAAGCAAAACAAAACCACAACATTTGTTTGCTCTACCATTTAGGAACCTATATTCTCATCTGTAACTATCAATGTATGCCAATGCCAATGATCAAAGGTGCTAGTACATTTAGCACTTTGACCAGTCTTGATTCAACAAATAGTAATGATGTACATATGAGTAAAGTGACACCAACATAATGCAAAAATATTTGAAAGTGAGATTTAAATTTGATCAAGATCCATGCCACATTAATACTCTTAATAAGTCTGATACTAATAACAGTGGAGTTGGACAGGAAAGTTATGGCTGTTGGCTATGTGTCAGAAGGCTCTTTTCTCAGACTTATTATTGTAGCTCTGTCAGCTTTTGCCCAATGAAATTCTTCACCTTTCGTGTCATTGCATTGGCCATATTTACATACCCCTAGCACTTTACCTTTGCATTATCTGTAAAAAGCCAAAGCATGAAACTGGTGCCCATGTGTCTTGTCCCATGACTGGGAACAAGTGGATCACAGTTAAAGTTTTGCTCAATGGGTGGGAATCAGTTTGTCATTACATAATCCAAGGATGCACAATGTCAGAGGGTAAGGTTCACACCATCTAATTCAGGTTGTTGGGTGAGCTTTCTGTATTCTATGTTTAAACACTTCAACCAGTTTATATATTAAAAACACTTTACCCAAGCACTTTGATCAGTGAGGTGGACAAAGGGGCATGGAATTCTGTTTGCAGTTCAATTTGATCTGATGAACAAAATATTCCTCATTAAAAACATGATGTGAGCCTTTCCTAAAATCCCACAATATTTACTATCTATCAGAGAAAGGATATTACCTGTAACGATCCACATGTTTGAGCTAAGCCATTGGAATCTCCTTCCTCTCCGAGGTAGGGCTGGCTCTCTTCCACAAAGGTGGATCTTGCAGGTCAAGGCCGATCTTCTGTCTCACTCTTCAGGTTGTTGGAGCTCTGTAGCAAGTCTTCACTGTGAGTCTTTATTGAGAGGGTGGCTTCCAGGTGTGTGTTTTTATCCCTCATTAGTCTGGACCTCTGGACCTCTATGGCCTTTGGCTAATGGGATCATGAGCTGGGTTCAAATCATCCAATGAGATAGCACCAACACCCTTCATTGTAGCCATGCGGCAAGGTGGAAAATGCACATACTCAGGCACTGGCTGGAAGTCAAGGTGCGAGAAAGTCTGATTGTCACTTCTCCAGTACACAAGCCTTGTGCTGGTTGTAAATGGTTCCCCTTGAACCTTTGTAACCTCTTTGATCTTGGTTTCCACTGTTCTCTGGAGCCAATTGATGTTTCAATTAGATTAGACAACTTTCTGTCAGTCCTGACTTCTGGCTATGGGTCAATTTAGGATGTCCAATTTTTGGCCTGTAGTTGTTGACCACATCTCACGTCTGGAAGGTCAATAGAGACCGCCAGTTCCAAATCAGCAACAGGATGACAAAGGTGGTATTTGAAGGAGAGCAGACTTCAAAATGGATGTGTCCTTACTGCCTCCTTTCAATCAATATAAAACTGAATCGCTTCAGCATCCAGTCCAGCACTAGAGAATTCCTCGACAGTGTAGTTTACTACTGTTCCTGCACTCAGGTGAGCGGGGAGGACATTTGAGGCTGTTTAGAGAACTGCCTCAATTTCCACTGGGGTTAAAATTTCAAAGATTTAAAATTTCAAAGATTAACCCAGTCCCCATCCTTGTTCCCATTACCTCTGGAACCTCCAGGCTGACTGAAAATTTCCAATCATCTCCTGTAATTGGCTACTCACTGTCCTGCCACTCCTCATTCTATCCGTTCTCCAAGAAAATAGTCCTGGGACGGAGTGGAGCCTCGGAGCCAGCATGCACAGTTTAACTGATGGTTCTTTAAAATACAGGACTTTGTTGAACAGAGGCTGATGTGGTTTGTACCATGCTTCTGATCTTTGGCTACAATGATTAAAAGTTTTACTTGTTACACTTAGGGCACTATACAGAGTTATAGAGTCATAGTCATAGCGTCAAGCAGTACAGAAACAGACCCCTCACTTGAACCAGTCTATGCCAAACATAATGCCAAATGAAACTAGTCCCACCTGCCTGCTCCTGGTCCATATCTCTCCAAATCTTTCCTTTTCCTGTAATTGTCCAAAAGTCATTTAAACATTGTAATTGTACCCACATCCACCACTTCATCAGGAAGTTCATTCCACACGTGAACCACCCTTGGGCAATTATTTTGAAAAATATTATTTGTTCATTCATTAGATGTGGCTAGGCCAACATTTGTTACCCCTGTTCGCCGAGCTGGAAGTTTTTGTTGCAAACGTTTCGTCCCCTGGCTAGGCGACATCATCAGTGCTTGGGAGCCTCCTGCGAAGCACTTCTTTGATGTTTCCTCCGGTGTTTATAGTGGTCTGTCCCTGCCGCTTCCGGTTGTCAGTTTCAGCTGTCTGCTGTAGTGGTTGGTATATTGGGTCCAGGTCGATGTCAATATACCAACCACTACAGCGGACAGCTGAAACTGACAACCGGAAGCGGCAGGGACAGGCCACTATAAACACCGGAGGAAACATCAAAGAAGCGCTTCACAGGAGGCTCCCAAGCACTGATGATGTCGCCTAGCCAGGGGACGAAACGTTTGCAACAAAAACTTCCAGCTCGGCGAACAGAACCACAACAACGAGCACCCCAGCTACAAATCTTCGCACAAACTTTGAATTTTTACCCCTTTATAATTGTCGAGAGGGCAGTTAAAAGTTAATCACATTGCTATGAGACTCGTGTCATATTCAAGCCAGATTTGTTAAGGATGGCAGATTGCATTCTCAAACTGACATCAGAGGACCAAATGGATGTACAACACTCAATCACAGTTGCTATTAGGCTAGATTTTTATTAAATTGAAATTTTGCCATCTGTCCCTGTTGGATTTGAACCCACGTTCTCACAGTCTGAGGTTCTGGAGTACCATACAGTGACATTAATGTTACCATTAACCCACTATCTCTCCAGCTTGGGTATGTTGGGGCAGAAAGACTAAATGAATCACTCGACATCCAGGTCCATCTCCAGCATCAAAGAGTTTATTGTCTGACACCAGGGGGTGAGAAAGTATCTGGCAGTCCAGGGACTTCTGCACCGAGCAAAGGGAAACTACACTTTTTATACATTTGTTTTTAGCTTGCGTTTGGCTGTTACAAACCAATCATATTATTAATTGATTACATACACATCCAACTAAATTAATCATGCGACTGTGATCAGTTTTAGGTCATCCCATGATTTCATGATATTGACCAGAAGCCCTAATCAATTATCTTTGGGCCTTCACAATTCACCTAATTTAATCACATTCCAGACTTTAGCCTCTGTGACAATTATTCAATACTTCCTTGCAAATAGTAAGGGTCTTCTCCTATTTGCCTTTACCTGAATATCCATTGGAGTGCAACTACATCCCTTCATGCCTGTATACTTAAAACAATGTCTAAATATTTATAGGAGAAAGTGAGGACTGCAGATGCTGGAGATCAGAGCTGAAAATATGTTGCTGGAAAAGCGCAGCAGGTCAGGCAGCATCCAAGGAGCAGGAGAATTGACATTTCGGGCATGACCCTTCTTCAGGAATGAGGAAAGTGTGCCATGCAGGCTAAGACAAAAGGTAGGGAGGAGGGACTTGGGGGAGGGGCATTGGAAATGCGATAGGTGGAAGGAGGTTAAGGTGAGGGCGATAGGCCGGAGTGGGGTTGGGGCGGAGAGGTCAGGAAGAAGATTGCAGGTTAGGAAGGTGGTGCTGAATTCGAGGGTCGGGACTGAGTCAAGGTGGGGGGAGGGGAAATGAGGAAACTGGAGAAATATGAGTTCATCCCTTGTGGTTGGAGGGTTCTAGGCGGAAGATGAGGTGCTCTTCTTCCAGCCGTCGTGTTGCTATGGTCTGGCGATGGAGGAGTCCAAGGACCTGCATGTCCTTGGTGGAGTGGGAGGGGGAGTTGAAGTGTTGAGCCACGGGGTGGTTGGGTTGGTTGGTCCGGGTGTCCCAGAGGTGTTCTCTGAAACGTTCCGCAAGTAGGCGGCCTGTCTCCCCAATATAGAGGAGGCTCTGATGTGGCTCAATGGCTTAGATTGGAGCAGTTGGACACATGTAATTCTTGTAGTTCAGGTGCCTAAAACTCAGTTATCAAATATAATATATATATTCATAGACATAAAATTGCATATCATAACAATGCTAAATTCTGACCGATATAACTAAAGAAATGCATTTGACTCAAGTGACCCAGAAATTACTTTCAAAAAAACCTCCAATCATGATTGGTTCTTGAAAGTAGACATCAATCTCTGGTGAAGAAGCAGTATGTCATTCGGAACTAGCAATTCATGTCATCATTTATGGTCCTGATAATGAAAAGTCTATCTAGGCAAGTGAAGAGAAAGAATACATGAAGCTATGGACCCTCATTCTTTCAGGTAGTGAATTGCTTCAAGAGATTTTCTTTTTAAGTTTTCGTATCTATCTGTCTTGGCAACATTTTTGTGCCAGTCTTGTGATCCACACTCGTGGTAATTTCGGAAGGCAGTAGTTTTCAGGATGTAAAGCTGTTCTGTCACCCAAAAATATAACTTCGATAAACTTTTTATCAAAACAAATCTGAAAAACAGGATATGATTAAGAATGTTTTATACATTTCACAGACTTACATGGTTATTCACTCATTAATGCCTGAAGGGCCACTGCAACAAATCCCAAACTCAACAGGATTCCAATATTTCCTCATTCTGCTCATTCATTTGTAAAGTATTCTTACTTTGCTACTTTGTCTCTTTTTCTCATTCTCTTTATCCATTCTTTCCTTCCCTTGCTTTCTTTGTCATTCTGTCTAAATGGTCTCGAAATAAGCCCATTTCATTCTCTAGTTGTTAATTGTGGGTCTTTCTCTATTCTCCAATTTCATTGTCTAAACGTCAGAAACAATAATTTTGTGGAGCCCAGAGAGTGGGATCAAGGCACAAAGTGTGAATTCACTGAATGTGATGGAAGATCTTGATTTCCTGATCATGAGTTGAGATGATATAGTCAATGGAGCGTCAAAGATTATTCTCCTCTGTAGTTTGTACTTGTGATGTATTTGCACACATGAATATTTATAAAAATGAAACAGATTTCAACGAGATCCTATCCTTGTGGCAGTTCAGTCTGACAGAAGAATCTTGTGGCATCAGGTTTATGATCTTTTAATGGTGATTTTTTTTTTAAGAATCCCTACAGTGTAAAAACAGGCCCTTTGGCCCAACAAGTCCACACCGATCCTCCAAAATGCAACCCATCCAGACCCATTCCCCAAACCTATTATCCTATATTTACCCCTGACTAATGCACCCAACCTACACATCCTTGAATACTATGGGCAATTTAGCATGGTCAATTCACCTGACCTCCACATCTCTGGATTGTGGGAGGGAACCAGAGCACCCAGAGGAAACCCACACTGTCATGGGGAGAATGTGCAAATTCCACACAGACAGTCGTCCGAGTCCCTGGCACTGTGAGGCAGCAGAGCAAACCACTGAGCCACCTGTATTCAAACCAGTTTTCGTGTTCTTCTGACAGTAATCAATAGTTGCCCATATTAAACTATGTGGCACAAAGTAAAAAGGCAAAGGAAAAGTCAGCATAATCCTACTGGACTATAGGGTTACTCTCCAATTAGAGAGTGTGGTCTGGTGGTGTTTTAACCTGGAGGTTATCATACCTAAGTCGAGGGGAAAGGTTGAGAAGCAAAGTCCTTCTTGATAGTATGTGTCTGGGAACAATAGAGATAGTGAGGGTGGTATTCTGGTTCATAGAGCTGTGCTGAGCAGATGGGTCCAATGTCCTGGGTGCGGTGGTCCTCCAAGAACAGTGCAAGTGGATAGGTCAAGTAAGGATTTCAGCAGATGCTTGAGAGTTAGAGTCAAAAAGTGAGCTGATGGAAAAGCACAGCAGGTCAGGCAGCATCGAGGAGCAGGAAAGTCAGTGTTTTGGGCATAAGCCCTTCATTAGGAATCATGATGTAGAGCTTATGCCCTAAACATTGACTCTTCTGCTCCTCGGATGCTGCCTGACCTGCTGTACCTTTCCAGTACCACACTTTTCGATTCAAGTAAGGATTGAAAGGTGAAAGAAGGATGCGCTCACTTCCAGTTTCTCCACATGCTGCTGCATATGAATCTTGGAAATCCACACAGTGGCTTGGGAAATTAGAGGGAATGTAGATCTTAAGGGTCTAGTTGATGGTGTTGGGTGATGGAGGAAATAGTCAGAGTAAAAGGGGGAATTTGTATTCGGTATCAGGACAGGTCAGTTGGCCATTTGGGCATTGAAAGACTTCGTGGGATGGGTCACTGGAGTGATCAAAAGCATGGAGAAGGATATCAGCTCCACAATTATGTCAGTCTATATTAAGAGACTTAATAAAAGATAACTACACACACGGAATAAAGGAGGTCATCATCTGGAAACCGACAGACTCGGCTTTCAGTTCCATGTGATTGGACATTGTAATAAGATTTCTGTTGTTAGAGTAAAATTACAGGTAACAGTCCACTCATTAGAGTATACATTGGGATGGTCACGGGTGTAGCAATGGGCAGGAGTGTGGTGGGGGGAGACGTGGAGTTTACAGAGAAATGTTAAACAAGTAAAAATGGTGGGGGAATTATTCAGGATAACTGAGAGGTGATGAAAAGTTATATCAGGTGGATCAATGCTGATGGGGTAATAGAGAAAGGTTAGAAGATATGCAAATGAGTCACATGCACTATAATTTTAGGATCTCATAAAACACAACTTCACTGAATGTAATTGAATCCGTTATAATGGGAGGTGATGGTTGGGTTGGTGGAGTTCATGTTGTGCACAATTGATCAATGAGAGGGACTCCCGAACAGTCAGTTAAATGGATCAAAACCATGGATGAGCAACTGTCACACATAAGTGTGCTGTTTTCACACAGTATCATTACTGACATATCCATGGGCCACATTCATCTGGTTTTCCTGCAAGCTTCAAAGTAGCAGTAGGTAATGTGAGAGAAGACAGCTCTTGCAGACCAACAATAAAGGCTGTACGGCCAACAGGAAACAGATCAGAGGGGGTGACTGTCCAAGATGGAGGGAGACATGCAAGGAAGGCGTTGGTGAAGATGGGGATATTCCACACTCAACCATAACCATGAAGTTAGGGAATCAACCCTGGTAGGAGAAAGTGAGGACTGCAGATGCTGGAGATCAGAGCTGAAAAATGTGTTGCTGGAAAAGCACAGCAGGTCAGGCAGCATCCAAGGAGCAGGAGAATCGATGAATGAGCATTCCTGAAGAAGGGCCGATGCCCGAAATATCGATTCTCCTACTCCTTGGATGCTGCCTGACCCGCTGCGCTTTTCGATCAACCCTGGTTCAATGAAGAAACAGGAGGGCATGCCAGGACCAGTACTAGGCATAACTAAAAACTGTTGATATTACCAGACAGGACTACTTGTGTGCTAAACACTATAAGTAGCAATTGATGGACAGAACTAAGCGATCACAGAGCCACAACATCAGATCTAAACTCTGCATTACTGCCATATCAAGTTGTAAGTAGTGTCAGACAATTGAACTACTCACTGGAGGAGGAGGCTCCACAGATATTCCCATCCTACATAATGGAAGAGCCTGGCACATCAGTGCAAAAGATAAAGTTGCAGCATTCACAGCCATCTTCAGCTAGCAGTGCCAAGTGAGTGATCCATCTTGGCCTCCTCCAATTGTTCCCAGCATCACAGGTAACAGTCTTCACCTTTCACCCAATTCAATTCACTCCACATGAGATCAAGAAATGGTTGGAGGCACTGGATAGTGCAAAGGCTACTGGCACTGACAACATTCAGCAACAGCACTGAAGATTTGTGCTCCAGAACTTGCTGCATCCTTAGTCAAACCCTTCCAGTATAGTTACAACACTGGCATCTATCAATGTTGAAACTTGTCCAGGTACATCCTGTACAAAAAGAGCAGGATAAACCGAACCCAGTCAATTACTGCTCCAGCAGTCTATTCTTGATCATCAGTAAAGTGATTGAGGATGCCATCAGAAGTGCCATCCGACAGCATCTGCTCAGCAATAACCTGCTTACAGAAGCCCAGCTTGGATTCTACTCATTTGCTGATCTCCTCACAGCTTCGGTTCAAACATGGACAAAAGAGCTGAATTCCAGAGGTTAGGTGAGAGTGACAGCCCTTGACATGAAGGCTGCATTCAACTGAATGTAGCATCAAGGAGCCCGAGCAAAGTTGGAATCAATGAGTATCAGGGACAAATTGTCTACTGTTTGGAGTCACATAGAAAGATGGTTGTAGTTGTTAGGGGTCAGTCATCTCAGCTCCAGGACATCTCTGCAGGAGTTCCTCAAGATAGTGTCCTAGGCCCAATCATCTTCAGCTGCTTCATCAATGACCTTCCCTTCAACATAAGGTCAGAAGTGGAAATATTTGCTGATGATTGCAAATGTTCGACATTATTCACGACTCCTCAGCTACTGAAGCAGTCCACGTTCAAATGCAACAAGATCTGGAAAATATCCAAGCTTGCGCTGACAAGTAACAAATAACATTCATGCCAGACCAATGTCATCTCCAATAAGACACTATCTAACCATCTTCCCTCTTATTCAATGGTGTTACCATCACTGAATCCCCCATTATCATCATCCTTGAGGTTACCATTGACCAGATATTCAACTGGATTCATCACATAAGTATAGAGGCTATATGAGCAGTTCAGAGGCCAGGAATACTGCAGTGAATCACTCACCTCCTGACTTCCTGTGCACTATCTACAAGGCACAAGTTAGGAGTGTGCTGTAATACTCCCCACTTATCCAGATGGGTGGAGCTCCAACAACACTCAAGATACTTGACATCATCCAGAACAAAGCGATCCACATGATTGGCACCATATCAGCAAACATCCACTTTCTTCACCACTGAGGCTCAGTAGCAGCAGTGTGTACTATCTACAAGATGCACTGTAGACATTGTTCAAAGATCCATTGGCAGTTCTTTCCAAACCCAGGACCACTTTCATTTTAAAGGACAAGGGCAGTAATTACATAAGAAAGACAAGGGCCGGACATACATGGGAAGGACATGGGCAGTAGATACATGGGAAGGCCACCACTTGCAATTTCACCACCAAGCCACTCACCATCCTGACGAGGAAATATATTGTGATTCCTTCATGGTCGCTGGGTCAAAATCCTGCAATTTCTTCCTTAAGGGCACTGTGGATCAACCCAGAGTAGGTGAACTGTAGCAGTTCAAGAAGGCAGCTCTCCACCACCTTCTCAAGGGAAGCCAGGAATGGGTAACAAATGCTGACCAGCCAGCAGTGTCCAGATGCCACAAGTGAATAAATAAAAAAAAAGTTGGGAGCAATTTGTCAAATGTGAGTCCATTTCACACGACTTCATTCAAATACCATCGAAGTTGTTAGCACGGTTTTAGGTCATACCTCATTATTCTTTTCAGAATTCTTAGTGAATACAGATTGAACTTGAATATTCTACAGAGATTATATTGCACTCCTGCACCTGAAATTTGGAAGAAGATTAAAAATAGAGGTGGTTCATGATAAATAGTTACGTTGCAAAGAGATGTCTGCTTGGCAACTGAAAGCAGCCAGTGCTGATTAATGAGAGGTCCCAAGATCACTGGATTCTCATGAGGTTCTGCTCTGGATCCCCTGTTGCTACACAATGCCTAAATGATAAAGTGAATGGCTGTCTCGTAATAACATCACATTTCACTGACACCAATCTGTGCAACATAGAAACTGCTGCAGAAAAATTGATTTAATTAAAAACAAAATCTGTAAAGTTATATCATAGAATCCCTATAGTGTGGAAACAAGCCACTTGGTCCATATTGACCATCCAAAGAGCAACCCACCTCATCTCTGTAACCCTGCATTTCCTATGGCTAATCCACCGAGCCTGCACAATATGGGCAACTTAGCATGGCTAATCCACTTAACCTATCTTTACACATCTTTGGACTGTGGGAGGAAACTGAAGCACCCAGAGGAAACCCACACAGTCTGGTGTGAGGGGTGGTGGGGAGGGAGAGTTGGAAATGTGCAAACGCCACACAGTCACCCAATGCTGGAATCAAACCCTGGTCCCTGGCACTGTGAGGCAGTAGTGTTAACCACTGAGCCACCATGCCACCTGTGCAATGGAAGCTGCAAATTCAAGTGGTAAATGTGAGATCGGGTGAAAGTTAGAAGCATGCAAAACAGATAGAGACAACGATGGAAAATAAAGCCTCAAGACTTGGTTAGTTATTAATTACCTGCTATAAATAGCCACTTATGAGGTTACTTGTAACAGTACTAAACAGATATTGGAACAAGCCTCAGTGATCTTTTTTCAATTGAATCAGGCCATGCTAACCCTATATAATTGAGCACTGAGGCTACACTTAAGTGTCATCTGGAGTCTTAAACACTGAGTTCAAAATCATATTTTAGTTTTTGAGTGGTTTCAGAGAAAAATGCAAAAAATAATCATTGGTCTGAACATTACATTTCTCTTGGCAGGGCAGGGATTGGTGGGATCTATGGGGAAGAGAGCTCAGTGTGGTGGAGTAGGAAGCATATTATTGACAGTATCTTATCCTCACTTCTTAGATGGTGGGAAGAATATAATATCTACATAAGCAGATTATTTAAATTAAAATACAGTACCAAAATTAACAAGCCATAAGCAAATCTAAAGGTTAAACAATTCTTTCTCAACAAGCATATATAGATTCATAACAAAAATAACTCATATCAGAACATCTTTAAAAATACATTGTTAGATTAACATTTGCTGAAGAAAATTGAAGGAATAAATGGAGAGATCTACAGGATAAAATGGCTCCAGTCCTTCGGGCCACAGAAGATTCATTTGAAGAATTGTGATTTGCTAGGTTGAAACATAGGTAGTCATTTAGTTTGGATTCCTGGTGACTTTGGTTGGTTATCTTGAGGGATTAATATTTAATTTTCAATTTATTTTTCCTTCCTGTCTTGAAGGTACTGACTATGATTGAGGTATAGTTCTGCAGATTTTAGCCGCAATTATTTATTTCATGGAACTGGCTCTTTTCTTTTTAGCAATGTTCAATTAGTAGTTACTGACAAACCAGATGCCTCAGCTGAGTTACTCCTCATCAAATGCATATGCAAGGCTCACACAGACTCTGTTCCTTAGTGAGGTAGCAAGGCTAATTATAGCACTCAAAGGCTAACCAAGGGTTTATCAAGCAAGAGTCAGTGATCAAAATTGTAGTTTTCCATTGGCCAGTGTAAGTCAGGTAATACATTAACGTATTGAATTACCAGGGGATTCTATCATGTAAGAATACATCACCATTGTTTCAACAGAAACTGTTAAAGGGAAACAGACTGATGATCTAAATGGCAAGCAATTTGAGCAAAAAAGGACAGTTATCATGGTTAATGCGTGGATGACAAAGAGAAGAATTAAAATGCAACATTACAAAATTATTCAAGTTCCTTTTAGTTCTCTTTCAAATTTGAAAAAAAAAGGTCAAGCTGTGGAAAATCCATGAGCCTTTGGATAGTGGTGACAATAATCTATAATGATATTCATAGCTAACCTTCATGTTACTATTTGTCATTTCAAATCATTGCAATTATCCACCAGAGATTAGTGAACAATTCAGGGTTTTAATTGCATGCTTTCTAAAGGAAGAACAAGCGAATGGAATTTCAGTCACTATGAGACCTATATCATTGCTCAATCAATAACATTAAATATTGGGGACTCATTAAAGTTCACTTATTATAATTGTAAATGATACAGCTCAGCAAATAATATGATGACTCATTTTTCGTTCCGAAACTAAGCAGGTAGTTCACAGTAATGCCATATACATAGTTTAATGATCATTTCTTTGCATGGATCACGTTTTCCTCTGGTGCGATGACTTATCATAAGCTCAGTATCTGTGTGAATTTTAAATGCCCTTGCACCAGCATGAAACAGGGATGGTGAATTGGGTCTCTCTCAAACTCACTGAAGGATAGTGGAACAGTAATGGAAGGATATGGTTTCATACCAGTTTGACATTACACAGTGAACCTAGCTGCATTGTGCTCAAGGAGATTGTTGAACTTTCTAAACTTTTTACACAAGTTCGACTATTTAGACAGACAGCATGGCCCTCAGCCTTTTGAACTATTCAAAGTGAGCAATGTTCATGCAGGCTCCAGACATGTACAAGCAGACGATAAAATTTCCTGTCAAGCAGAAACCAGGCAACATAAATCGTTTTTTCCTGATCCAGATTTGCTTATCTCAGCATGGGATCTGGTAGGGCCTGAGAAGGTTAATAATTCATTTAATGCAATGAGCTCCATTCACTGTGATGGTAACACGAGGACCAGGGGAGAGGGAAACGTAGGATCTCACATGAGATGGACACCAGGGTAGGTCCAAGCACTTGTCTTTGTAGTACTTAAAGCCTACTTTTACAGTGTGTAAGGAGATGAGGAGAATGATCTTTCTCAGAGAGTTGAGAATCTTTGAAACTCTTTTCCTGAAAAGACAATGGAAGCAGTTTAAGGCAAAGGTAAATAGATTCTTGACAAGAGAGTGAAAAATTCTCGGGGAGAGGTGGAAATGTGGAATAATGAGATCAGCCATGACCTTACTGAATAGCATAGCAGACTGGAGGGGCTGGGAGCCATAGTCCTGTTTTCAATTCATGTGTTTGTACATAAATAGTTGTTGATGTTCAATGAACTACATCTGGTTCACTCTGGTTCTTTCGACCAGAGCTAATTACCCTCATGCAATATTAAATAAGCAAGCCCCTAAAGAACAGATAGATTCAGAAGACACTTGAAGTGGTTACAGCAGAGAGGAAGGAGGTTTCACCAGGTTTAAAATTGCGTTAGATCACAACCAGATGAGATATATCCCAGGCTGGTTTGGGATGTAAGGCAGGAGATTTTTTTATCATTCATTGATAGGAAGAGGCCAGCATTTATGGCCCAGAGGAGAAAATGAGGAGTCCTGGAGAAGGGTTATGCACAGAATGTCAACTCTCTTGCTCCTCAGATGCTACCTGACATGCTGTGCCTTTTCCAGCACCACACTTTATCAACACTTTATTGCCCAGAGAACAGTTAACCACATTGCTGTACATCTGGAGTCACATGTAGATCAGACCAGGTAAGGATGTCAGTTTCCTCCCCTAAAGGACATCAGTGATTCAGATGGTTTTTCTACCCTTACAGTGGATTCATGATCATCATTAAACTTTCAATTCCAGAGATTAACCGGAATCATCTGCCATGGTGGGATTTGAACCCAGGTCCCCAGAACAATACCTGGGTCACTGGCTTAATAATCCAGTGATAATGTCACCAGGCCTTCACCTCCCCTGAACTGAGGCTATAATTTAGCAACATCAGTCTCAATGAAGCAAATATGCTGGTAACCTATGAGACTCCAAGGAAAACACACACTGCTGATTGATGGGGGCGCCAAGCAGATAAGAAAAAAACTTGTGGTAACACTCAGTACTGAAGAATACTTCAATGAAAGACAGCGAGCAATTCAAACCTGATGAGAGATGCAGTGGAACAGAAGGAATATGCAGCTCCAAGACAAAGGCACAGACTGCATCATGCTCTGTGGGTGTTATTCTGAGCTGGGGTTCAGCTGCTAAGTGGACTGACAACACTTGTGTGAGTTTAAAGAAAATATCACTGACAGTAAGAGGAAACTTCAAATAATTCATTAATTCAGGCTGAAACGGTATGAATTCAAGAAATAAGTTGCAGATCAGATTGGGCATTGCTACCACATGGCAGAAACTATAACGCATGGGACAATAAATCAGAAGTCACAGGACCAAGTGGAAAACTTGCACAGTTTGGAAACCAAGATCCAGGGAGTCATGAACCAAGTCATTGAAAACAGATACATGTAGGGCAGTGTAAGAAAGTGAACAATTCTGTTTGAATACAGAATTTCTTTCAGCAACTCACAATTACAGTGACAAGGAGTAAAAAAGAAATCTACTCTGGATACTAAGTTAGAAGCTGAACAAGAAGTACACTTCTATGCAGAATGGGAGCAGAACAGATGATGTTATTCTTAAAACTATTCAAAATGGCACTGGATTGTGACAACTGTGGAAAAGTGTTTCAATATTTTTTTTCAGTTTTTCTCACTGTAAAGTACACATGAAAGTAAAATCAATCATTCATTCAAACATTACAGATGAGTCTTTGTCAGATTTATTACAGTCCAAAGAAGACCTGACTCTAGAAAAAGCCATTAAGATTGTCAGTAAAACAGAGGTCAGAAAGAAAACACAAATCAATGCTAAGGGGCAAAGCTAAAACATGACACAACAGAACTTAAGAATCCATTTGATTCTTAAATTACAGAAGGCAAACATTATAAGTCAATGCAGCAGTTAGGAGAGACACCATATACCAAAACTCCTTGTTAATGCTGTAGAGAAAAAAAAACCTCACAGGCATAAACAGTGTTCATCTATAGAAACCCAAAAAATGGTAGGCAATAGCAAACATTTAACAAGTGCATGGAGGAACCACACAAATTGTTCATTTCCATCTGGCACAAAAACAAAATGGGAAAGATGGCCCAACCACGAGAAATAATAGATAATAGTAGATCCACGGGAGGGACATACAAATTGGTCCTTTGGGAGCAGATCTGATGATTCAGAGCAGTATAGCTTTTCAGCAAAGGAGGACAAATATAATGATTAAGAGGTAGAATATAGAGTATGAGAATAAGCTTACAGGCATCAAACTGATTGTAAAAGGTTCTACAGGTATGTGTAGAGAAAAGAAATTAGTTAAGACAAATGTAGGGTTCTTACTGTCAGAAACAGGGATGTGATAACGGGGAACAGAGATGTCAGACAAAGTCAATATTTACTTTGGGTCCATCTTCACAAAGGAGGACACAAATTGCATTCCAAAAATGTTGGGAAACACAGAGTCTCCAGAGATGGAGGAACTGAAGGAAATCAATATTAGTCGGGAAATGGTGTTAGGGGAACTATTGGGATTAAAAAATGACAAATCCCCAGGGTCTGATAATCTACTACCCAGAGTACATAAAGTAGTTCCTCCAGAAATAGTGCATGATTTGATAGTAATGTTTCAAGATCATGGAACAGTTTCAATCAATTGGAAGGTAGCTAATATAATGCCCCTCTTTAAAATAGGAGTTGGAGTGAAAACAGAAAATTACACTTCTGCTATATTATAGACTATTAAAGATTATAAGTAGAATTATAATATCTAAGGAGAACGATTCCAGCTTTAGTAATGTATCCAAGCAACTGAGGTCCCATGTACCTGCAAATACTCTTATGATTTTTTTTTCTAAATCCTTCACACCCTTTCTAACATGCAATGCTGGAACTGGACACAGTACTCCATTTCAGGCAGAACCAGTGTTTTGCAAAGGTTAATCATAGCCTACTTTCTCTTGTACTCAATACCTTTATTTATAAAGACCATAATCCTGTCTGCCTTCTTCAAGGTTAACATTGAGCAGCCATACTACACTGACTGAAAGCTCGAGCTGGGTCATTAACTTCACTCATTGATCTACATTGACTTCCAATCAGGTAATGTCTTGCTTTTAAACTTCACGCCTTTGATTCATGTCTCTCCATGACATTTTCTCTTTGTATTTCTTTAAGCTCCCAGAGACTAAGAGCCCTTCAACACTGGTGTACTCCTGCATTTGTGACCTTTTGTACATATCCCTGATTTCCATTAGACCACAGTTGATAACTGTGCCTTCAGATGCTTAGACCCTAAAGCACTTTAATATCATTCATAAACCTTTCTACACAATCTTTCTTAAATTAATGCTTAAAACCTACCTTTTTGATCAAGGAGTACATGAAGTAGATCATTCATTCCCTTGAGTCCATCCTGACATTCAATTAGATTTTGACTGATAAGTATCTTAAGTTCATTTACCTTCATTTCAAATCCTTTAATACGCTTGTCTAAGAAAATTTATTAATCTCACTTTTGAGTTTTTCAGTTGAATGAGTCCCAACATCATCTTGTGGGACTAAGTTCCAAATTTCCACAGCTTCCTGTGTGAAGAATTGTTCCCTGACATTTCTTCTGAATGACCTCGATTAACTTTAGGGATTAGAGCCTTAGATCCTGCCTCTTGCATCCGCAGTAATTGCTTGTTTATGTCAATTGGGTGAAATCATTTGAACATCCTAGAAACGGCAATTATATTTCTTACTCTTGCTTCCAGTCATTGTCTCGGCCTCAGTGCTGAGAGTAACCAATTCATAGAATCTGTACAGTGTGGAAACAGGCCCGTCAGCCCAATAAGTCCACACCAACACTCCCAGACCATTCCCCTACCCTATTATCCTATATTTATCCCTGAGTAATGCACCTAATCTACACATCCCTGAACACTATGGGCAATTTAGTATGGCCAATTCATCAAACCTGCACATCTTTGGACTGTGGGAGGAAACCGGAGCACCCGGATGAAACCCACGCAGACACAAGGAGAATGTGCAAACTCCACATAGACAGTGGCCTGAGGCTGGTATCACATCTGGGTTCCTGGTGCTGTGAGGCCGTAGTGCTAACCACTGAGCTACAGTGCTGCTGCTTGGGATAAAAATAAGGGCTACTCCACCAGAGTGATCCAGAATGGGGCTGATGATAAACATATAGTCAGCAACATAAGTGACAAAGTACATGTGAAATATTGGGAAAAAAAACAGAATATGCAGTGGCATTAAACTTAAAAGGGCATGATGAAGTATGGTAGTCACTGCATCTTCAAAACCTACAATCTCTACCATGTAGAGGTACACCACTTGCATATATATCACTGTTCCATTCCTGTTGATCAGTGAAAAACTCTGAACTCCATTCCTATCAGCCATTGTTCTCAAGTACCTGTTGCCCACATCCTGGAGCTGGGTGAGGGATGGAGCAGTCGGGGAGAGGGGACAATTTGACTCAGGATGATAAAGAAGACCTGCATCACCCCTGCCATTTACAGCTCACTACCTGTAACATTGAGAAACTCAATAAGTTGGTCTAAGTCATAGTAGCCTAGGCCATCATCCAGAGCAACATTCAAATTGCACTTACACCCAAGAAAACTAAACATGTGGCATGATTTCGACTGTAAACAGTGAGGTGAGAAAAAATATTTTGTAAATAGCATTTTTATAGAAACTCCAACACTGCACGTCTCAGAACCATAACCATATGTATCACCCACCCTTCCAACTCTCCACTCTCCCTCTGCCATGGAGTTGCAGCCACTCAAAGTCAGGCTTGCTCTGTCAGAAAAATGCCTGTAGGGGTCTGGATGCCTGACCCACACTCCAGCCTGCCCCACCCCCATAATCTCCAAATTTCAGGGCTGTGCCTGACACCCCATTTCCTCCCTGTGATTCGGATGATACAACACCCCACAGTACCTGACCAGGGCACAATGGATCAATGGCAGAATGATAGGTTGGATCGGGATAGCGAGACTCACTTTCCACATACTCCATCCTCCCCCGCAATCTCTCAACTGATCCACCTGAGCTCCATAGCCTTCCCAAGTCCACTTTCACTTTGGCGTGACACTTCAACTGAGCAAGGATGGATTGGTGGAGAAGAGTACAGGTGGGGTCTGGTGTAAGAGGACTTGGGAGGGGGGAGTAGCTGTAGGTGATGGAGAAAATAGAGGTGTGAGAGATATGCAGAGCAGCAGAGGTGGCAAGAGGAGGCACGGGCTGCAGAGTGGAGGAACTGGGCAGAGATGCATAGTGAAGAGAGTGGGTGGGAGGGGCAAAGTGTAGGCAATGGGCTTTAATGGCATGGGAGGTGTGAAAGATGAAATGCAGGGTGGGACAGGCATGGTGATGTGGGTAGAGCAGGTGATTTGGGGAAGGCATTGGGATGGATTTGAAGAAGATAGAAGGAGGGAGCGCAGGTGAGTTAGAAGTCAGGTGAAGGGACAGACAGTAGGGGTGGAGATTGGAGGGGTGGACAGAGATAGGGAAGGACTTGGAGGTGCAAATTGAGGGAGGATGTGGGGGAACATGCTGGGGTACATGAGGAGAGGCATGGTGGAGGAAAGGCAAGATGGAAGGGATGGGTGGAGGACAGAAGGGTTGAGGAGAGGGAGACTGGAAGGAGATAGGTATAGAACAAGGAATTGGCAGGTGAGGGGATGAAGAAGGGAGAAGTGGGTGAATAAGAGGAAGAATAAGGTGGCGGGGAAGTTCAGGGTGTGGGAGGCAGAGGTGGAGAAAGAAGCAGGAAGTGGGGAAAGTGAGGTTTGGTCAGAGGAGAGGCAGAGGAGAAGGAGGAGGATAGTTAAAGGGAGAGTAGCAGGAGTGAGTAGACAGGGAGGGAGGAAAGAGAGTGACGAGGAGAAGGAAAGGTGGTGAGCAGAGCGAATGAAGACAGAGGGGGAAGACTATAATAAAATGTCACAATTAATCTGCTGTATCACATTATAACAGTTATAGTAATTATAATAATCAATGTAAAACTAATAGCAATAACACTATAATAATTACAGCTGTGATTTGTCAATGATAACCAGTCATAAACAGCAACTGGAAGTCAGAGAATATCTAACCTCTGTTCTTTCTCTTGATTACTTTACTTACTTATAGTGTGGAAACAGGCCCTTCGGCCCAACAAGTTCACACTGACCCTCCACAGAGCAACCCACCCAGACCCATTCCCCTACACCTAACACTATGGGCAATTTAGTATGGCCAATTCACCTAACCTGCACATTGGAAGGAAACCGGAGCACCCGGAGGAAACCCACGCAGGCACGGGGAGAATGTGCAAACTCCACACAGACAGTTGCCTGAGGCGGGAATTGAACCCAGGTTTCTGGCACTGTGAGACAGCAGTGCTAAACGCTGAGCCACCATGCTTCTCGACTGACCGATGTTTTGTTTCAGTTTCCTTCCGTGTTACATACAAAAATGCAAATTGCTGGAGAAACTCAGCAGGTCTGACTGCATCTGCGGGGACAAAGCAGAATTAACGTTTAAGGCCAATGGCCTTCCTTCAGTTCTGAAGAAGGATCACTGGACTCAAAACGCAAACTCTGTTTGCTGCACAGATGCTGCCAGAACTGCTGAGTTTTTCCAGCAATTTCTGCTTTTATGTGTTCCAGATCTCCAGCATCTGCAGTTCTTTGTTTTCTTTTTTACTTTCTCTTTAATTGTATTCCAACGGTTTCAGTTGAACATTGTTGAGCGTGTTAATAGAAAATGAAAGCTTGCAATTGGTATACTTGCAGCACTGTGTGATTTCATTTCAGGATAATTGATTTCACTAGATCACTACTAGATGTCAAACACTGGCTAAACGAACACTTATGAATGCAGATCAGTGCAAATGAGTATAATCAAACACTTCTGAATGCAGAATAATGTCATTTGTTTTTTTGGTGACGTGCAGAATGTAGAGCTGAAAATGAATTTGGAGAATTATCAGAAAAATGGATCTTGGTTAAAGATTGTATTGCAATAATCATCAGAAGGTATCGGGAGTTGCTTCATACCAATGCTATATAAATATAAAAATTCTGCAAAATTCTCCAAAAATACATTTCACATGGATTATAAAATAAACAACAGGAGGAAATTTATATACTAAAAATGATAGATAACTTAGATTTTCTAAACAAATGTTCCCACTCTATCCACACCAAAATGTATTTTCATTATTGTATAATACATTATTCTAAACCGCTCGGTTCTGAACTATTCCTTAATCAAACGCATCATTCACTCCAGTGATTAAAAGTATTGGGCTGAGTCTGTAGGCTATTCAGAGTTCACACAGTAAGTCAATGTTATAAGCAGTGAAAAGTACTTCAAACAATGGAACTCATTCAAGCCTCTTGCAAAAAGTGAACGTCTAAAAATAGTTATCTTTCAAAATATATTTTCACAGCCTGTCTGTGGATTTCTCAATAACTTTGAAATGAGAAAAAGAATACACTTTAAAATATTAATAAAAACTCCTCTGAGTAATCGAGGGGACTTTCATAACAAATATAAATAGCCAATATGGGCAGCCTTACAACTATTTGGAATGATAGGAATATTGAAGGTTTTTTTAACATATGATTTATTAACACTCTTATATCATCAATGCATTAATGTCTCAAATGTTTGCCTTGATATCTGTTTTCATTCTGCAATTATAAATTGGCAAGCATTGACCAGTGATAAAAGCAATATGGGAATATCCTACTAGTGGAGTTTGGTAACAGATATATGACACGTATAACACAGCAAGTCATTACGCTGGTTGATCAAAAAAAAAATTTAGAAATATGAATGAGCTGCATGGAACGAAGTTCATAAAACTGAGCAGTTAGCTTAAGCAGACAAAGAATCAAAAACAAGACCACTATTTATTGCCCATCTCTAGCGATGTGGTGAAACTCCTCCGTGAACAACAATTGGGGTTTCTTGCCATTCTCTGATGCTAGCTGAAAATATGTTGCTGGAAAAGCACAGCAGGTCAGGCAGCATCCAAGGAGCAGGAGAATCGACGTTTCGGGCATGAGCCCTTCTTCATCAGACTCATGCCCGAAACGTCGATTCTCCTATTCCTTGGATGCTGCCTGACCTGCTGCGCTTTTCCAGCAACACATTTTCAGCTCTGATCTCCAGCATCTGCAGTCCTCACTTTCTCCATTCTCTGATGCTATTCTATTTTCAAATTTTCCAAGAAACTGAATTCAAATTCTCAAACTGAGTTGAGGTGAAGACTAAATGGAACAGTATAACCACTGCACTCCTATACTCAAATTCGTTGTGAAAGACTGATTGCAAAACAAGTTTTGATCAAAGCTTGTGAAAATGTTAATGGTTAGATCAGAGCTTCTCAACCATTTTCTCATTGTGACCTCATTTTGCTGCTCAAAAAGCTGCTGACACTCCTGTTGGAGCAGTGTGGAGGTGACGTGACAATGACTGAGGGGGATGCCTGAAAGAGGAGGGTGGGAGAGAGGGGTGGCAGGGAGATACCTGGAACAGCAGCAATTGTTTAATCATAAGGAAGGTGACACCCCAGTGGTATGAGCGCCAGACTATTAATCCAGTGACCAAATAATGTTGTAGGGACCTGGATTTGAATTTCACCAAAGCAGATGATGGAATTTGAATTCAGTAAAAATCTGGAATTAAGAGTCTAATGACCATGAAAGACACATCTGGTTCAATAATGTCCTTTAGGGAAGGAAAATATCCCATCTTTGCCTGGTGTGGCCTAAATGTGACTCCAGACCCAAAGCAATATTAACTACCTCTAGCCAATAAATGCTGGCCCAGCCAGTGATGCTCTCAACGCATGAATGAATTAAAAAAAGGTTAGATCAGTGCTTTTTTAAAAACCATTAGATTATTTGGGGCAGGATTCTTCAATATTGGTCCATTCTACAGTTTAGGAATCCCATCTTTAGATCTAAGTTACTGTATTAAACAAAAATCCCAAAGTTGAAATTGTTTTACTCAGCTCAGAGTGCATGGATTCTTCTGTGGCAAACAATAATTCAAACTTCGACCAATGTTTGTTTTATCAGCTCGTTCTTATGTTCCAGAAAAGTTCCACAGCTGCAGATGAGGATGAATTGCTCTCGCTTTCTCTCTCCCTGAACTACTCATACACTCAAGTCATTTAACTATTGACTCCATTTTCTTTCCAAGATCCTAATTTTCAAATTTTGGGTCACTATTTGCATTTCCTATTTCAAAGTATATGGACCATTCATTGACAGGTTATCTTTGCCTCCAACAGGGTGTTTTACATAATACATCATGTTGTGTTATTGAAGAATCTAATAGACATCCATTACCATCTGATTATTATGTACAAATATTATATTCCTCAGATGCTTAAATTTCTGGGCCAACATAAAACTATGATGTAACAACAGGGAAGCATGCTTCCAATTGTGTATGATGCTTCAAGTGATCTAAGGTAAGATAGAATATAAGATCTTTGTACTCTCAAGGTACTGGCTATGATGTAGTGTTGGCCATGATTATGCCTCCTGAAGGTAGTCTGGCATATTGACTTTGAGATAAGATATAAAAAAAACTGGTCACTTTCTTGACATAAATGGAACGTTTGAAAACATTTCTCAATTCTTCACAACTACAGAGCATCTTCAACTGCCATCTTTCACACACATACAACAGAAGTCACAATTTAGCAACAAATTTCCCCTTGGAAAGGTTTCCTCAAGTAAACAAGATATTTGTAATAATAAAAAGATCTTCAGGTCAGTCGCTTCAGGTCAACTGACTAGGAATTCAACAGTTTCTCCTATTCTGTCATTCAGTTTAAGAAACCTATATTGTGCACCATTTGAACCTGTCACATCAAAAATAGCTTTGGTTCTGAAAAATGCTTAACTTAATCAGTTAACTTGAGAAAATGAAGATAAATTTGAAGACGATTAAGTGATGGTAGACTCTAAAATCCACTGTAAATGGTGGAAAATGTTGGCAAATGTAATCCTATTGGCTTTCATCCTGATGGTGGCAAGCATAAAACACACTCACACACACCCACACACACATGCAGTCACACACACAGCCCCACATACACTCACACACACATCCCCACATACACTTACATACACACCCCTACATATCCACACATACATGCAGTCACTCATACCCCCACATACCCATACATACATGCAGTCACTTACATCCCACATGCACTCATACACACATCCCCACATGCACTCACATACACACCCCTACATTCACACACACACCCTACAGACATCCCTATACACATTCACACACACTTGTACATACTCAGACAAACCCACACACACATGCACTTCCCTAACACTTCCCTACACACACCCACACATACCCACATACGCAGCACCATACACATTCACACACAACTACACATACATGCAGTTACACATATCCCTACACACACCCACAAATACCCACACACACAGCCCCTACACACACTCACACACAACCACACATATATGCAGTCACACACACCCACACATGCATCCCCTCCACACACTCACAAACACCCACACATACATGCAGTCACACACACCCCTACACACTCTCATACACACACATACGTGGTCCCACACATCCCTACACACCCACACATACCCACACATGCACCCCTACACACACTCAAGCACCCACAAATACATGCAGTCACACATACCACACACAGCCACCTACATATATACACCCACACCCCTGATCAATCATCTCTGCTAAATTAGCCAGTCTGAGATCAGATGTATTAGGTAGGCCTTGATGTCCAAGGTTGTCTCAAAGGTTGAGAGAAAACAGAAGTCAGCCAGTTACTTGTGATTTTTTTTTTAAAAGCAGTTTCTACTGACCCCTGCTGGAACTGTGTTCATAATGTCAGCCAGGGCAGGATTGAGTTCAGTCATGATGACACACCAAGTGTAACCGTTTGTGAGAGATATTGCAGAACCAGTGCTGCCCACGGCACCGTGAGCTGTAGAAGTGACTGCATTCAAGAGAGAATGATTTTTAAAAAATGGTTTCAGTGCAATAGTCAGCATTGTGAGGACACTGAGGGTCAGACGACATTCTGAAACCCATTAAACAGTAGGTTAATCCTATGGGGATAAGAAATATAGTGGAACACAGTCAGGTTAATCACAGTGGTCTGAAAATACCTAGTGGATCACAGAGAAACAAGTCTTCAAATCAAGCAACATCATGACAACCTAAGCTCTGAGCTGAAATTAATACAATGCACTTTTTACAGCTGGTGCCCTTATTTAAAGACACCACTGGGACCTTGTGCATTCTTATTAGGTTACTCTTAAGATTCCTTGTGATTGTATCACCGAAAGACCAGTTCTAATCTTCAAGTCATCATCTGTATAATTGGTTGGATGGACTACTGGGACATTAATTCTCAGTCCATTAAAACAGAATGCTTTTGATGTCCTGTGGTGTATCATACAAGTGTCAATCAAAGAGTAATAGGCTTCTAAAGATGAACAGCCATCTGCCACTGTCACAGCAAGGATGCTTAAACAAAAGTCTTTGCTTTTAAAAGACAGGTCTTTTGAACAAGTGGAATGCATGCAAAAAATGTTCTCACCGATTTGGTTCTAATGCATTTGGTTTATAATCAAGATTATTTGTTTCGTGAAAAAAAATACAAAGAACTGTGGATGCTAGAAATCAGAAACAAAAACAGAATCTGTTAGGAAAACACAGCAGACTCTAGCAACATCTATGCAGAGAAAGCAAAGTTAACATTTCAGATCCAGTGACAGACCTTTCCCCAGTAATTTCTGTTTCTATTTGCTACATGCCCTTCCATTGTAATATAGTGTACTCTAACTGAAGTACATTTCACTAACTCAGTGAAGAGTACATAAAAAGCTTTGTAAAATCAAAGTTCTTAAAAACAGTGCACATTTTTGAGCAGGATTACAAATTTGTATGCATATCTGCTTAAATGGATTGTAGTTATTGGAAATAGTACCTCCATTCCTGGCCCAACCCATTTCCAGCTGAAACCTTCATCCACGCTTTTGTTCCTGCCAGATTCAACCATTATAATGCATTCCTGGCTGGTGTCCCATCTTCCACCCTTCACAAACTTGAGGTCATCCAAAATTCTGCAGCATGCTTATCTCATACTGCACCAAAATCCATTTACAAATTGACCCTGTGCTCACAGATTTCCATTGGCTTCAGATCCACCAAAACCACAATTTTAAAACATTCATCATATCTCTCTATAGCTTTAGGTCTCCCTAGACCTGTGACCATCTGCAGCCTTGTAATTCTCTGTGAACTCTGCATTCTTTCAACTGGGGTCTTTTGAATGTGAGGTCCTCCTGAACTTATCTTGACCCTATGCTTTACAAATCCAACCTTAGTGCTCTCTGACTCTCTTGCTTCCTTTAAGCCCCTCCATAAAACCAAAACCAGGCCCAGGTTTTGACTTAGAAGAATTTTGCAATCTATGCAACTGCACCCCTCTCCACTGCCCACCAACTCTGTGCCTTCTCTGTTTCTAGTTTTTCACCATTTAGGAAGCACGCTAATCTTTCCAATTTTGATCCAAAGTGGATGAGTACAAATTGTTCTGTGTTGATCCGTTTGCTACAGCTTTGCCCATTTGTTTCATGTATCCATAGCTTTGTTATTTGGGGCTTCCATTTACATTGTCTACAATGTTACCTACCGTTGTGACAATGGCAAACTTGGATATGTGGCTGGCTATCCCACTGTCTAAATTGCAAATTAATCAATGAATTGGTCACCACCCCAGATCTGTATGGGACACCACCTTCAACCAATTAGAGGGCATTCTGTTTACCTGCTGCCTGCCAATGAGCAGCTTGGACAACTTTAAAGATTCTCATTGACAATACATTGTCAGGACTTCATTAACATTAATACTGAGTCTTCATTCATTCACCTATTGTCAAGGGCTTATACTGTAACTTCCTTGTTTGGATACAGGATGAATGTGTAGAATCCAATTGTCACGATATATTAAACCTTGGCAATTATTTACCAAGACTGTTGCTACAATTTCCAGCTTAAGAAAACTATTCTATTCACCCTATACCACTCAAGCCATCATGTGTGATGAACTTTGCCTTAACTGCTTTAAGTGCATTTAAGTCGTCATTGGACAAACATATGGACGTACATGGAATAGTGTAGGTTAGATGGGCTTCAGTTTGGTATGACTGGTCAGCGCAACATCGAGGGCCGAAGGGCCTGTACTGCGCTATAATGTTCTATGTTCTATGTTCTATGCTTTAACCGCACAGTGACAAGTCGAAGAAATCTATAAATGGAAAGGAAAATACATTTTAAAGTGTTGCTGAACACAGCAAGTTTCATGCATTATTTTACTGGTGTGCATGTCGTGATTATTTTTAAACCTATTTTTATGTATGACTTTTCAGGCTTTCCCCAAACAGCCAAGGTATGTAAGGATGAAAAACAGTGTGCAAGAGTTGGAGTTGACAATGGGGGAAAAATCGTGATCAGGAATAGCAGCTGCTTCATTATTAACAGTTCACAGATTTGTGTATGCAGCCCACACGACTGCTCACTGTTCAACACTCCAGTTGAAAAAAACAATTTCATACAGTTCCAGACCAATTGTGAAGTTGAAGAGAATTTCCAGATGGAAACTCAATTTCACTGAACTGACGTACAGATTAAGTTCTGGATTTTTTGCTTCCAGGTCAGGGGTGCAGAGTTGGTTATCTTCAGGTTTCCCTACCAGGGAATGGCAGACTTTCATCCCAAGATGGCAGGGCTCCTTGTGTCTCAGGTTGTATGACCAAGTATGAAAGCAAAGGCTGCTGGGTATGGAGTTGGGCAGAGAGGAAGGCCTGCCTCAGTGCTGCTCTGTTGTGTTGAAGTTTCAAAGAAATGAAACATGAAATATTTATCCCTCCACCACCCAAATACTTCCCAAGCCCTATTCATGTTCTTTCATGTTATCTACCTTCTTATGGTCCATGTGGGCATCCCAAGTAAGTCCTATGGCCCTCAATTTCCATCCCTGTCAACATATGCTCCTCTGCCCAACTCATGGCCCCACATAATATTCATGACAGCCTGACCCCTTGTGCCGACCTCATTCCACTTTTTATGGTTTCTACGTTAACTTCCTGTCTGCCCATGCCTCATACACAGCACTAATTTCCCTTGGGCCTAACAATGCCAACCTACGCAGAATCACAGAATCCCTACAGTGTGGAAGCAGGCTATTTGGCCCAACAAGTACACACTGACCCTCCAAAGAGTAACCCACCCAGACCCATTCCCCCACTCTATTACTCTACATTTACCCCTGATTAATGTATCTAACCGACACATCCTTGAACACCATGGGCAATTTAGCCTGGCCAATTCACATAATCTGCACTTTTTTGGATTATCCATTACCCATATTATCATACACATATTATCCATTATGGATAGACTGCAGGATGCAGGATAAGACAAAATGAAGTTGTATAAAATAAAGTCCCAATCACTACTGCAGAATTTTCATAAAAATCCCTTTTACAATATATGCATCACTTGAACTAAATGAAGACTTATAAAAACATGGTCATATGTGGTTGTGTAATCAGGTGATGGAAATAGTCAGGCTTACGTCATCAGACAGAGCGAAATATCAAGAAACCATTTCTTTAAATGCTCCAGACATTGTTTTCCAAGATTTAAAGAGCAGAACGTTTAAATACCAGGAAACGCTGACCACTCCCTGTGACAGATTCTCTTTTCACATTCAGCAGGTTCTTTTGACAAGTGCTCTTGACATGTTTTACACATCATTTTGAAAGATCATTTTAACTCGTTTATCAAGTCCCTTTGACAAAGTTTTCTGTCAGCCATACCACTTAATATTTTACAGCTGTTCCACTCAAATTGACAGTAATAAGTTTATACACATTCTATACACGTTTATATGTACTTGTACACTTGCAAAGGCAAGCCAGGATCAGATCCAAAGGGCTACTTTGCCTCTCAAGGTAACCGTAGCAATCAGATTGAATCCACATGTTGAGACCTGCTCTCACCACATCTAATCTACATAATTCAAATTTCACACTTGAAGGTGACCAAAGTCCCACGTCAGTAGAGGAAGCTATGATTTAATTGGGCAGCTGCCTCCATTAGTCATGGAATGTGAAATTTGCCCTGGTCTCATTCCCATCCATGTCAAAATCAGAAGTGGCAGTGAGACTTAAGATTTTGCCGTAACATTGCTGGCTCAAAATTTGAATGTAAGAATCCATTTAAAATTAACGAGTGATACAAATAGTTTTCCTTGTCCACAAACTACGAATCACCTGCAGAGGGATAAGAAGGCACGAATACTGACTTGCAAATGAATGCTCGAAGCAGTTTAATTTTTTTTCTGTTTATGTTGCTGAACTCGATCATTTCTATAGGCTTTTCACAACACACACATTCTGTAACAAAGCAACAAAGCCATTATGTGCTGTCGCACTATGCCACACTAAATCAATTCAGAACACAAGCCACTAACATTATACAGGAGAAGCAGCAGATGGGCAATTGGACATTTCTGAGTACCTGGGAAGGGGTTGGTGTTGAGATAATGTCACTGGATTAGTACTCCAGAACCTCAGCTAATATTCTGGAGACATGCAATCCCACTGGGTTAGACAATAACATTTAAATTATTTTTTTAAGCAAAACAACCAAAGTAACAATTATCCATTGTCATGAAAACCCATCTGGTTTACTAATGCCCTGGAGGCAAAAACATCTACTGTGCTAACCTGGTGTGAGGTACATGTGATTGTCACTTAACCACCCTGTGAAGTGGCCTTTGTATCCAAACTAGTGCAAAGTCGAAGGAACTAAACAAGATGGATGCCAGAGGGCAGTTAAGGTTAAGAAATTAATTAATGGACTAATAGTCTAGTAGGCCATTAGACCATCACCTCCCTCAGTTGGGAGAGCTATAAGATGAAGAGAAAGTGAGGATTGCAGATGCTGAAGATCAGGAATTGGGTTATGTCCAAGACATCGATTCTCCTGCTCATTGGATGCAGCCTGACCAGTTGTGCTTTACCAGCACCACACTTTTTGACCGAGAGCTGTGAAATGAGACTGGTCAATGCCTCACTGCAATCACCATCCTTAGGTGTGTCGTCTTTCATCAGCAGAAAGGTTGTGTCAGTGGTGGTGACACAGTGGTATACAGTCAGGAATGAGCTGCCCTGAGAGTCCCCAACATTGACTCTGAACCCAATGATGTTTTAAAGCATCAGGTCAAAATGAGCAAATAAGCTTCTAACTGATGACCGCACACTTGTCCATGTTGAACACAATTTGGAGAATGCACTGAGGGAGGGTGGGTAAAGTCAACACCTATCACCAGAAGCGGCTCTGTACCATCACTACTGGCTGAGCCCTAAATGACATAGCTGCAGGACTAGCTCTGTGATAGCTAGTGAGGGAACCAACAAAATGGAAATACCCATTTGATCTCATCCTTACCAATCTACTTATCCTAGATGCCATTTACTATGAAAGTATGAGCAGGAATGACCACCAAACTGTTCTTATGGAGACAGAATCCCGTTGACTACATCTTGCTTTCACTTGTGTCACACTACAATTGTGCTGAATGGTCAAAACTTGGAACAGATCTAGTAACTCAAGACTGGGGCATCAAGGAGGCACTGTGGGTCATTGGTAGCAGCAGAACTGCAGTCAACCTCACAATTTGTAACCTCATGGCCTGGTATATTCCTCACTCTACCAATACCATCAAGCCAGGAGATCAAACCTGAGGAATGCAGGAAGGCATGTGAGAACCAGGCACACCTAAGAATGTGGTGCCAATCTCGTGAAGCTACAACACAGGAATACTCTCTTGCTGAAAATGGAAGCAGCTTGCAATGGACATGGCCAATGATTTCCATAATCAACAAAAAAGAGCTATGCTCTGCAGTCTTGCCACATTCACTCAAGAATGCTGGTGCACAATTAATTAATTAACAGAAGGTTGAGGTTCCACAAATATTTCTATCCTCAATAATGGGAAAGTCTGGCATATTAATGTAAAAAACAAAGCTGACATATTTGAAATAGATGATCCATCTTGCCATCCCCTGAGGCCTCCAATATCATTGATGCCAGTCTTCAGCTAATTTGATTCACTCCACATGAATATCTATAAACAGTTAATAACACTAAATACTGAACAAGACTATAGGCCCTGCCAACATTCTGACAATAGTACTGAAGACTTTTACTCCAGAACTAGCTGTGCCTCTCCGCCACATTGTTTCAGTACAGCTATAACACTGGCATCTATTCAACAATGTGGAAAGTTGTTCAGTTATAGCCTATGAACAAAAGTCAGGACAAATCGGACCTAACTAATTACAGCTGTATTTGTCTATTCTTGATCATCAAAGTGTTGGAAGGTGTTATCAAGCTGCCCTTGCAAAGTAACAATCTATTCAGTGATGCACAGTTTGGCTTCCGACAGTGCCACTTAGCTCCTGACCTCATTACAGCCTAAACATGGATAAAAGTGCTGATCTCCATTGCCGAGATGAGAGTGACTGCTCTTAATATCATAACTGTATTTGAATGAGTATTATATCCACAAACCTCAGCAAAACTGGAGTCAATGGGAGTCAGGGGAAATCTCTTTGTTGGTTAGAGTCATCCAAACTTGGACTGATAAATATTAAGTAATGTTTTCTGGTAGTTATGTGGCTGGTCAATGACAATCTCCAATGAGAAACTATTTAATCATCATTCTTGATATTCAATAGCTTTACCATTTCTGAATTACACGATATCATAACCATTGACCATAAATACTATAGCTACAAGAACAGGTTAGAGGCTACGAAACCTGCAGCAATTAACTTACTTGCTGACCCTGTATAATCTGCCCATCAACTACATGGCACATGTTAGGAGCAATATCACCTGTCATTTTCTTGTTTGTTGCTGTGCTGGCTGTAGAGATCTCTGCACATCAGCGGCTTTGGAAAACATAGCCATACAGCTCAGAGAGGTTGTTGGTCAAGAATGTAATGGCATAGCCTTCCATGTGCCTGGTTAAGTGCAGTTCCAAGAACACTCAAGAAGTTTGATACCATCCCAATCAAAACAGCTGACTTGAATGGCACTCCATTCACCACTTTCAACATTTCCTCCCTTTACCATCGATGCACAGTGGCAGCAATGTGTACCATCACCAAGTTGCAATGTAGTAATTCACCAAACTTCTTCCAGTCGCACCTTTCAGATCCTGAAGCTCCACATTCTAAAAGGAAAAGAGCAACTGATGCTCCACTATCTGCAAGTTCTCCTCCAAACCACATACCATCTTGACTTGAAATTACATCACTGTTCGTCCAGTGTCTTGAATCAAACTCCTGAGAGTCCTTACAAAGAGCAGTGTGGGTTTCCTACTACCCAAAGACTGCAACGGTTCAAGAAGATAGGTCACTGGCATCTTTTCTTGGACATTGGAATGGGCAATAAATGCTGGCATAGCTAGCACACCCTCATTGTATGAACAAGTAACGTATTCTGTACTGGAGGCATAATTAATAATCAGTCATTTCCTAATTTCACTCATTTCAAGGGCACTGAAGGATGGGCAACATATGCTGGTCTTGCAATTGATGCCCACATACCTTGAAAGAATAAATGAAAAGAGAACTGCCCTTGAGCATTGAGACAGATAAATCGAGACATATTCATTTTCAAGATGAAGGTACGGAAGTACTTTAGAGTTTCTACCTTATCTTGAAAATGAATATGTCTCGAGATTAAGATTAAGGCCACGTGTGCACCTGGAGAACTCCAATCAAATTGACTATCACCACATGATTAATAAATTAGCCTACAACAACAACTTTAACTAATGATGGCAGATTAGTCTCAAAGTGAGTATAAAAAGAAAGTTGCAAAAGTCTTTTATTTCTCCTTGGAGGCAGTTGGATTGTACTCCTGCCTTAGACTGGATTTAGATCAGTCTAAACTAACCTATTTTTATGGGGCAGTTCTTGAGGCAAATAACCTGCCTCAGTGAGTCAGATGCCTGTTATTGCAAAAGCTGGAGCTGTTTGGTCTCCTGTATGCAAGCCGGATTCTGGATATCCAATGTAAGTGCAGGATTGTGTTTCTGATAAGTGTAGCTATTTGTATATTTTGAATCAGTTAAATAATTCTTTGTTGTTAGATGGGTGTATTGTTTTTTTAAATATACTTAATAAAATTTGATACTATTCATTAACTCTGTGTTTTCATCTTGCCTCTTCGGTTTGTCTCAGCCAAATTTGAAACATCAGAAGTGTTCGAAGCAGTTGTAATTCAAGGCTTTTCATTAGACCTGTGTAACTGAATGGAGCTCATCTGAATTATCCTAACACTCTTTCCAAATTACAAACTATATTTCAGGAAATGAGGATTTATTATGTTGAAACATTTTTAGTATCTCAGATATAAGTGATATTCCCTCTGGTGACTATTTGTAGCCTGTTGATAAATGTTACAAGCTGCATTTAATGCACAAAGCACATGTTCAGGAGCTACAAACAATTTCATCAAAGGACTTCTCAAACTCTTTGTAACAAAACCATTCATGAAAATCTACCATCTTGCAATGAGGGCAGTACTGCTGAACACAATCTGATCATCAACACAATCAATGTCCAGACTTGTGTATATTCAATGAAGGGGTTACTGCATTAGTGAACAGCTGCACTATCCTGGTTTATTTTCTCTTCCCTAGTCTATAATGTCAATAACAATTCATGGAAATTGCCAACACAATAGGAAGTGTTCTGCGACAACACTTTGAAAGAGGTACCCAATTAATCTTAATCCTCTGATCTTTTTCCAGAGATGTTCAAATTGTTCCTTTTCAAATGTATATCTAAATTACTTTTAGAAGCTATTCCAGAAGATAATAAGTCACTGGGTAATAATGTTTCTCAAACCAGCAATAATTTAAAACAATTACTTTTAAATCTGTGACTTTTCATTACTGACTGACTTATTTACTCCATCATGACTAATAGTAATTTCATTTATTGCTTTGGATAGCTGAGTGCAGATCATAAGTAAGACAATACATTATATACTTTTATATTTATCACTTTAAAAAAATAAAACTTTTCAAATATTCATGAATGGGAAAACAGGTTTGGGATAATCCTGTATATTGAGTTTGTCTCTCAGTGGCTGAATGGAATATTGAATGTGAAATGGCATCCTGGCTTAATAATTGTGGTGTGGGTTTGAGAACAAGGCAAAATGGGAAATTTGATCAAGACACAGACTTGACACATTCAGCAAGAGTCTACAAATTGAGTTTGAACAGGATCTAAGACAGAAAAGTGGCCATGTTTTGTGTGATCACATGCTTCCTTTATTGCAGCATTGGAGATTGATATGTGTGTTAGAGATAGCATTGCAAGCAGAGCTTGAGATCAGACCTAGAAAGGGTACAGCTTTGAACAAGCCAGTGATATAATTTTTAAAAAATCAAATGGGCAAAAACGGGTATTACCTTATGTGATTGGCAGACATGGCAAGAAAGAGGTCGAAATAAATTTTCGAAAAGCAGCTTGTTATTGCAATGGGCCAGCAGCTTTGAATACATGCTCGAAAATCTGTTGATAATTAACCATGTGAGAGAGTCCTTAGTTCTTGGGATGTTTAAGCAATCAATGTCATTGTGAAATGTATCATTGCCTTGCAGTTAATAAAGGTGTACCACATTCCATTAATCAGCATCCAAATTATTCTAAGTTAGTAACCAGAAACAATACACCATTTAAAGGGGTCTGACAGAGTGGAAAGAGTGAAAACAATTACAAAGTAGGTGTTGTTTTGACAAAATGCGCCTGTTTAAAGTCAGGGGTCTACTTCCTAATAACCACCATTTACAGGTGTCAGAAGTCATTAAAAGTATATTTCCTGAATTAGTGCTGAAGTACTACTTTAGCAGGAGTTTTTATGTAATGATGTTTATGGTCCTTAGGCCTACACATGGCAACTGAATCAAAGAATCCCTCCAGTGTCGAAGCAGCCATTCAGCCCATCGAGCCTACCGCATACCTCCAAAGTGCATCCCACCCACACACACGCCCCTACCCTATCCCTGTAAACCTGCATTTCCCATGGCTAATCCACCCAACCTATACAACTCTGGACACCATGGGGAAATTTAGCATGGCCAATCCACCTAACCTGAACATCTTTGGAGTAGAAAACAAGGCACAGCAATTGCTAGTTCTCCCAAATTTGGCACTCTATTTTCTGTTCGAGGAGGTACAGTGAAAGAAATACGTGGATGGGGTAGTGGGAAAAGAGTGGAATGAATCTACAGGGGCAAATGTGAAAGAGGCTTGCTGAGGAGGTCCCTCATACAGATCACTGCACTGGCTGAAAAGACTACACAAAGTGTGCGGCATGAGAATTATGAAGGAAGCAAGTACTTTGCTCTCTCTGTTCCACAGCATTGCTACTTCCTATCAATTACTGCAATATTGCAAACATTGTATTGGCAAGCAGCCCAGACCATTCAAACTCACGTTGAGATGATGCATTCTTAAGTGATATCATCATGGCCTACAGTTAACGATAGTTTACTATGAGGACAGCTAATTTGCCCTCTTCAGATCCACAACATCCATCCACTTTACTTGCTTCTGACTCTCAAGATGTGTTTTTGCAGAGGACCAGAACAGTTAAAAGTACAAACGGGATAGCATGTCCACCAAGAATATGCATATGGATAATTTTTACTTTCATGTACAGCTTAATATTTATAATTTGCTTTTGTTTTGGTATAAATAAGGCACAATTATAAAATATAGAACAGTGGGCAAATTGGTGGTTTTCTTCATTTTTGCTTAATGGGAAAGAGGTTGAGATAGATGAGAGCAGATGAATCTTTAGTTCTGGCAGGTAATGCAAATGGCATGTCGTGTTGAGCCTGAAAGATGTGTAGGGCAAGTGATGGTCTCATTACAAACAGATTGTGTCAGCTTCCATTGGTGCGTTTGGGCATTAGGACTGATGCTCATACGCACTGGTATAAATGGACAGGATAGAATAAGTTACAAGAATCTAGAAGAAGGCAGCAACTCTCTAAAGTGAAAAAGAGTATTAGGAGCAGAATGACAATATACAAAAAAAAAGTTATTTTATTAATTACCTAGTATACCAATATGTCAGAGCTTAGTTAGGGTCTTATAGCATGGACATAGTGTCCTTGCCTATGGGCTAGAAAGTGATGGTTCAAGCTCCACCTAATTCAGATGCATCACAACATTTCTAAATAGTTTGATTAAGAAAATAAGTTATGGACTCCATATGATGCAGTGGTAGTGTCCATATCTCTAAGCCAGAGAAAGTCCCATATGCTCCAGATCTATCACAACATATCTGAACAGATTGATTAGAAGTGTGTAGAAGTCAGATCCTATTATAGGTATGGTTTCCACATTTATTGTACAATAAACTGCGATACTTTGAAGTCCCAAACCTGAAGACAGTTGTGTCTTTACATTTCTTGCAATCTGTCTACAAAGAACACAGGAGCTCATGGTTTAACACTTAGCCAGGCAATGAAAGACCAGGTATTCATCTGCATGATGTGCTTCTGATTCAAGCAGCAATTGAAGAAGTGGAATCCCTTCCTGTTCTAGGAAATCTCCAAGTTTAAAGGTGTCCTTGATCATGCAGATTCTTGGTTGATTTCTGGAATCCTCTGCATTGGACTTCTCTAAAGTTCCATTAGATTCTAATCTTATGCCGAACCCTTTTTGTGCATCCCTCAGAAATATTATGCAGGTGTGGAGACCTCCTTCATGCAGACGTTCATGAAACATTAAGCTCTATTACCTTTGGTAACCTGGAAGTATAGAAATTAGGAGCTTCTGTGACTTTGACTGGCACTGGCAATATAGTCTTAGCTGGGTTGCAACATCTTGATCTTCATTTTCTTAAAGCCACAGATGTTGGTTGTGACAATCCTGTCACTTTAAAAGAGTTATTTTGTCCTGGGCTTTTTAAAGGAGAGGATGCATAGCAGAGGTGCCGAAACGTCTAGGGCACTGGGCTTTTTTAAAACAGTTTAACAATGGAAGGGGTGTGGCTAGTTCTTCCAGTTCAGGTTTCCTAGTTTTTATTTTAGCTATAACAGTCTCAAGGCTTTAGAGTGCAGAAGGATTGCAAACTTCAGTAAAGGATTCCTAATGGACTTTCATTGAATTCTCCCTGAATGTTGTTCTCTCCTGCCTGGAAGAATCAGTGTTTGAATTTACCTTTTGCCCAAGGGATGTGTTTGTGGGATGTTACTATATTGGAAAGTTTAATTAGTTAAGTTGCTGTATTGGGTCGAATAAGTGTTCTGTCGTTAAATTATTCTAAATTCCACCTTCTCTTGCTTGTGCTTCAATGATGGTGTTTAAACAAGTTCTGTTTTGCTTAAAGCCAAGTAGTTTGACCAGTAGCATCACACCTGGACCACCTACTTCACATCTGCCTTTAAAATAAGAAAAAGTTAAGGTCTAGGCTACCTTCTTAAAATATTTTGAGCAGGTCTGACCTCGTCCATAACATGGTGATGATCTGATAGATAAAGTATTGATATCTCATGCACCACTTCGGGTGGTGAGAATATTGGGGGAGAAAAATATTGATCTCTTAAGTTGCCTGTCGAGAGCTTTCGTTACCCTACAGTTTCTCCATTTTGTGTCTACTCCAGCAGCTTGATATCTTCTGCCTGTACTTATCTCCTCCTCTCATTTCTCCCTCTAATTAAGGGGGGCACTAGCAAGTGCCCTGTGACCAATCCAACCTTTACTCTTGATAATTCCCGTAAGGTTTCCAATATTTAGAGGCTGAGTCAGCCTGTGGATGGTCGTTATTAGACAGGCTTTATCTCATTTACCAAGATGGTATCTTATGTTAAAGGTAGGCTAACGAGGTAATACAGCTCTGAGCATGTTATCTCAATGTAGCAGATAGAGAACCACTATTAGAAATGATCTACAGGTTGTTCTGCTGTAACATGCGCTTTGTTAACATGAGTTCACTGTAACACAATGAACAAATTGGGAACACTGTTTCTCAAGCGTGAACTTTTAAAATGCGTGTTTGCTGTAACACAATTACATTGCCAACACTTTAAGCACTGCTTCTAAAGTGCGATTTTTCTATAATGCAGGTTTGCACAAAAACACAACATTGCATTACAGAAGATTTATTTCTATTTGCACATATGCCATTGCAATCAGCATTTTTAATACTTAGGTTCAGCAAATAGCTACCATGAGTGATGCAAATCATAACATAAACTCACTGTAGTTAAACAACACATTAGATCATAAATATTAAGGCTCAGCGATGACTGATATTCCATAATACTCTGCTCTTCTGTCAGCCAGAGTGAGTTTAAGCTATTGTCAGGACCTTTTTATGGATGCTATCAGCATTGAACAATTGTTCCTGTTGACTGCAGTGCCTATTATACTGGAAGGCATTGCAGCTACTTGTTGTCATGACCAGTGAGGGCCCCCAGTGCGTTGTGGAAACGGATAGGCATTCCTGGTGAAAGAGATGCATGAGCTTCCCTTCTTTATTAACCCACGCCCCTTGGTTGATTACAGCAAGTTTCATTAAAAAAAATCCCTTCCCTTGTGACTAACTTTCCAAATATGTTATCAAAGGAACAACTTAACCGGGGTCTTTTGAGTTAACAAAAAGAGTGAGCTTATTAATTACAAATGTGATAAGAATTGGTAACACAGCACACATACATACAGATTACAAATTAGAGGCAAATCCAGCAAGATGAGTTTTTCAAGGGTACATAGACCAGTCTCTGAATTGTTCAGGATGATTGTATAATTGAAAAATTACAGCCATTGCAATGGAGTTACCCAGTAATGCTGACATTGGTAGGTGAACAGTTCATTTCACAATCCTTAGTTTTGTAGATTGGTTGAGATTCTGAAATTCTGATGCCTTTTGACCATGATTGAATTCCAGAATTCAGGGTGAGAGAGAGTCATCTGTTTTGTGTTTTTATAAACTGGATTGCAGCAATTGGAGGAGTCTTTACCTAGAATACAGGCTCAAGTCCTTTCAATGTGACCTCCATAGCACATTAATGCAAAAATACAGGCTCACTAGTCGAATTAAAACTGGCATCTTAACCTTGTTTTTGTGTATTCCTGGAGGGTAAAACAGAGATGTCTGTAAAAGGTGGCTTTCTGCTGAGTGAGAGGTCAGCCCCTTTCATTATCTCTTCTTGTTAGGTTTCTCCTTATGCATTGACAGGGAAACTTCAAACTTGTTTCACACTCTATTGGCTTCACACTGGACTTCATTCGTCACTGAATTTAAATCCACAGTTAAAATCTATAAATATCAGGGCTTCTGATCTATTGTCATTACATGGGACATCAAAGCTCAGATGAAGTGATTTATTTGATACTAATTAGATGTTCAAAGGCATGATTGTACTTTCACAAATGTGCACACTGTACTCCACCTACCAGCAGCACAAAGGCAGCCTTGCAGTTCAAGATTCAGTCGTTGACACATAGAAGTTCTCCATTGCCAAACCTAACATATAACAGTGGGGTAAATAGATGTACAGGTGTCTTTCTTATGTCTACTCAACTTTGCACCAAGTTAGGCATTAAAATCTCCCACTTTCACACTAAAGAGCCAATCATCATTGACTTAGTTTGGCCTGTTAAATCAGATTTGTTGCAACAAGTTAATTCTGTTGTCTTTGTAAAAAACATACATGACATCAATTTCCAAACTTTTGACCAACAGTGCACCTCAAAGGAAGAATCAGGTTTGATGTAACATACAGGCTAATATTTCTGAAAATTAACTGCATTGGACAAACCGGAATATCTTAACCAAGTAACAGGAATAAAATATTTAAAACAATGAAAGTGGCGACAGCTGCAGTCTTAAATTCACTTAAGAGGAAAAAAGCTTATCTAATTGGCCCATGCTTTGGATTAGTGAATGACAATGGAGTAGCCAATTCCCAAGCAGAACAATTTCAATTAAGAACATTTTAACTCACTGATTCACTTATATTCTTAAGAAATTAACTCTACTGCACTTTGCTACATTTCCTAACCTATTAAAAGTACTTAGTAAATTAGAATAGCAGACCATTAATTGAATCAGTTTGTATTTTAGTGCTAACATCACTGCCAGCCACAAATTTGCGAAGAAAATCAATTTTCTTCACTCTATTTACCCAGCCCCTAAAATGATGCTTTAAGAGCCCAGAAAAATGAAATCATTTTAGCAATCTCGTTTTTGGAAAATTAATGTCAGGAAAAATAATCTGCATTGTGGCTAGTACTTATTATTGTTTGTACATGAATGAATTATTACTTCCTTTTATAAGCACAAAATTACCTGGAACAAAAAAATATTATTTGAAATTCTGAGACCAATCTTTGCTACAGAACATGTCTAAGGTGCACAGATATGGTCTCGGCAAATTTATTTCTTCTCTCAACGGAGTGTTCAATGACGCAGCTCAATAATCTGTCAATGCTCATCAGGGTTTACTGCTGACGGATGGTCACTTAGGTGGTATCCAACTCTTGGGACAATTACGCTCCAGTGTTAATCAACACTGGTCAGGCTGAAAGCACAATAAATGCAGGAGAAGGACAAGAAAGATTCTGCACCTACAGTTTGTACTACATTTAGAACATTCTAATAGTTCCTGGAAAAGTGCAATTAAATCTGAAAAAAAATAATTTGCTTGTCACAGTAAGACAAGCTTAAATAAACCTGTGTAACACTGCATTAACACTGCAATAATACAAATTTATCGCACAGTGAGCCACACTAGCCTTGCCACCAATGTTTTCATAATACCAAAGGAGACAGCTAGGTTGGGTTTATCAAAACAATTTTTCTTTATTTTTTCATAGGAACTGGTATCACCAGCAAGGCCAGCATTGGTTGCCTTTGAATTGAGTGGCTTTCAGAATCAGGTAAGGATCAATCATATTATTGTGCATCTGGAATCATATTGAGCAGATTAGGTGAGAGAAAGCAAATTTTCCTTCCCTAAAGGACATTAGTGAGGCTGATGGGTTTTTACAACTGACAGTGACAATTGACATGGTAACCACTGGATTAGATTATTCTGAAGTACAGATTCATGAAATATTTTCAAATTTCAGCATCTGCTGTAATGGGATTTGAGCGTATATTCCCAGAGTAGTGAAATAGATCTCTGGATTACTAGTTCAATGACAATAGCACAGTGCCACTACTTGCACTACTTCTGTTGGGTTTGGAACCAGGAGACACTGTCAAAAATTTAGAACCAGTCCTTTTGGGTAGTAGGAAGCACTTCTGTCCCTTGGAAGTCTCTTCAAAGGTGCAATTAAAACCAAATCAAATTAAAATTTGAGATTATTACATTTCCATCTGAAAGGATTTAGAGCAAAGACAAATACATGGAGTTTGGTCATTGATCAACAATGATCTCTTTGAATGGTAGGTCATATTGAAAGAGTGTACTTTCACTCCTATGTTCCTAATTGCTAGCACTCTGATGAAGCAAATGGAAACTTATCATACAGATTCCTTCTCATTTTTAAGCATCTGATTTTGCTCAGATAAAATTTAATCAATAGGTTTTGACTGTTGTTACGTGTAAATGCACAGGCTAAAATTTGAGAGAACACCTACTGGTGGATTGGCTGGCAGGTGGTTGGGAGAGGGTGCATGTTGGTAAAAGTTTCTGAACCGCATTCCTGCCCACCACACGACCTGCAACATTATGTGGGGGCAGGTCCAATTACCAGGCCTTGGTCACTGCTGCCAGTGGAACAACAGAGCTGCCAGCTAATCGGAGCTTTTGCCCAGGTGAGGGACAAAAGCCTTGTTCCCAGCTAATTAATGCTCCTCAGTGGAAAGTAGCAGCAAGGCTGCTGTTATTGCTACCTTCTGCACACAATCACTGTTGATTATATAATATACCAATGAAATGACTATTTTTGTGTGCCATATGTTTATACTACATGAATTAATCACAAGCAGTAAATAAAATTGTCACAATGCATCATTTATAGCATAAAAAAGTGGCACAAGTCCATTCAATGTTCATTTAACTTGAGATAAAATAAAACTTCATTTGTGAGACAATATACTTTTGTTTAAAAAAAAATTGATCAATTAATGGTGGTCTTCCTATTGATAAGGATAATCAAAACTGGATAGATTAAATCTTATGACTTTCCCACATCTAATCAAATTGTATCTGAGCCATCATTCATTTCTATCAACACGTATGTTCTTTATTTCCATGCATATTTCAGTCACAAATATATCTGAAATGCTGGTTTTTGCTCAGTTTTTCTCTTAATCCATGTGATGTGTTATGTAGCCACTGAAGCAGATTAAATGCATGTAAAATCTGGATGTAAGCTTGCTTGCTGAGCTGGAAGGTTCATTTGCAGATGCTTCATCACCATACTAGGTAACATCATCAGAGACAAGCTTAGAGTGGTGCTGGAAATGCTCCTCAGATGCTGCCTGACCTGCTATGCCTTTCCAGCACCACTCTAATCTTGACTCTAATCTTCAGCATCTGCAATCCTCACTTTAATCTAACATCATCAGTGAGCCTCCAGTGAAGCTCTGGTGGTATGGCCTGCTTTTTATTTATGTGTTTAGGTCTGTAAAATCACCAGGTGTCAATTTGAATAAGTCATACGTACAGAAATAGATCCTTTGGTCCAACTAATCCATACCAACCATTATCCCAAACTAAACTTGTCCCACCTGCCTGCTCTTGATCCATATTAAATCTCTTCTATTCATTTACTCATCGAAGTGTTTTTTAAACATTTTAACTGTGCCTACATCCACTACTCCCTCTGGAAGTTCATTCCACACATGATCTACTCTCCAGGGAAAGAAAAATTGCCCCTAATGTATTTTTTAAAACTCTCACCTTGCACTTTAAAAATATAGCCCCTACTCTTGAAATCCCTCATGCTAGGGACAAGACATTGAGAGCATGGGTGTTTTTTTTAAAGTAACAGAAACCTGAAGTCAGCCTGTCTCGGGAATTATTCCTGATGAAGGGCTTTTGCCCGAAAAGTCGATACCCCTGCTCCTCAGATGCTGCCTGGCCTCCTGTGCTTTTCCAGAATGACACTCTCGACTGTCTCAGGAATTATGACAACTCCAAGCTTTTGGTTCCAAACCTGGAAATTTCTTGGTCACACTAGATGGATGTACTTTGGTAGATTAGACAAACCTTTAGTGATGTGTATTTACAATTCACAAGCCTGTCAGAGGTTCAATATCCAGTGCATAGACAAAGAATTTAATCCCTGCGGAGGCTGAAAACAGGAATTGTATGTTTTGGTTGATGATTATTATTAAGTGACCTTTGAAAGAAATTGCCCTGCTGATTAAAGTTTGAAACAAAAAGGATCCATCTGATTCACTCCATTTTGTAATTGAAATGGTCATAAAACACCATCTGGCCTTTCAGACATATTGTCAGAGAGTTGTAGCAGTTTAATTTAACAGCTATGACTATGATGAATGCTTGTCTGAGTTTTAAAAGCTAAGGAAACACTTATCTCAGCAGTGGGCCACATTTATATTTTAACTGTCAGATATAAAAAAATTGGTTTATCTATCTTTAATATTACAAGTATCACTGCTTGTTTTTTTTTTCCCACAGATTAACCTACGATAGAGATGGACAGATTTTTCCAACTGACTTTAATGAACAAAAGAATTTTGTTTTTAGGATGAAGTGTAATTGAATGACAAATCTATTAGATTATTAGAAGCTGCTTTCCATCCACTTTCCCTCAATTGCACTGGGGCACCTCACTCCTTCAAATGCCCTTTCATTTCTCTTTGTACCTCCTTGCTATATATTGTCCAAATTGTATACATGCAGTATGGAAGTAGCATAACATTGGAGTCTGAAGTGTGGGGAATAAGAATTATGTTGGCACCTGAACTGCTTTCTTCAAGTACTGAAGTGCATATCTTAACTTTGCTGCCTCCACACTCAAAGTTCTCTTGCTCAGCTGAGCATACTGACCAAAAACTGGAAGCCTCACAATTAAAATATGGAAGTGGGGGATAGGATTTGAAGGCAGGCTCAGGTGACAAATATCAAGAATGGTCCTGAATCAATTTTCGCTGGTCCCAGATAAAATTACAGGCATAAACATCTTAGATTTGATTTTCAGCACTCAATGAGAGCAAAATGGGATTTACAATACAAATACTTTGAAACATTTGTAGTTGTTTCAAATTTCTTCCTAAAACCACAAGATTATTGTATTGCTTTTCCCAGGAGTGATATTCCTTGGATTGTAATCTGCACACCATTCTCACCTCATGCCCACACAGAGTTTGGAGGTTCTAAAAATTCTTTCATGTTGGAGAATTCGAGATCATTGTGGAAAGTCTGCTAAGGGGTTGGGAACATTCTGACAATTGAGTGTTTATGTCACTATAAAATTCTGGATGCTTTTTGTCTACAGTGATTCATAATAGGGCACTGTCCTGAAAATTATATTTGAATTTACATTTATTAAATTTTTGACAATGTTTGTGTTGAGATACATTAGAGTATCTGGCACATTTGGAAAATCTCTCTTAAATACTGAAAACAAAAGGAAACAGCACTATACATCTCTAATGTAATGATCTGAAATGATTAAAGAATTTACTAAGTTGGAAAAAGAAAGGTCCTTACAATAATATTTTTAACAAAGTAAAATAACCACTTGCTCCTGGACTGTTTTGACTGACAGGTCATCAACAATAGTTTGGGGGAGAAAAAAGCCATCACTTTAACCTCAGTTTCAATATATTGCATTGTTTCAAGGGTTCATGTTTGGAATCGGGATGTTTTAATGCTTGGCTGTGTTTCGCGAGATTCAGAATCAATTGTCTCAATGTCCAGTGTGTACAGGAGGGTTTCCTGACAAAGTATGTCGAAGGGCTGACAAGAGGGGAGGCCACACTGGATCTGGTGCTTGGTAATGAACCAGGCCAGGTGTTTGATTTAGTTGTAGGTGAGCACTTTGGAGAGAGTGACCATAATTCAGTTACGTTTTGTTTAGCGATGGAAAGGGATAAGTATATCCCATAGGTCAAGAGTTATCGATGGGGCAAGGGCAATTATATTGCGATTAGGCAAGAATTAGGATGCATAGAATGCGGTGGCAAAATGCAGGGGATGCAGACAATGGAAATGTGGAGCTGTTTTAAGGAACAGATATTGCGTGTCCTTGACAGGTATGTCCCTGTCAGGCAGGGAGTAAGTGATAAGTTAAGGAAACTGTGGTTTACTACAGATATTGCATCTCTTGTTAAGCAGAAGAAGGAGGCTTATGTGTTAATGAGGCAAGATGGTTCAGATGAGGCGATGGAGAATTACAGATCAGCTAGGAATGATTTAAAGAGAGAGTTAAGAAGAGCAAAGTGAGGACACGAGCAGTCTTTAGCAAATAGAATAAAAGACAACCCTAAAGCTTTCTATTGGTATGTGAGGAATAAAAAGGATGACTAGGGTAGGAATAGGGCCAATCAAAAACAGAAGTGGGAAGTCGAGTGTGGACCCTGTGGATATCTGAGAGGCGTTAAATGAACATTTCTCGTTGGTTTTCACTCAGGAAAAGGAGAATATTGTAGAGGAGAAGAATGAGGTACGAGATATTAGACTAGAAAGGATCGAGGTTAGTTACAAACAGAAGGAGTGAAAGTAGACAAGTCCCCTGGGCCGGATGGGATTTATCCAAGGATTCTCTGGAAAGCCAGGGAGGAGATAGCAGAGCCTTTGGCTTTGATATTTGAGTCGTCATTGTCTACAGGTTTAGTACCAGAGGACTGGAAGATTGCAAATGTTGTACCCTTGTTGAAGAAGGGCAGTAGAGATGACCCAGATAATTATAGACCAGTGAGCCTTACTTCTGTTGTAGGAAAGAATAATAAGATATATGATTTATAATCATCTAGCAAGCAACAATTTGATTTCAGATAGTCAACATGGTTTTGTCAAGAGCAGGTCGTGTCTCACAAACCTCATTGAATTTTTTGAGAAGGTGACCAAGCATGTAGATGAGGGTAAGGCAGTTGACATGGGTATACATGGACTTCAGTAAAGTCTTTGATAAGGTTCCACATGGTAGGCTGTTGGAAAAAATGCAGAGGCATGGAATTGAGGGTGATTTAACAGTTTAGATTAGAAACTGGCTTTCTGACAGAAGGCAGCGAGTGGTGGTTGATGGAAAATATTCAGCCTGGAGTCCGGTTACTAGTGGTGTGCCACAAGGATCTGTTTTGGGACCACTGCTGTTTGTCATTTTTATAAATGACTTAGATGCAGGCATAGGTGGATGGATTAGTAAATTTGCAGACAACGCTAAAGTCAGCGGAGTAGTGGACAGTTTGGAAGAATGTTACAGGTTGCAGGGGGACTTGGATAAACTGCAGAATTGGGCTGAGAGGTGGCAAACGGGGTTCAATGCAGCTAAATGTGAAGTGATGCACTTTGGGAAGAATAACAGGAAGGCAGAATACTGGGTCAATGGAAAGATTCTTGGTAGTGTGGATGTGCAGAGGGATCTTGGAGTCCATGTACATAGATCCCTGAAAGTTGCCACCCAGGTTAATAGTGCTGTTACGAAGGCATAAGGTGTGTTAGGTTTCATTGGTAGAGGGATTGAGTTCTGGAGCTGCAAAATCATGCTGCAACTATCCAAAACGCTAGTGCGGCCACACTTGAAATATTGTGTACAGTTCCGGTCGCCATATTTCGGGAAGGATGTGGAAGCATTGGAAAAGGTGCAGAGGAGATTTACCGGGATGTTGCCTGGTCTGGAGGGAAGGTCTTACGAGGAAAGGCTGAGAGACTTATGTCTGTTCTCATTGGAAAGAAGAAGGCTAAGAGAGAATTTGATAAAGACATTCAAGATTATCAGAGGACTAGATAGGGTAGACAGTGAAAGTCCTCTTCCGAGGATGATGATGTCAGATTGTACAAGGGGGCATAACCACAAATTGAGAGGTGATAGATTTAAGACAGATGTCAGAGACAGGTTCTTTATGCAGTGAGTAGTAAGGGCATGGAATGCCCTACCTGCCAATGTAGTCAACTCAGCCACATTAGAGATATTTAAACAGTCCATAGATAAGCACATGGATGATGATGGGATAGTGTAGTGGGACGAGCTGAGAGTAGTTCACAGGTCGGCGCAACATCAAGGGCCGCTGTATTGTTCTATGTTCTATGTTCAATAGGGGGCTGTGTTTACATTTTCCTTGACAATTTTAAGAGATTATTAAACAATTATCTGTGTTTGATGTGGTGAGTGAATGTGCTTGTTTATACAATAGATTGACCACCAGAGGGAATTACTATTATTTGAATGGCTTTTATGACTGAATCTTTTCAGCATGAGGTGTGTTTGAATGGCAGGTCTATTAAACTGTTATAGCGTTAGCCCACAATGGGTACTAGGTGAACAGTTTTGGAAGCCATAGGAAACGAAGCATGTGAGGGAGACCAAGAAATCATGGGATGTGTGAAGGAAGAATGGAACATAAGGATGTGGGGAAGTGGGAACAGGGTATATAGGAATATAAGGGAATTGAGCGCTCATGGCAGGTATGAGGGCGTATGGTAGAAATATGAAGAGCCATCTAACCAGTCCACCACAGCACCCATGCTTATATCCTCCACTGTATAATCCTTTGCAAAAGAATGACACCTTCCCACAGACCTCTCTCAGAGACAAATATATGGCAAGAGCTTGGGATTCAGTGTCAGGCTTGGGTTTTGAAACTTGGAGACAGGCCTGACTTGCAGTTCCTGAGCCCAAGATGAAAATCTGGGTCTTTAATTTAGACTTTCTGTCAATATATTGTCTACTGAATGTGACAATTACGATGGAAATCTTCAGTTTTTTAATGTTAGGAGTTAGAATGCAAAGACACTTCTTCCTGATTCTTAGTTCAAGTGCATTGAATCAAACAGGTACACAGAAAATGCATATTTGGAAAGGATCCCTTACAATATTCTTCAACTAATTTGAATGGGAGAAACTCAAGCAGTTTCATTTACAGGTATATACTGTAGTCTGTCCAAGTTTCTATTCAATGTCCCTGGCAGATCATAGGTTTATTCATTGATAGGATGTAAGCATGTCTGGTAAGGTTAACATTTATTGTTTATTATTACTGTTTTCTTTTGTGAAGTTCCTGGTGAGCTGGTGAACCATTTCTGCCTGTGTGGTAAGGGTACTTCCACAGTGGTGTTAGACAAGTAGTCCCAGGATTTTGACCCAGCAAAGGGTTTATATTTCGAAGTCAACATGATATGTGATTAGGAGGGGGACTTGATGGTGATGGTTGTTGTGTTCCCATGTGCCTGGACCTTTTGTTCCCCTGGGTGGTAGAAGTTGCACATTCACTAGGTAGTGTTGAAGAAACCTTTGTCATTTGCTGCAATACATCATGCAAATAGAGCGTCAGAAAGATGTCTTTTATATTATCTCTCTGATGAGAACTACAGTTTAGATATAACTGAGCATGAACATAATATGGCAAAATAATTATGGCAATCATTTATCAATATGGAGCTAAACAAGTTTATTTTTCCTAAAGAAAGGAGAATTACCACAGCCGCATATTCTAACTTTAGGTCCACTTTGCAACGCAAGGTCTACCCAGTGGTGCTTCATAAACAGGACCCAAAGTTTAAGTCTGAAGAAAGATGCAGTGGTTTATGTCGAGATCAATCCTGAGCAGCTCTGTGACATGGGACTCTGTGCTCTACAGTCTGTTCCCTGAGACAAGCATCGGCTGTGCCTAGAGGAACATCAACTCAGTGAAAAATGCTCGTTTGTCTGCCCAAAACTTAGTGGTCTTCCAGAATAAGGAATTGACCCTGACCAAGTGTTATAGACTGGCACATTCCAAGGTCCAGGACTATGTGCTGAGGGACGTGCTAAAGCTTGGGACAGTTGCCACCAAGGCGCAGTGAGGAAAGACCACTGACTAAGGCCTTACTCCTGAAGTTAAAAGAGGGTCTGTTCCATTATCAGACCCTTACAGTGTCTCCAATCTATGTAAACATAATCTTGTACAAGAAAGAAATGCCTTTAGTTTGTTTACTGGATAAAGTCCAACTCCAAAGTTTGTTCTGTTTTCTTCATATGCTATTGTATAGAACCGAACTGTTTTGATAATTATGTATGCATATATATTTTGTGAATATTTTTGAAAGTATATTTTTGAAATTAAAAACATATTTGGTACACCATACAGTAGGCCCAGAAAAGGGGCAGTGTCTCATGGCCCTGGTGTGCCAATCAATTCTTTTTGTGAGAAAGCACACAATGGAACAGTTATATTACAACTGGGTTTCTGGCATAAATATGCTGGGCCAAATGATCTACTTCTATACTGCAAATTTTCAATATTATTCATGGTTTACCTCAAATATGTAAGAAAACAGATATGAACATTGCCCAAGCAATCTAAATTGCTGCAAATATGAAATGTGGCAGAAAGGAAATCTGGAAAAGACATACATAGTGGGAACATAGCACAAACTAAAATCAAAACAATGCTGAAGTTACTTTCAAGTGAGGTGGGAGTGGAGAAAGTAAATGGGTAAATCTTAAATCAAAATTCTCAACTTAGCATTTGCAACAAACGGTTATTGTCTTAGACTGAAATGCTACTTACTAAGTGCTCTCTGCTGATTATATACAATATGGGAATAATATAAACAGAATCTTACTTCAATAGAGAAGTCCAAGATAAAATTTATCCCAATATTGAGTAATTTACTTCTTATGCTCACACAAATACATTTCTCAAGGTTGTCAATCTCCATTTGATTTACATGGCTCTTGCTTCTCAAAGGCTCTGTGGTCCAGTAGCATCTTGTACAAAAGACAAACTCTGAAGCATTTCCCTCTTCCATTATTTCAGGGAGTATGCGGTGGCAAATACAACAAAGATAGTCTGCAACTACAAATGGTAGATACCTTAATGCAGCAGAGGATCATTTGGGGAAAGGGCCAAGGCTCTGAGCCAGGAAATAATCTGGGAACACCAGCTCAGTAAATACAATTTAAGTGCTGCCTAGACAGTCAACAGAGGAGGGTCGTGTCACAGTAGTATAAGTATCTGTTGTAAGTCTGCATACCTAAAATCTTTGTTCTTGGTATATTGTACGTTAATGTCATACACAGCAGAAAATGTAATCAGATGTTGCACTACATCACCTATTGCAATCTGTTCACATGAAGTGATTGAAATGTTTGACGAGGCATATTGGCAATGTGACAAAGACTCTTCAGCAGAGTCATGCAGCTGAAACTCCACATGTTAAGAACATCAACAATAATATTCTGCTCATGCAAACCACACAAAATCTCACACACTTGACATATTGCTTTTTGTGATTTTGTGAGATTTCTGTTTTTCATGTATTATTTTACCTGTAAAGAAATGTGACCATATTGCATTAGCCTACACCAAATAGCACAAATATTGATGTGCCACCATGGCATGGTTTTTTTTTTGGGTCAAAAGCGACTCCCAGTATTGTATGTTCTGAGTGCTACCCTCTTTGTTCACTCATCTAGCACATACCACAAAGATAGTGTTATTTTCTGAGATAAATGTTTTGAAGCTTATTAACAACAGTGATATGTGACTATAATTTCACAGGATTATACATACCTGGGTTTGGGGTTTACTCATGTTATTGTACATTAATTTACATAATGAACACACAACACTAATTTATCTGCAATGAGATAGTGACTGAAGGAAAGCTGGGTATCTTAATGCGGGAAGGTCACATTTCAGGATAGCATGGCAACTCTCTTTAAAGGTACAGGCCTGTATGATCTGGAATCTAAGCAACATCCCGTCCCTTCCCTTAAAAGAATTGGAACCCTTTTCCATACCATGTACCATGTGTATAGACACATTACATTGGATAACTCTGTTATTCATACCACATGACCAGAAACATTCCATGTATAATTATCTTGACTTAGTTTTGTAGATTTACTTTGAAGTGTGTTACCTATATTTTGTGGAAGAATGCATATATTTTGTGGTAGGTATATAGCTGTTGGCTAGCTTAATATCTTCAGTATTCGAGTCATCTTTTAGTGTAATGGGTGATTCATTTAAACTCTGTTTGAATATGTTGCCTATTTCTTGCCAGGGCTTTACCATGCTAACACAATGCTACATAACTGAGACTAATGATATTATATGTTTCTATGAACCATTGTGCTCACAAGAAATCTCAAACTCTCATGCTTTGTCTTGGTTCAAATTGATCATTCTAAAATACAATTTCTCTGTTCTTTCCAAAAATGCGTCTTGCACATGTGGTTAGAAAGCTTGAATGTGCAGGGGAAGAACTGTCTTCCAGACATGAGTGCTGCTGGTGAGAGCAAACCATTGCCTTGAGGAGTAGCAGACAAATTTTACATAGCTATCGGAAAATCATGGCTAGCCTGTTTACACTTAACTGTTATGAATTTTACTGTATAAAGAATGCACTCTACAAGCCCCATGGGTGGAATCTTATTGGGGTTTGATTGACGTGGGCTATGGTGAGATACGTAGCAGGACTCGGTGACAAGTGCAGTAAAACTCATCTTGACATTAGGAACAAGTCATGCTGTTTTTCGGCTTTACAAAAGCGGTGTGATGGGATTCCCACTAGGCAACAATAAGTTATCAATGGACAGTTATTACTGATTGTTAAATGTTTTGCTAAATGAAAAGACCAAATATAAACCTCTCTTTAAATCCAGTAGTGAAAATTCATCTGAAATAACATCACACTAAACTAAAGGGCTGGCCCTAAAAGTACAAGAGCATCTTCAAGTTGAAGAGTTTGAAGCTTGGGTCACAGCGATGTGTTCTTTATTTCCTCTCAGACAATTTTCTGCTCTTTATCACTGATGTCAGCTGAAAACATTGGTTACAAGCAGTTACAACAGCAACAGAGGACTGCAGATTCGAAACACATCATGGTAATAATTTACATACTTCAAGGTTGAGTTGTCCATTATTTTAAAACCTCAGTATAAGATAATACTTTATAACTAGCTCTTTTATTATTTTCTTAAGAAACTGAGGCTGGCAGATAGAATAAGCTTGTTGAAAAATTATGGTCAATAACTCATAGCTTTAAATTGCAGCCTCAATTTGTATTGCAGTTCTGTGAGTGGTGCAATTTCAGATCTTTCCATCAGCAATTTTGAGTGCATTTCAAAATCTTTGTTTAAATGACACCTCAGTTCTTTTAATTTAATTGTACCTCTTGTTATCCTATAATTTGCTAGTTTTCCGACATGTCTGCATCAGTTCCTGATGTGTGTGCACCTGTGTTTTGGTCAATTCATTGGAATCATTTTTCCCCTCGCTCGCTCACTGGAACTTTAATTAGGAGGATTTCACAAAGCTGGAGCAATTGCACCTTCAATGACAGAATGTGTCAGCATCACAGCAAAAAAAAAGCCATATGGCTTCAAAAGGTTTAAATTAAAAGAAAAACATCAATTCGTTGTTTATATTTTATGATTTGCAAACTTTTCTTAATATTCCAGCACAAAATTCTTATGACAGTTGCGCCGTTTATGTTGTTGAATTCAAATGATTTGATATTTCAGGATTTTAGAGTGAAGCAATGACTCTGTTTAGCAGGAGCAGATTGTAATTATACCACCTTTGTCAAAACTAGAGAAATTTACCTCAGGTTATGACTTTTTCTCAGTCATGGTGAGAACAGGAGTTGTTAGTTCCTCATAACCAGTTTTAATAGCACCATTTCTTACCAACAATCAAGGATAAGCATTAGAACACTTCTTTCCTTTGAAAAATGTTTCACCTGATGATGACGAGACTCAATTAAATATTTCCTCCCAGCAAGTACTTTTAGATGAATTAAAATGCAAACGCACTGACTGTTAATGATGGGGCAAAATAGACGTTCAATTTTCATTATCTGATTTTCATACCTAACTTCTTTCATGAATGTAAATAGATAAACAATGAATTAAGATGGCCTCACCTAACAAGGCTGAAGCAAGCTTCATGAAACCATGATTTAAGAAGACCCAGTCTGAAATGAAATCAACCTGTCATCAAGATGACTAATCCGTCACCCAGATCTGTATCTCTTGTTTAGTTTATACCTTTCTCGAAGTTTCTTTCACATTTACATGCATTTGGAAAGGCATGGTCTGATTAGGGAAAGACAACAAGGCTTTGTGCATGGGAAATCATGTCTCACCAACTTGATTGAGTTTTTTGAAGAAGTAACAAAGAGGATTGATGAGGGCAGAGTGGTGAATGTGATCTACGTGGACTTCAGTAAGGTGCTTGACAAGGTTCCTCATGGTAAACTGGTTAGCAAGATTAGATCACATGGAGAACTAGCCATTTGGATGTAGAACTAGCTTGAAGGAAGAAGATAGAGGGCGGTGGTGGAGAGTTGTTTTTCATACTGGAGGCCTGCAACCAGCGGTGTGCCACAAGGATTGGTGCTGGGTCCACTATCTTTCATCATTTATATAAATAATTTGTGTGTGAACATAGAAGGTGTGACTAGTAAGTTTGCAGATTGGGAGGTGTAGCGGACAGCGAAGAAGGTTACCTTAATTACAATGGATTCTTGATCAGATGGGCCAAGCAGTGGCAGATGGAGTTTAATTTAGATAAATGTGAGGTGCTGCATTTTGGAAAGTCAAATCAGAGCTGGACTTGTACACTTAATGGTAAGGTCCTAGGGAGTGTTGCTGAACAAAGAGACCACGGAGTGCAGGTTCATAGCTCCTTAAAAGTGGAGTCTGAGATAGACAGGACAGTGAAGGAAGTGTTTGTTATGCTTGCCTTTATTGGCCAGAGCATTGAGTATAGGAGTTGGGAAGTCATGTGGTGGTTATACATTACATTGATTTGGCCATTTTTGGAATAGTGCATGCAATTCTGGTTTCCTTCCTATCAGAAGGATGTTGTGAAACTTGAAAAGGTTCAGAAATGATTTACAAGGACGTTGCCAGGGTTTGAGGATTTGAGCTATAGGGAGAGGCTGAGTAGGCTGGGGCTAGAGTGTCGGAGGCTGATAAGTGACCTTATAGAGGTTTATAAAATCACGAGGGGCATGGATAGGGTAAATAGACAAGTTCTTGTCTCTGGGTAGAGGGAGTCCAAAACTAGAGGGATAAGTTTAAAGTGAGAGGGGAATGATTTAAAGGAAACTTAAGGGTCAACTTTTTCCCATAGAAGGTGGTGTGTGTATGGAATGAGCTGCCAGAGCAGGTGGTGGAGGCTGGTACAATTACAACATTTGAAAGGCATCTGGATGAGTATATATATAGGAAAGTTTAGAAGGATATGGGCCAAATGCTGGCAAATGGTACTAGATTAATTTAGGATATCTGGTCAGCATGGATGAGTTGCACTGAAGGGTCTGTTTCTGTGCTGTACATCTCTGTGACTCTATGGTTCTATTTTGAGATGAGTAACTAACCAGCTTAAAACATAATTGAAGCCAGGCATGTGAATATACAAATAAAATGTATTTCCAGCAATAGCTTTCGGGTAGAAAAATGAATTTGTAACAGCAGAACTGAAATATATCGTCTCCCTATCTTTTTCTCAGTGTCTCAAGAGACAATATCCAATGAAACATCAAGCAAAGAAACATGCCTTCATTAAAAATTCAAAGATTTCCACAAATTTTGCCACTGCGCAGGAAACAATTTGGTCTCAGGTTAAAGTTCAGCCCTCAAAGACTTATTAAAATTTTCTTTCTGTATTTGATGCTCTCCCTTTTTTTAAGCTTTCTGCCTATGTCCAAAGTTGTGCTGTATATTTAGCATGCGGGTCAGTGAGCAATAAAAGTTCTCCTACATGCAGTCAAAGAAACCTCGTAATTGGCTCATTCAGTTTTGATTGAATGAACAGTGTTTTAATTAAAGTGCAAGATAATGGTGTCCTTAAGAGAATTACATATCTTTTTGGTGGTTTAACAAGGGGGCTAGAAAGAGGGGACTTGATCCACCCCTTCTCACACATTTGATTTGGGAAGTTGTGATCTTTCGCTTTTGCTTTAAGATAAAATAGAATACGTAATTGAACAACATTATTCAGCACAAATAAGACTCAAATCAACTCAGTTAAATATTCCATCTTCCGTAATTGCTGAAGAGTAAACACTGTTTAGCACTTTCCAAACATTGGCAGTCAATTCCTTCTAAAGGCCATCTTTGATGAAAAGGTCCAACACTGGTCAGCTGTACCATATATGGCAGTGACTGTCTAACAACAAAGACTTCCATAACTCAACAAAAGTCCAAGTGTCCACTAGCTTTCATCACCACGTCCCCATACTATTGTGCAAACTGGACAGTATAGTCAGCAACACAGAAGAGTGAAACTGATGAAATTCCACAGGCATTTTGTGCATAACTGGTCAGTCACAACAACACATCCAAGCAATTCATTAGTTGTAAGTCACTTTGGAACAAACTGAGACCCTGAAAATCATTATTCAAATGCAAGCTTGTTCTTTCTTTCATCAACTATGTCAACTAAGTGTTCTTGCACAGCTTGACAGAAGTTAATTCTTCCAATATGTGTCAATCCCACTTTGATTCTTAACATCAGTTTCTAGTATTGGGGAAGAGTTAATGAGCTACTTCTTCAATCTATTCCTTCTATACACTGCAAAGCAACTCAGTACTGGGGATGTAGTCTGTAATAATCGCCAGTTGCTTCCCAATCAGTTACATTCTTAGGACTGGAGAAAGAAAAATTATTGCAATTCAAAAATAATTCATTGGTCCTACAAAATCTTAGAATGTACTCAGAATTTGATAAGATAATATATAAATGAAAATTCTTCTCTTTTTTACTTCCTCATTTATTAATAAGAGTAATTTGAATCATTCAAACAGAATGCAGGATGTAATGATGCAATTACAACAGCTTAAGAACCCAAAGATGTCTACGTAACCTTTGGTAATGACTATGACTTTATTTCCAGGAGTGGGAATTGAAAGGGAAAAGCAAACCTTCACCAGCATACATGCCATGTTTCAGAAAGCAGGAACTTCTTTGCTTTTTTACTCAGATATTTGTTACCTGAAGAAAGGAAACTACTACACAAAGCAACTCAGTTATAGAAACATGATATGACAGACAAAATATTGTGCATTCTGGACAGCTGATATAAAAGCTGAATGTGTTGAAAATACTCAATGAGTGATGCATAAATATTACCATCAGGATCTGGATACCTTTGACAGATGAGGGCTGGATATTATACAAGTCCAAACTCATGAACATTTCTTAACAATTTATACTATTCGCAGAGACAACAGAATTTTCCGCTTCAAATCCCAGGTATTTTTAATATGTCATCATCTGATACCATTGATCATGGAGTGAAGCTAATAGCATAACAGTTATGCAGTACCCCAGCCCTCCCCACCACCACATGATGACATAGCCTTGCTTGACTTGAGCTTGCACTCCGTCTGTGGTGGACCATTGGTCAGTACTTATCATATAGTGGGCGGAGAATGGTGAAGCGTTTCTGCAGGCTACCAAAACAAAGGAGAAAGCTCCATAAATTCCTGATCTGAAGATGCCGGTGTTGGACTGGGGTATACAAAGTTAAGAATCACACAACACCAGGTTGTAGTCCAACAGGTGTAATGGGAAGCACTAGCTTTCGGAGCCCTGTTCCTTCATCAGGTGGTTCTGGAGTACACAGTTGGAAGACATGGAATTTATAGCAAAAGTTTACAGTGTGATGTAATTGAAATTGTGCATTGAAAAATACCTTGATTGTTTGTTAAGTCTGTCATCTGTTAGAATAGCCATGTTAGTTTCACTTCTTTCATACGTAAATCACAAAACCTTTTTTAAAAGTTACATTCTCAGGTTAACTTTAACAATTGGTGTCAGCCCAGATAATGTGTTGAGGTGTTAGCCTCCTATGTGCTGTTGTCTGTACCATAATATTTAGCCTGATTCTAATATAAAAAATGAGGTAACAGAGTCTTACATGGAGTCATGCAGTATTTGAGCAAAGTACAATGTAACTCTGCAAATACAAATTCATCCCACAAACGTGTATGTGTATGTGGGTGAATGTGTGTGTGTGTGTGTGCGTGTGTCTGGGGTGGGGGATTGTGAATGACTGTGAGAGAGAGTGTATGTGTGCGTGTGAGTGTAAACGGGTCTAAGTCTGTGAGAGGGTGCATGTGTGAGTGTGTGTGTATGTTGGAGTGTGTGTGTGTCTGGGTGGGGGTTGTGAGTGTCTGTTAGAGAGAGTGTATGTGTGTGTCTGTAGGAACATCTGCCAGTGTCTGTGTGCGTGTCTATGTGTAGGAATGTAAAGGGGTCTAAGTATGTGAAAGTGTCATGTGTGAGTGTGTGTGTATGTGTGTGTCTATAGGAGTATGTGGGTGTCTGTGTGTGTGTCTAAGTCTGTGAGAGGATGCATGTGAGTGTGTGTGTCTGTTGGAGTGTGTGTGTGTCTGGGTGGGGGTTGTGAGTGTCTGTGAGAGAGAGTGTATGTGTGTGTCTGTAGGAACATCTGTGAGTGTCTGTGTGCGTGTCTGTGTAGGAATGTAAAGGGGTCTAAGTATGTGAAAGGGTGCATGTGTGAGTGTGTGTGTCTATAGGAGTATGTGTGCGTGTCTGTGTGTAGTAGTGCCTGTGTAGGAGTGCCTCTATGTGTGTGTGTATGTGTAGGAGCATCTGTGTGTGTGTGTGTATATGCAACGGTGGTCACCTGTAGTGTGACATGAACCCAAGGTCCCAGTTGAGGCCCTCCCTATGGGTACCGAACTTAGCTATCAGCCTCTGCTCAGCCACCTTTTGCAGCTGCCTGTCCTGAAGTCCGCCTTGGAGGATGGTCACCCGAAGGTCCGAGATCAACTGTCCCGGTTGACAGAGTCAAAGGGCTTTGTAACCTGAAAGGCAACCATTTATAGCATTTATCTTGAAGTGAAGATCATGACCAATGTGCCGCTTGTTGGACAAATTACACACTGTGACTCCACGAGGAGTTCTTTAGCCACTGGGAGGAGGCAATGGAGGAAGATTTTTGCAATGACCTTTGATGTGATGGACAACGGAATAGTTTCTATGTTTTCTGATGCTGCAGCCAAGAAAGACCCATTGACCACAACATCACACTCAACCCACCCAATGACAGTCAACAGCACCTGCCCAGGAATTGGTTCAAGTCACTAAATCTGCCTGATATCAGCATTAAATTTAAAGGATGTTTTTAGACCTCTTTTAGTCAAGTTAAGTAATCACTGTTAGCTTATACAAATTACTTGTGCAATAAATGAAATCTCACACAAACATTTTCTCACATCTTGACTGCTTTCCCAATGACAGCCTGATATTCATTTAGTCCTGTCAACAGGTGAGTGGTTAAAATGAGGGCTGGACACTGCACTCCCTGTTTAATACATACTTAGGTTGCCATTTGAATCATTTAATTTAATTCTCAGGCAAGTTAATGCTCTCTACCAAACAACAGTCAGGCAATGTTAAAGTAATCCACAACAGATGGGGCACTAAGATGTGACTCAGGGACCAACAGGACTTTAACTGGTGAATACAGCAGTTGCACACAGCCAGATTGTGCTCGATCTACCAGGGAAAACTGTCAGCAAGTGTGATCAGAAGAAACCTAGGACGATTAGTAATTTTAATTTTGTTATGACTTTTATTACAGGACCATGGGAGATAGAAATGTTACTCCTGCTCCTCTAGGCAAAGGGGTACTGCCTTTATCCTATGCCACCTGGTGTCCCCTCTCCTGTTGCCACTCTTGTGCATTCGTGTGTTTGCACTGGTTTTGTACAGATACCTGACACCCAACATGTAAATTAATCTCTAGAGAAATCAGCACATGAACATTCTACTAGCAGTGAGACCGAGTTAAAATGGAATTTTCAGATTTATTGGTTCTTACAGCCTCTTCATGACTGACCATTCCTACCCGAAATGCAGCAGGCATTAACTCTGGCTAAAACACGCAAATGCACATTGACTGCAAAAAAAAAAGCAAACCCCAAAAAATCTAAAGACAAAATATACTTGAAATATTTGACTACTGTTGTAAAAAAAAACTCTGGTACACTAATGTCCATAAAGGAAGGAAACTGCAATTCTTATCTGGTAAGGCCTGCTTGCTACTCCAGACCCACAGTCATGGGAGTGATTTTTAACTGCCCTCTGAAATGGCCCAATGAGTCACTCAACTTCTACCAAATAGACTGCAACAGTTCAAAAAGGCAATTCACCCCAACATCGCAAGGGCAACTAGGGATGGACAATAAGTGCTGGGCCAGCCAGCAAAATCCACATCCCAGAAATGAATTTTTAAAAAGTACGCACATGGATAGGCGTTCTGAAGAAGGGTCACTGAACTTGGAATATTGACTTTGCTTTTGCTCGACAGATGCTGCCAAACCTGCTGAGTTTCTCCAGCTATTTCTGTTTTGAGCAAGATGGATTGGATCAATTATTGTTGATACCTCAAGCACCTCGACAAAGGTCAAAATGCCAAACAAGAGAAAAGTGCTGCTTTGACCTGGAAGAACAACTCTGCAATTAGAAACCTTTGAGTCGCTTTTCGTTGTGATTGAGAACTTAGCAGGAGAAAGAGGAGCAACAATAAAAGCTTTCCTCAAACTGAGAGCTAATGCCACCCTCTTCCTATTGTGGCTTCTCTTCCTCATCACTCACATGACCACAATGGCACATACCATATTGCTATCATAGTTGAAGTGGTGTCATGCATTTAATTTTCTAACAGATGTGTCTCTTCCAAACAAACCGACTATCAGCAGCACTTCAGTCTTTCCCTTGTCATATCAGTGATTGCTGATGGAAATTAGCAATTTTACAACCAACGCATTTTTTGAGAAATTTCTTTAATGGAGAACTTTTGAGAAAAGCAAAGGAAAGCAGAAAGAAATATTGATAAGATTGGCAAAGTGCTAAAAGGCTGATTCTTATTCACAGCTTGAGAGTGTCACTGGCTGGGCCTGTATTCATCACCCATCCCTAATTGCCCAGAGGGCAGTTAAAAGTCAACAACATTGGCATGGGTCTGGTGTCACAGGTAGGCCACACCAGAGAAACCTGTAGGCAAATGTCTTGTGTAAGAAAGCTTTATAGGCAATTTCATTTGCTCACAAAGCTAATTCGGTCATTACATCCTGAGTTCATTTTTAAGAATCCTTTTCTTGTGCTAATTTCAAGCAGGCCATGAGGAATGGAAAGATTGTGATATATTTAGCACACTATGCTGATTTGGAGATTGTGATAAGGCCATGTTGCCTTATCCAAACATCCAAAATGTTTTGTTGAGAGTTGCCAGTGGGTTGTTTTCTGATTTTTCTGATAGTGGCATATGCATTATTGTATCTGTAACCACTTTCTGACTGGATCTCCTAAGGGTAGCATTAGGTGGAGCTGCAGAATGCTAACTTTGTCTCCTAAGGGCCATGCTTAATGTCTGTCTTCTCCTTCATGCAATCCAGAGAGGATTGCTGTGGAAATGTATTAAAAATTCTGATTAGTGTCTAATCAATGTGCAGTGTTTTGTATAATCCTACGTTACTGTTATGCTAGGATTATGCTGCTGAATAACTGAGTATCAATGTTGTGGAAGCTTCTAAACACCATAGCATTGTCTTTATTGGCCTAATGAGTTGCATAGTGGCCGTAATAGCACCCTATACTCCAAGGAGTGTTGTAATAGTGAAGAGATATGCTGCATTGTTATTCTGTAGTTGCTTCTGTCTGGGGAAAAAGTGAAGATATTTTCCACATGAATAATGCATCAGTTCTGTGTTTGATGCTTCTGAGCATTGCTGATTTATTGATACTGCTGACTTCCCCAATGGTGGCCTGGAAGGACTCTAAGGAATACAATAGCGGGACGATTGTGATCCATGGTTCCCACTGGAAGTGCAGCCCTTGATGTCACCTTGTCAACAGATAAGTTTGTAGTGGATAGCATAACACTCTCACTTCATAAACAAACTTAAAGTAAAAAGGCAGTTCTCTCCTATGGTTTCGAATACCCACAATTAAGTTTAATGTAAACTAGTGAGTGCTGCCAGAATTTCCTCTTTCTGTTCACATCTCTGAAGTAGGTCTTGAATCCACAAATTTCTGATTCCGAGGTGAGAGGACTGCAATGAAACCCATCAGCCATATAGTAATGACAATGATGCATCATTTGTGTGAGTGCACTGGCTGCCAAAACAGAAAGGTTGCTGTGAAATCATGCACAGCATAAGACAGAGAGGTAAACAACAAAGTGCAGGGTTATATCATTTTCAGGCCCCATACCCAAATCTGAATCCTCAGAACAATAGCAGATTGGGTGGAAAACTCAACTCCACCTTTCAAAACAAAAATAGCTCCTATAATTAATCCCAGTAAATGCATAATGTTTCTCCTTGTAATCACCCACATTCTCCAGACTATTGCTCTATGAGTGATCAAATGAGCTTTCACTTGATTTTAAGGTCACTCACCCAATAATTCACCACACAGATATACAAGCTGCAATCTACTGCTTAGTGAAGCATTTATCTGAAATTAAATATGAAATAAATAATCTTGTTGGTTAATATAAATCATCAACTCTATTAATAAACTATTACTAAGTTCTAACAAGTTCAATTCTGTGTTCAAGCTTCCAATGAGAATTAATGGAGATTAAACAACACTAACCTTGACCTTATCACAATCTGTGCTATGATTTGGTCAAATTACATTACACCAAAACTATGCTCTATTATTCGGTATAGAGAGCACCAATATACATACTGTTGCACTTATAATCCATGCACTCAATGTAAACTCTTATTTTCTTCCTTTCGTGTCATGAAATACACCAGCTACTGCTATGGCAGAATCAAAAAGGAATTGGTCCTTTAACCTATGAGAAAACAAAGTTAGGATAAATTGGGCATCTAAAGGTCCTATTTTGGGCTTTGGAGGCATTCACATTATTGCCAGCCCAGTTCATAATGATCTTCACCTGAAATTATACCTGAATGGACATCTCTTAATTCACCCAACCATCTACTGCACTTAAAATGAATGTCTGCTTGGAACAACGAGGAAAGATCTTAAGCAATTACACTGAGTGAAGATCATAATGAGTTTACTGCTGGCAAATTCCCAGTGAAACAGATTTTAATATTCTCTATGCAAACACAGTTACTTCCACCACCAAATTCATACTGTGAGGCAAAATATGCAGCGGACAAATATCAGCTCAAGGTTGCAGAGTGATCGCTGTTAGATATAAAAGGAAACAAATGTTACGAGCTGCCAATGAAAAAAGAAAAAAATCATTGATACTAATTAAGAATCAAGCAACCACGAAGACAGCCCAACAGAATATTACAGTGCAAATACCCATGTAAACATTTTGGAGCAGATGTTTAAGAACACTAATCACTCGATGTGAAGACAGCAAAACTCTGATTAGCGTGAGATATAATTGTAGAGATTACACCATGATTACCACCACTCCCCCATTTGATTTCTGCAGGATAAAATGAGGAGTTGCACGTTTTTCTTTTACATTGATGTCAATCATCATTTCATGAATAAGCCCACTGAGTTTTTAACACAATTTACTCAGGCAACAGAATGGCTTAAAGAAGCTGAATGCATTTTTTGATGCAAATGTAATATGTTCATCGTCATCTGTTGGATTGTTAAAGCAGTTTTAATAATTGATTGATGGGTAATTCAGTGCCCTGTTTTGGTCACTTCTCATCTTTGCCTGGTCCCTAGCACAAATGCTATGGACATTTAATTTGGGCTGAAGCAGCTGTAACTCTTCCACTTCTGTGTATCACAGTATTTCTGACCAAGTCACAGGAGCGTTTCAACATGCTTCAGGGCTTTAAAAGAAAATAACTTTTACTTTTTAAAAATCCTCGTAGCTGGTTGCTGACAGCAGGATCAATACCAGAGACTGTTTGGAAAATGATACCAAGTTAAGAATTAAGCTTTCCTTGAATGTCTTGCAAAGGCTTGCGATTGTGGTAAAAAACACATTTAAATTAATCTCTGACTATGCCATTCATTATAAGTATAGATACAGGATGGAAATGAAAGGGGTTGCCATTGAACTTAGCTTTGCCAAGCAGGAGAATAGTGGGAAGGGGAGATGGAGACAGCGTTGGGATAAACAAAACCATCCTTTATTAATGATTTGGAGGATGAAGGAGCAGCGCTCCAAAAGCTAGTCCTTCCAAATAACTCTTTTGGATTATTACCTGGTGTTGTGTGATTTTTAATCCTTTGTTAATGCTTCCTTGTTTTTATTGCTTGCTGCTGAAAGCCATTGCATGTATCTGCTAGGTAGGGACAGGGATCAGGTTCAGTTCTGTATATCTCACCGTGACTGAACAATCTACTGTTCTAGATTCATGCATGAACAATTCTTGTACAACTGGAGCTTACTGCTACCTTGGTCTCCAGGAAATTTAAGCAGTATCAGCCACTGGAAGAGAGAAAGCTCCTTTAACACCGACATTATCTATGTTTTTAAATGGTTTAATGATTCTAACAGCAGACAAATTGATTGCAAAGGAGTATGTCACTGTATGAAATCACGGCAAACTTTCAAATCGAGATTCATATTTGAAATAACAAAATTAAACAGCAGTCCACAACACTGAGACCTTTTTCTTAGTAAAAAGAAAATTCAATTTCCATGTACTTCTCACTTTCTAATATCTATTCACCCTTACTCAGGAAACCTTGTCTAAAATCATTTTGTTCTCATTTTTCAACAATGTGGTTGTTCCTTTTCTCTCCCTTGGTTTTTGATCTATAAAACAAAAGTAGTTTTTGGCCACAAACTACTTCCTGCGAGCAGGCAAGTGATTTATTGACAGGTTTTGTCTGGCTTAATTCAAGATCCCATCATAACACGAATCAAGTTTCTGTACTAAACAGGAATTATTTATTATAGGCAATCAGACTATTGATACAGGTAAACAGATTCATAGAACTATTGAAGCCCAATAGGGCACATAGAGGCCATTCAGCTCATTGAGTTTGCATTGACCCTCCGAAGGGCATCTCACACCCACTCCCCCATTCTGCTAACGCTGCATTTCTCATAACTAATCCACCTAACTTACATATCCCTGGACACCATGGGCAAATTAGAATGGCCAATCCACCTAACCTGCACATTTTTGGACTGTGGAAGGAAATCCATGCAGACATGGGAGAACGTGCAAACTCCAAACAGCTAGTTGCCTGAGGCTGAAAGACAGGGTGACTCCAGTCCCTCATTTTCTGTCCAATTCACACGACATCAAGACCTGCCATAGGAATCAGGTTATTTGCTTTCAAAACCGCAGCCATTCTTTCAAACATTGGTCCTTTCTCATTTTAGTTCCCAGTTTTTAAAAAACTAAAAATAAGATACTGTCCTTGCAAGTGTCACCACATGCAGTATTCATAAGCCTAAAACAAGCTAATAATTTTCTTCACCCACAGAAAAGGGAACCTGTGAAGGAAGCTCTGAGAGGAAATTGTAGATGTCTGGTCAAGAAATACCTTCAAAACCAGTGACAAGTTCTGGAACAACGAACTGTGTTTATCTCCAGAACTAAACAAGCGGAAAGATGAGATGTGTGCAATGATCTTGGAAAACCATGTTATTGATTGATGTGGACTATAACAAACTTTGTGGCAGAAACAGATGGCAAGCCTAATGTTTATGAATCTGCCGAGCGGTGAGATGAGATCCTTGTGAGGCAGAAGTGAGTTGCCGGTTACGGGGACTGTAATTTGTTAAAGGTTTATGACTCACCTAATTAATATTCCGCTTCCCATTTTAGACCAAATAAACCGGATTTCAGGATTTCTTAGCATGGGATTCAGATTAGGTAGCTGCTGACATCAGCTCACCATTGACTGTGGAAAGCCTGCTTGCTGCTCAGCATCAAAGAGCATTGTAGGGCATGATCCATGGCTGCCAGCCTGACCTAACTCACATTCAAAGACAGTGCCAACCTCTCAGAACCATCATGGCACCTTTTCCATTCACTTGCAGGTCACTCCAGAAGCACAGAATTTCATTGCAGCAAGTAGCATTGAAAGACTGCTGCAAGGGCACTGCATTCATCCAACTCAGAGAATGGACCAGGCTGCATCTCAGGCCTGTTTACTTCCTCTCAGCCCGCTTGCTCACTGAGGAAGCATGTGCACATAGTGTGACTGGTGCTGTGGTGGAGCAGATGGTGGAGCGTTACTGAAATTGGGGGGAGTTGGGGGGAGAGTCAGTTGGAACTAGAGAGGTAGTCAGGTCAGAGTTAGACAAGTTGCATCAAAGGGGTGGCTGGGAAGGTGGCAGAAACACAATAGGAAGAGATAGATGGGTTAGCACATGGAAATAGTCATCGAGTAGCATGGTCAGGGGACGTAGACAGATTGGGTCAGAGCAGTGTTTGGATGGTCAGGGAAAAGCAAGGTCAGCAGAAGTGTTCGGGTCAGATCAGGGGTTTGAGATTTCAAGAGAGGAAGAGTCTTGGAAACAGTTATATAGTCACCCAAGATTGGAATATAGAAGCAGGGATGTACGTCTGAGGTTCTGGATTAGACCACACTTGGAGTATTGTGCACAGTTTTGGGCTCCATATCTCAAGAAGGATGTACTGGCATGTTCAGAGGAGGTTCACAAGAATGGTCCCAGGAATGAAAACCTTTACATATGAGGAACATTTATGGACTCTGGGTCTATATTCAATGGAGTTTAGAAGGATGAGGGGGAATCTAATTGAAAACTTACAGAATACTGAATGGCCTGGACAGACTGGATGCTGGGAAGATGTTTCCATTGGTAGGAGAGAGTAGGACCTGAGGGCACAGACTTCGAGTAAAGGGAAGACCTTTTAGAATAGGGATAAGGAGAAAACTCTTCAGCCAGAGAATGGTGAATCTATGGAATTAATTGCCACTGAAGATGGTGGAGGCGAGGTCATTGATTATATTTAAGACTGAGATAGGTTCTTGATTATCAAAGGGGATCAAAGGTTACAGGAAGGAAGTGGGGGAATGGGGTTGAAAAATTTATCAGCTGTGACTGAATGGCACAGCAGACTCAATGAGCTGAATGGCTTAATTTCTGCTCCTATCTATTATAGTCTTATTGGATTAGAGAGAGAGACAAAGAGAGAGAAAGACAGAGAGAGAGAGAGAGAGAGAGAGATAGAGAGATTCTTTTTATTTGTCATGTCTACTATATAAAACAGATACAGTAAAAACGAGACATTGTTTCTCCAGGACTGAGGGTGCTACATGGACAGCACAAACTACACAATCATACACAGCATAAAGTGCATAAGAAGTGCAAAACACGCAAGTGACAGTGTAATAGAAGAATGATAAATAATAGACATTTTTCTAGCAGCAATTTGAAGTCGTGCAAAGAATTTTAGATAGGAAAGAGTCCAATAATTCAGTGTTAAGGAGCCTGATGGCTTGGGGGAAGAAACTGTTGCACAGTCTGACCATGAGAGACTGAATGTTCCAGTGTCTTCTGCCAGATGGCAGGAGGGAGAAGAGTTTGAGTGAGGGGTGTGTGGGGTCTCCCACAATGCTGTTAGCCTTTCGAATGCAATGTGTGGAGTAAATGTCTGGAGAGAAGAGAGACCCTGGTGATCTTCTCAGCTGTTCTCACTATTTGCTGTTAGGTCTTATGATCAGATATGGTGTAATTACCAAACCAGGCAGTGATGCAGCAGCTCAGGATACTCTCAGTGAACCCCCCTGCAGAATGTGGTGAGGATGGGGAGGTAGGAGGTGGGTTTTTCTCAGCATGCGCAGAATGTAGAGACACTACTGGGCTTTCCTGGCTATGGAGCTGGTGTTGAGGGTCCAGCTAAGATTCTCCAACAGGCGTACACCAAAACATTTATTGCTCTTCACGATCTCCACAGGGGAGCTGTCGATGTCCAGCAGAGAGTGGTCTCTCTGTGTCCTCCTGAAGTCAATTACCAACTCTTCCATCCTGTCCATGTTCAGAGACAGGTTGTTGGGTCTGCACCAGTCTGTTAGTTGCTGCATCTCCTCTCTGTATGCTGACTCATCACTTGTTTTTTCCTGGTTAACTATTCACGTAATTGTATCAGAACTGCCCAAAGTCTCAGTAACTTAGAGCTAGAAACTTTTGCAGAAGGCTCCATGAAGCCGGAGAACTGCCTTTCTGAAGCTGATGCTTCCAGGAAATTCCCACGGATTCAATTTATCAGGAACCCCATGAGGTTCCAATCTGCATCTTTTGTCATATATCAGTTCTCTGATGATACAGGGATCAGAAGATTTGAGTCCATGAATTACTTGCATCCACAATTGAAAACACGTGGAAAATATGGAAATATCAATTTCAACAACTGAAACTCCATGGTGTTCACACATGTTGGTCCACAAATCTAAACTCTTGGGAAATGTATATTTAGAAGCATAAAGTAATTCAGAACAGATAGTTTAACTGGGAACTGTATTTCAAACAAAACTATGACAGCTTTTACAGCAAGAAAAATAAATTAAATGTACAAAGGTTAAGCAAATTCTGAATTTAATTTATCTGGCTGATTATTTTTTGAAAAACTGCCAAAATTAAATCATATAACCTCAATAATAACTACTTCTCTGCATATCTGACCAAATAAAGGTCTGAATTTTTTGTAATGCTGATAAAAATCACCTCTATTCCTTTCAAAATCATATTGATTAATTGTAGAATTCAGACTAGCATGATAAAAAAGTTAATGTTTTCTGATTGAAAACATTAACAAAAGCCAAGGCAACAATTTGTGGCTAAAATAAAGAAAACTACACTTGTTCTTTGTGTGATTAAAATACTGACCTTCAATGCAAAGAAGAAAAAAAAACTGCCTTAAATTTTGGATTCAGCCTTAGCAAGCCTGGGGCTGATACTCGACCTCTTAATGATAAGTAGGAGAATGCCTGCTCTTCTCTGTAATTAATGACATGCAAAACCACTGAAGCACACAGCTTGGAAATCTGCGATATTTGAGAAAATTATTTTTTAGGGGATCGTTAATTACAAATGAAATCAAGAGGCAAGCCACTGTTTTTCATTAATATTGGAGTTGTTGTCCAAAACCCTCAGTCAAATATGTTAAACATTTCAAGTCACTCACTGAAGGCTTTAGCCTTAAGGGGAAGTTAAATATTTGCAGGTTCTTAAATTAAACACCAACGCATGACATGTCCTTGATATATAACATGCATTTCACATTCCCCAGCACAGATGAGGAGACATTGAACTCAGCAATGTGTACCTTTTTGAACAAGTGAAACATGCCTGGGGGTTGGTGTGTAACAAGAAAGTACTAGTTTTGGACTTAAATCACATACATCATTTTAATTGTCAGTTTTTGGGGGTCATCTCTTTCCTCTACTGTTAGAAAAAGCCAATTAATATTTAGGATGTTTCTGCTTTCAATTGAAGTCTTGAGGCAGGTGTAGCCAGAAGGTATTAGCCTGCTGGATGACAGTTTAGTAAGTGATTTGGTTGTATGGGAATGAGAAAAGGGAGCAAGATGACACTGAAATCCATTTTCCCTTTTCCTAAGTTAACGGCTCTTTGTAACTGTATTTGACAATCCATGAAAAACTTTAAAATATGTATACTACTGCCAAAAAACATAAATAAAGAGCACAGATTAACATCATTATTTTTGGATTAAGGCACGGGGGAAGAATGTAGGCATGGAGGGAGAGCGGGGAGTGGGTCAATGGTTCTTTCTAATGTTGGATGCAGTAGAACTATAATAGAGTTTCAGATGGGTGCGTTTCATTGATTTTCCTGAAAACTGCAGCTCAAAATACTCTTCAGGAAGTGGTCCCTGAAATGTCCAGTTAGTAATGAGCAGTTTTCCTCCACCTCCCTCCACCAGCAGCTTATCACGCTCTGACTTGCATCAATTCATTCTGTCTGTCATGCTATTTGCCAACAATGTCTTATACAGCACCAACAAAAGACTTAAATAAGCTCAAATGCAAATAATCATTTCGACCTAGCCCTATTTGTACATCTCAAATTGTAAAACTTGCCTCCATAATATATTACATTCCCTTTCAACTTTAAACAAAAATTAATATTAGAGAAATACAACTTGCTTGAATATTGTTTGACAAACCCATCCTGACAATCCTGCAATTTAACAAATTGGTTTGGATATTTGATTTTATTGTAAGCATAACCAAAATATACATGACCTAAATGATTTGAATATAGGAGGTATAGTTAATAAGTTTGCAGATAACACCAAAATTGGAGGTGTAGTGGACAGTGAAGAAGGTTATCTGAGAGTACAACAGGATCTTGATCAGATGGACCCATGGTCTGAGGTGTGGCAGATGGAGTTTAATTTAGATAAATGTGGGTGCTGCATTTTGGAAAGGTAAATCAGGGCAGGACTTATACACTTAATGGTAAAGTCCTAGGGAGTGTTGCTGAACAAAGAGACCTTGGGGCATAGGTTCATGGTTCCTTGAAAGTGGAGTGTCAGGTGGATAGGATAGTGAAGAAGGTGTTTAGTTTGCCTTCCTTTATTGGTCAGACCATTGAGTAAAGGAGTTGAGAGGTCATGTTGTGGCTGTACAGGACATTGATTAGGCCACTTTTAGAATATTGCGTGTAATTCTGGTTGAAGGATGTTGTGAAACTTGAAAGGGTTCAGAAAAGATTTATAAGGATATTGCCAGGGTTGGAGGGTTTGAACTGTAGGGAGAGGCTGAATAGGCTGGGGCTATTTTCCCTGGAGGCTGCGGGGCGACCTTATAGAGGTTTACAAAATCATGAGGGGGCACAGATAGTGTAAATTGACAAGGTCTTTTCCCTGGGGTGGGGGAGTCCAGGAATAGAGGGCATAGCTTTAAAGGTGAGAGAGGAAAGATTGAAAAGGGACCTAAGGGGCACCTTTATCACACAGAGAGTGATGTATATATGGAATAAGCTGCCAGAGGACATGGTGGAGGTTGATACAACTACAACATTTAAAGACATCTAAATGATTATATGAATAGGAAGGATTTTGATTGATATGGGCCAAGTACTGACAAATGTGACTAGATTCATTTAGGATATCTGGTCAGCATGGATGAGTTGGACTGAAGGGTCTGTATCTGTGCTGTACATCTCCATGACTCTATGACTCTGTGATCCCCAAGAGTATCTTTAACATTAAAAAAAAGTTTTCTTTAACAGCAGCATTCCACATAACTGTTATCATGGTGACATTATTGATTGATCTTTATGAAACACGCTGGCTTATTTTGTTTTCTCTGACTTATAATTTGGGCTGATGGAGGAATTTGGAAATAGAAAGGTGCTCGTGCAGTCATTTCACAACATTTTCTATTTCAAGCAAATGACTAACCCAACATTGATAGAGTTTCCTTCTAATCTTCAGCAGTTATGTAAATGCATCTTCTCTTAATGACAACGCTGATCACGGAATTTACTTTGCCACCTCAGTAATACCTGGGGGTCAGTTCTGAACATTTCAATCTTGTGTCTGGTGTGTCAATTCTCATTTTTCACTTTGCCTTATTTTACCCCTACTTTCCTATGCATACCAAGTTTAAACAAACTAATCATTGTTATAGGTGTTGTCAAAATATTAACTCGTAGGGTAAGCGACCTGTTGTAAACTGTGACCTGGTTCTGTAAAAATTGTTTAGCCGTTGTCAAAAAGTGAGAGAAGAATTATTGCCTGGCTTCCCATCAACCAAACACATTTTCAAAGACATTTTCACAATCTGTGCACGTCTTTCAGGTGCACATTCTATCTTGGGTGATATGTTGGTATTGGAGTACGGTCAACTCCATTCTTGCTCAGAAGTAGTTCCTGTGATGTAATCTGCGGATCATTGTTTGGCACCAACATCCATGAAAACCTTATAAATTGCAAATCAACCTCTCCAGCCCTTCAGAGTTGTGACACTTGTGTTGTTGAACAGAGACACAATATTTCCCAACTTGCCAAAGTAATTGACCTAGAACAAGATACTGTTATCTTTCCATTCTAAAGAAACTGACACACAAACTCATTCCTTTAATTTTCTTGTATTTGGGCATTAAAATTTAAGGAAAGTTTGATGGATCATTTCTCACTCTGAGACACACTTCACAACTTTTCACCAATTCTTTGAATCTCAATCTACTTTTAGACAGCAAAGATAACTTATTGCTCTAGCTTTCCTCTGGACCATCCCCCGAATGTTTTTTTTATGACATTTCACTTAGAGACTCTGTCACAATGTTGGTCTTTTTTACAAGGTTACTGCGCCCTTGAATTCTTTTTCCCCCAGAGTGGGGGTAATTGGCCAGATTCCAACTAGGCTGGGTTTGAAAGGTTTATTGGGGCCCTTTTTGTTTACCCCTAACAGATAATGCTTCCAGCCTAAGGCTTTCATGTCTTAGAAAAATATAATGAAAATGGAGTGGCCAGTTAGCTGTGTAGCTAGCCTTTGTTTAGATTAAGAGATTTTTGATTCAGTTCAACAGCAGTCTTTGTGAAGATACAGTGCTGGGGCAAGTCCAGTCAGGTACTCTCTCTCTCTAACTTAATGCCTGTAAACCCTGGTTTGTTTCATTTTTACTCATTATGCTAAGGTGTGTGTTTACTGGGATTGTTGCAAGTATTTTTGGAACAGCATCATTAAGTTGGGACAGTGTCTGGTTTTGGATGGGATAAGTTATCAGGGTTTTTATTTTCTGTTCCTTGTGTTTCATTCTTTAATTTTGTTAATAAGTTTTGTTTATTTAAAATGACAGTCAAATCAGCTAATTCACTCTAGGAACATCCATTGTACAGTTACCTGAAACAAATAGCAAAGTTATAGTCTGGGGGGTCTGCTTAAAAATATTTTGAGGGGTGGGGTCAGGTCGATAACATTTCCAGGCAGACTAATGAGTCTGAAACCTAAAGCAGATATCATGGTTCAACATTCACTTATTTTCTGAAAGTGAAATATTCCTGCAGTTTCACATCATTATTACACTGTTGAAACAAGCTATTAGTGACATAATTGATCACTTTACTCAGCAGTACACCCTTGAGAGTATCTTCATGAATTTCTCTGGCAGACATTGGTCTATCATTCGTGCATGTGAAGTAATTTACAAGTAATTTAATGGCTAAATATGAAACAATTTAGATGGTGAAATCTTGAAGAATATCTGCATTAGTATGATCTGCAGACGTGAAATATTTTGGAGCATAGACATGGGGAAGTCTTGCTAAAAGGTGTCTGTCAGTCATTAGTAGTCCCTCACAGATGAGAATGATTCTGTTCCAATCTCAGGATGAGTCTATAGGTGGCTGTACAGACCGATGCAGCTTCCGCTGGCTCTGTTACACTTGAGGCTTAAGGTGGTCGCAGGAAGGGGTGGGTGGGTTATTAGTGTGGCAGCGCTCTCCGTACAATGTTTCCATCTGGCTTTTGCTTTTTTGTCAATGGCAAGTCTCGAAGTGATTGATGCTTTCCCGTGTGTTCCTCCTCCACTTTGGATTGTCAGGGCCCAGGGATTCCCAGGTGTCAGTGGGAATGCTGCACTTCATGGGTGAGGCCTTGAGAGTATCCCTGAAGTGCTTCTTCCATCCACCTGGGGCTTGCCTGCCATTTCAGAACTGGAAATAGAGCACCTGCTTGGATAGTCCCATGTCAGTCATGCGGCCTATGTTCCCAGCCCATCACAGCCGATCGGAGTGGGGGTTCAGTGCCTTGATGCTGGGGTTATTGGAGAAAGTGAGGACTGCAGATGCTGGAGATCAGAGCTGAAAATGTGTTGCTGGAAAAGCGCAGCAGGTCAGGCAGCATCCAAGAAGCAGGAGAATCGACGTTTCGGGCATGAGCCCTTCTTCAGCAACACATTTTCAGTGCTGGGGTTATTGGCCTGGTTAAGGACTCTGGTGTTGGTGCATCTGTCTTCCCAATGGATTCACAGGATCTAGGACAGACAACATTGGTGGGACTGCTCCAGCACCTTGTGCATGAATCACAGAGGATTGGTATGGAGGTACAACATGTAATTAGCATGGAATTTTGCCCCTCACTGCTAAAGAGATCAAGTTTAAAAACAGGGAGGTTATGTTGCAGCAGTACAGGGTGCTGATGAGGCCACACCTGGAGTACTGTATGTAGTTTTGGTCTCCTTACTTGAGAAAGGATGTAGTGACACTGGAGGGGGTGCTGAGGAGGTTCACTAGATTGAGGGGGTTGGATTATTAGGAGAGACTGAGTAGACTGGGATTGATATTCATTGGAACTCAGAAGAATGAGCAGGGATCTTTCAGAAACATATAAAATTATCAAGGGAATTGATAAGATAGAAGTAGAGAAGACATTTCCACTGGAGGGTGAAACTAGAACAAGAGGTCGTAGCCTCAAAATTAGGGGGTGCAGATTTGGGACTGAATTGAGATGGAACTTTATCACCGAGGGTGTTGTAAATTTATGGAATTCGCTGCACAGTGAAGTAGTTAACATTACTTCAGTAAAAGTTTTTAAAGCTAAGATAGCTTTTTTTTGAACAATAAAGGAATTAAGGGATGCAGTGAGAGGGCGGGTAAGTGGAGCTGAGTCCACAAGAAGATCAGCCATGATCTTATTGGATGGTGGAGTAGGCTCAAACTGCCAAACAGCCTACTCCTGCTCCTCATTCTTATGTTCACCTTAAGGTACCCCTGTAGGCAGTCCGTGTCTCAGAGTTGTGTAGGAGGGCAGGAGCTACCACAGCTCTATAAACCATGATCTTGGTGTTAGATCTAATGTCGTTGTTCTCGAACGCCCTTTTTGTCAGATGGTCAAAGGCTGTGCTAGCACACTGGAGGCAATGCTGGATCTCTTCATCAATAGCTGCCTTGGTCAGTAGGACACTCCTGAGGTATTGGAACTGGCCAACATTCTCTAAGACTTCCCCATTGACCTTGATAATCAGGGGTTAGCTCCACAGTGCCAGGCCAGGTGGGTGGACGACGTTCATCTTATGGATTTTCAAGGTGAGACCCATACTCTCATATACTGCTGAAAAGGTGCTAACAATTGTCTGGAGTACATGCTTGTGTATGTGCAATCTCCAAGGATCATCTGCGCACTGCAGCTTGATGGCATTGGTTGGGGTGATTTTTGTTTTGGTTTGAAGGCAGCAGAGGTTGAATACTTTCCCATGGGTTCTGTAGGTTAGCTCCATTCCAGCAGGGAGACTGTTGGTGGTGAGGTGAAACATTGCAGCAAGGTAGATCAAGAACAGTGTTGGGGCAATGACACAGTCCTGCTTGACACCGGTCCCAATGGGGAATGGGTGAGTTGGAGCCAGTTGTTATTATCACAACTTCCATGTCATCATGGAACAGGCGAAGGATAGTGATAAACCTCATGGTGCAGCCAAAGCGGAGAAGGATGCTCCATAATGCTTTCTGATTGACACTGTCAAAGGCCTTTGGAAGGTTGAAGAGGGCCATGTAGAGTGGGAGGTTCTTTTCTCTGCATTTCTCCTGCAGTTGTTGCACAGTGAAGATCATGTGTGTTGTGTCCCTCTTAAGGATGAGAAGATTGAGGAAAACCTTGGTGATGACTTTTCTAATGGTCAACAGCAAGGAGATTCCCCGGTAGTTACCAAAGTCGGATTTGTTCCCTTTTTTGAAAATGCTGACAACAGTGGTATCTCGGAGCTCTCTCAGGATGCTCCTCTCCTTCCAGATAAGGCAGATCAGGACATGTGGCTGCAGTAAGAGCTCTTTGCCTCTGCACTTCAATACCTCAGTAGGGATATTGTCTGCTCCAGCTACCTTGTTGTTCAGAAGCTGGCAGATGGTCTTCTCTACTTCATGCAGAGCTGGGGTGTTGCTGAGCTCATGGTAATGTAGCAAGCTGGGCGACGCATTCAAGGATGCTCAGATTGATAACAGAGTCCTGGTTGAGGAGGTCTCTAAAAGTATGAACGTATACAAGGCACTGTTCAAACCACAGCTAGACTACTGTGAAAAATTTGGGTCTCTTACCTAAGAAAAAATATACCGGCAGTGAAGGTGGTTCAGAGAAGGTTCATTAGGCTGATCCTGGGTATGGAAGGCTAATCTTATATGGAGAAGCTGTGAGGGTTGAGTCCATTGGAGTTTTGAAGAATGAGAGGTAATGTTATTGAAACTTATAAGATTCTTAATACTTTCAGTGCTTTCTGATTAGTACTCAGGTTCACTTTTATTCTTTCCCCTCCAATCTTAAACTGATGCCCTCTGGTCCTCGATTCCCCAACCCTGGGAAAAAGACTGAGTGCATTCACCCTATCCATGCCTCTCATGATCTTATACACTTCTATAAGGTCTCCCCTCAGTCTCTTATGCTCGAAAGAAAAATGTCTTAACTTGTCCAACCTTTCCCTTTAACTGAGATCATTGAGCCCAGGCAAAATTCTTGTAAATTTCTTCCGCACCCTTGCCAGTTTAATAACATCCTTCCTATAACAAGGTGATGAAAACTGAACACACTACTCCAAGCGTGGCCTCACCAAAGCCCTATATAATTGCAACATAACTTCCCAAATTCAATACTCCGTGCCCTGACTGATGAAGGGTAGTGTGCCAAAAGCCTTCTTCACTGCCCTTTCTACTTGTGACTCCACTTTCAGAGAACTGTGAACCTGAACTCCAAGATCCCTCTGTTCCACTATACTCCTTAAGGCCCTACCATTCATCATGGAACTCTTGCCTTGATTTGACTTTCCAAAATGCAAGGTCTCACATTTATCTATATTATACTCCATTTGCCATTTCCCGGCCCACTTCTCTGAACTGATAGGCAATTCCTTGTTCTTGTCAGTTACTTGCAAACATGCACTCAACAAATCTCATCCTGAACACATTTCCACTTGCTAATTTAGAAAGCAAATCTGCACTGACAGTTAATGAGTAAATATTATAGTTGATCTTATTTTC